>NW_026652278.1:96124069-96492412 GCF_009828535.3 Hylobates moloch
TCTGGCAGCTTTCTTTGAATCAGGCAGCCTTTTTGATGTGCCTCAGCTGTGACATCAGCAGCTGTGGTCTTGACCAAGCAGGAAGCGACTGAGGCAGTAGCACAGCAGGGCACGAACAGCAGGGCGGGTTGCTCTAAGGGATGGCTGCATCCCGGGCCAGATCCACAACCTAAGATGGATCTGGAGGGATGAGAGATCCTGCTTATTATTCCAGGGCTACGCCCTCCGCAGCACGTGTATCTTCTCAGCTCTACCTTTATCTAAAATACCTGTGTTCTTGGGGTCAGCATAAATTCTGAAATCCTAAGGCCACACAAGACCTCTGGGTGGAGCTGTGCCGTTTTCTTTCCTATCTCTATGTGCTCTCCTTGCCTGCTGCCTGGACAGTGGCCTAGAAATAAGTGCACAAAAAGGCACTTCAAGATCTATGAAAGTGTGTTCATTTTAGTGACGGGAGAATCTCTGTACTCTGGAGAGCTTTGTTGTAACATGAAATAAAATAGTAGAGAATTGAGGAGGGAGCTACCTCTTCCCTACGTCTATTAATTAATTGGAGGGGCAACTTGGTAAGCCTCTGCAGGTGACTGGGCGGCTAAAGTAGACAAGTAAAGTTTTCCCTCAGCTCCTGCCTTTGCCAAAATCCCCACCCAGCGTGCCACCCCAGGGTATCCCAAAGACAAGAATTTGCTAGAATGTGGCCCACACCTGTAGTCCCAGCACTTTGGGAGACTGAGAAGGAAGGATCACTTAAGGCCAGGAGTTCAAGACCAGCCTGGGCAACATAGCGAGACCCCTGTCTCATATTGAAAAAAATACAAAAGTTAGCTAGGCATGGTGGCACACACCTGCAGTTCCAGCTATTTGCAAAGCTGAGGCAGGAGGATCACTCCAGCCCAGGAGTTCGAGGCTGCAGGGAGCTATAGATTGTGCAACTGCACTTCAGCCTGGGCAACAGAGCAAGACCTTATCTCAAAAAAAGAAAAAAAAACTTGCTAGAATGTAAGAAAAGTCTAGTCCTGACGTAGTTCATGTCACATTCAGGCACATCAAAAACTCTATGGACACAAAGCTTTGCAAGACTTCAGACTAAAATAACAAAATGTCATTATTTGGTAAAATGCAGGAAAATAAACCATTTGTTTTATATGTAGTTAAGTTCTTCAAGGTTTTTTCCAGTAGCCGCATATGTTTCAGATTCCTTTGTTTAAGCTTGGCTTAATCTTGGTTCTTTTCTTGTCTGTTCTCCCAACCCCCCTCCCACCCTGCAGAAAAGGACAGGGACGGCCCGACTGGGCGATATTTGGGAGACTTACTGAACACAATGAGACAATTTTGTTCAAAGAGAAGTTTCTGGATTGGACGGAACTGAAGAGACCGAATGAGAAGAACCCCGGGGAACTTGCCCAGCACAAGGTATTCTGGCGACCAAGTCTCAAACCTTGGGGCTTGGTTCGGGTCCCAACAAAAGTGGCCTTGATGTAAAATGATCAAATCAGGATAGTTCGCATGGCCGTCACCTCAGATGTATCATTTCTTTGTGGTGAGAACATTCAAATCTTCTCTTCTAGCTATTTTGAAATCTGCAATACAGTATTGGAAAACAGTCACCCCACTGTGCAGGAGAAAACCAGAGTTCATTCCTCCTCTCTGTTGTCATTTTGTACCCGTTGGCCAACATCTCCCTGTCCTCCCTGTCCTGTCTCCTTCCCACACCCTCTTCCCCATGAAACAGATGCATGTATCAACACATCAAATCATACCCATAATAATGTGTCAACTAAAATACTTTAATTAAAAAAAAAAAAACCGTGGACACACAGACACACACACACACACACAGCCACACATACACCTTTAAAGCTAGGAAGCCTTCCCAGCATTCACTAGTAGAACAGCAGACAGGCTTCCAATTCTAATCTAACTCTGGGAAGTGAAGAGTCTCAGGCGTCCATGTGCTGTTGTGGCAATGGGTGTTCAGACCTCCCAGAGTCTTTCTGGAAATGCAGCCTTTCCCTTGCTGCAGTTAAACATCCTGAGACAGAGTGTGGAAGCTGTATTTTTATGCTGTCCTATGAACAGCTGAAGCAGCGTTGAGCATGACAAAGAATAGCTGCAGAAACAGGCAACTGAACCGATGTCTTCATGTGCCCCTGTAGGAAGACCCCAGGGCCGATGTCAAGCCATACGATGTGACACGGATGGTGTCCATGCCCCAGACGACAGCAGGCACCATCCTGGATGGGGTGAACGTCGGCCGTGGCTATGGCCTGGTGGAAGGACACGACAGGAGGCAGTTTGAGATCACCAGCGTCTCTGTGGATGTCTGGCACATCCTAGAATTCGACTATAGCAGGCTCCCCAAACAGAGCATCGGGCAGTTCCACGAGGGGGATGCCTATGTGGTCAAGTGGAAGTTCATGGTGAGCACGGCAGGTTAGTGAGCACTTATGGTTTTTTCCAGCTGAAAGAGGCTGGCCCGGCAGCCCTGCGTGAGCCAGCTTCTCCGATGAACCCTGTCGTGCCTTCTGCTGCGTGCGTGCAGTGGGGCACTGCTGTCATGCGCCTTTGAGAGCCGCCTAGTAAACCACAGAGATGAAAAGAAATAAGGCCGAATTCCTAACAACCTAGCATTGCCGAGGCCGCTGGTGTTCACCTGTAGAAATTGAACTTGCATGTCAAGGCTTCTCAGCTCCCTCTCTCCCTCCCCTGCCCCTGTCCCCAGAGCTTTTCTGGGAAACAGATGATTGGCCTCTAAGTGATATTTCCCATGTGGCTGTGTGCTGCTTCAATTAAAGTCATTAAGTACAGCACATTTTCGTGATTTAAAACTGGAACCAAATGGTGCTGTAACATTATAGTAAATACATGCACAGAAAATTTATTTGAAAAATGAAAGAGGCTGTTTCTCCCGAGACTGAGAGTATGGGTGGTGCTTTGTGGGTCTGGTGTAGTAAATGCAGAGTCTAAACTCTCCTCGGTTCCTGATGGTGACAGACCCCATTGCAAAACACTCACCTAGACGCTTGGCGCTGGGGAAAGGGGGAGTCCGGTGAACTCTGGAGAAGTCATCCCTTTCCTTGCCAAGGAGGAGCCTTTCCCACAGCGCTCCTCACCCCTTCCCATTTAGGAGAATATACAGGTCACAGGTCTGTGATTTCAACTCAGAAGAGAGTATTTTTTCCTCTTTACAGCCCCCTTGCTGTGCAGGTGCACCTGCCCCCGGGGCCACAGGAAGCACAGGCAGCTGTTTGCTGATCAGAAAACTGCAGGCTCAGAACCAGGATTTCTTTCCTGATTTATACAAGATGCATCTATTCATCAGCTGACAACATTTCCTGAGCACCTACTCTATGGAAGACACTTTGTAGGGACCAAGTAAATATTTCAGACCCTGTCTCCAAGACGCATGTGGTTATCAATGACATAAAGCAGGTGCAGGAACAGCCAGCAGGTGGGCCTCGCTGAGTACACGGCCAATGGGGTTGTGTGCTGTGCAGAGCCAGGCTGTGGCCCAGAGATCCCCTCACCCTCTGGGGCACGATGCTGGGGGCTTTACCCTGCCTCTAGCTGAGTGCCTGCTGGGCTCCCTGAGACTTTTCTGTTGTGGTGCTAATTTTTCAGATAAGGACCAAGACAGTAACATCAAGGAACCTGCCTGAAGCCACACAGCTAGCAGGGAGTGGAGCTGGACACTCAAGTCCAAGCCTGCCTCTTTTCAAACCCAACTGTGCTATTAACCTGCTCTGCGGGCAGGGAGTCAGAGTGGGGCTCCAGCACAGGATGTGGGGAGCCGTGAGTTTGGCTACAAGGAGGGGCTGAAGATCCCAGTCACCAGACCGTGGAGCAGGTCAGGGTTGAACCAGCGGCAAGGCGACTTGAGGTTGAGCCGCTGAACACACCAAACTTCAGGGGCTTCTTAAACAGCAGGAAGGCGATCTTCCAGGGCCCAGGCAGCTCCAGCCTCTCCTTCCAGGGAGTCGTGGGGTGTGAGACAAGGACCCCCAATGGGAGGGACATTTCTTTCTCTCTTTTTTTTTTTTTTTTTTTTTGAGACAGGGTTTCACTCTGTCTTCCAAGCTGCAGTGCAATGGCAGAATCTCGGCTCACTGCAGACTCGACCTCCCAGGCTCAAGCCATCCTCGTGCCTCAGCCTCCCAAGTAGCTGGGACTACAGGCATGTGCAACCATATCAAGCTAACTTTTTTTATTTTTTGTAGAGATGGGGTCTCACTATGTTGCCCAGGCTGGTCTCAAACTCCTGGGCTCAAACCATCCTCCCACTTCAGCCTCCCAAAGGGAGCAGCATTTCTCATCTACTTAATTTCTTATGAGCAAGCAATTGGAACTGCTTCTTTCCTTTTTCATAAGGAGCTGTGTCCCTTGAGGGAAGGTCACAGGCACTGGGACCCTACAGCCTGGGATTCAGAATCTCAGGCCCTCACTTACCAGCTGTGTGGTCTGGGTAAAGTTACCCTGTCTGAGCCTTGGTTTTCTCACCTGGAAAATAGGGATTATAGTACTCAGCTCACAGGACTTTATAATCAGGTATATATGACGTTTAACAGGTGCCTGGCCTGTGTTCACATTGTAGGTGCAGGAAATACTCATCACTGACATTGTCGGCAGGAACAGCGTAATTACTGTTTTTAACTTGAAGATTAGATAACGTGGATCTCCCCAAAATAATAATAATAACAATTAATAACAAAGAGTCACTGTCGTGGATTTATGCTCTTGCTTTTGTGCAGAGGTGGCATGTACAGTGTTAATCTCTGATGTTGATTACCAAAGACAACAATAATAGGGAATTGAGTGTGTTTCGGGGCGGGTGGATCTCTTAACCTTTGGAGTAGTGAAACTGGGAACTTTAAAGAACAAACTAAAGGCACTTGTAGTGCCCGTTCCTAAAATGCAAAAAGGGAAATCGTGTTTTATAAAACGAGATATAGTTTAATTTAGCCATTTTCTTACTTTAGCTGTTAGTTATGAGAAAAAAAAAGTAATTGTGAGTGAATGAATGAGTAAAACTGTTAAAGTGAATTAATTAAAAATAAAGCAAAGAGTTCAGACTTTCATGGACTATTGACTTGGAGGCCCCTAAGAAATATGATTTGACCCGGATGATTCCTTTCTGTATGTCTTCCCAGTAAACACAATGGACATCTCACAGCCACCTCCAACATCTTTTTCAGCAGACTGACAACTTGGAAAAAGCCCAGCCTTAGAGAATTAAGTTAAAGCAGGGATCATTCAGATTCCAGACCATCCCTCCAGCAGGGGGGAGGCACAGCCCGATGGCACTTTCAGTCACTCCGTAGCCAATGTGGAAGCTCTGGCCCCTTGGTGACACTAGTCCAGCTCCTCTATCACTTGCGCGCACAAGGGCCACACCTGCAAACAGGACTGAGTCAGAGCTCAGGGTGCACTTCTGGGAGACGGTCAACAAAAAGCAGCAGCTGCACAGGTGGTACAGCCTCCACTTGGCCGATGCTGGCCTGCCTGCTAGGGTCAATGTCCTGGCCCAGTGCCTGCAGGGTAGGGTTACTTGCTCCCCAGCAGGGTCAGGGGACAGCTGCTCAAGGTGCCCAGGGATGCCGAGCCAGGCTCCTCCAGGGCATGATAGATGTCTAGTTCCTATAAATAGGTGGCTCTGGTGCAAGAATACTTGATCATGAACAGTTTTTATATTTGTATTTTCTGTTATTCCTAAATAGAACTACTAGCACCAAACATTCTTGAAAGTGCCTTGGTGGCGTAACATGTCCACACTTTAAATTAGGTAACTAATCAAGGTTGTAAAGAGAATAGCTGGCTGGGCGTGGTGGCTCATGCCTATAATCCCAGCACTTCGGGAGGCTGAGGCGGGCAAATCACGAGGTCAGGAGTTTGAGACCATCTTGGCCAACATGGTGAAACCCCCGTCTCTACTAAAAATACAAAAAGTTACCTGGTCATAGTGGCAGGCACCTATAATCCCAGCTACTGGGGAGGCTGAGGCAGGATAATCGCTTGAACCCGGGAGGCGGAGGTTGCAGTGAGCTGAGATCATGCCACTGCACTCCAGCCCGGGCGACAGGGTGAGACCCTGTCTCAAAAAAATAATAGCCCAGCAGTTCTTACCACTAAAAATTTAATCTTTACATTGCCAAAATTAAAAATGAATACACATATGAAAAATTAAGTTGCATATAGGATTAGATTTGGGTATGTGCAGGAAAACTGTAAGGAAAACTAGTGAAATGTTTGCTTCATAAAATATCTTTAAAGAAATAAAATTCTAGACTCACACTTGTAACCCCAGAGTTTTGGGAAGCTGAGGTGGGAAAATCACTTAAGGCCACGTGTTTAAGACTAACCTGGGCAACATAGTGAGAGACCCTGTTTATACAGAAAAATAAAAAATGAGCCCAGCATGGTGGCATGCACCTGTAATCCCAGCACTTTGGGAGGCTGAGGCAGGAGGATCACTGGAGCCCAGGAATTCAGGGGTGCAGTGAGCTATGGTCATACCACTGCACTCCAACCTGGGCAACAGAGCAAGACCCTGTCTCTAAAATAAAAGTAAGTTAAAAAAGAGATACAATTCTATTTTGGGTATATACACTGAAGTCTGTTTGCAATGTTAGGATGTAATGTTGGTTATTTAAGCGTGAATATGTATTTACACAACGTATTTCAAGATCTTTATAAACTGTTATGATCTATTTGAAACATATCTTTCCTCAGTAATCTATTTAGTGCAACAAATGTTCACTATTTGAAGAATAGGATTGCTATTCAAGGGCAAAGTTTTGTTGCTAAGTTAGCAGAAATTTCAATTAAGTGGCTTCCAAATTAATTGTGGGATTTATAATCTAGGCATTGATGGTTCCTATTTTATTTTGCCCTCTCAAAAACACCCAAACTTAACCAGTTCAGATCCACAGTGGATGGTACAAAAGACTGTGCTTAGTCAAAATACTTTAGGAAATTATTAGAATCATTTATGAAACCTATGTTACAGATACTTTGCCAAACAAAGGGCTAAAAATCAAATAAATATGACCCCCTACCTTTTAAGAACTTAAATGAGTTTTATTCTTCCCTTCAAACCTCAATACGGTTGCAATGTTGGAAATGGGATTGGAGCTGGGAAAAATCGCAGTGATATAAAACAGAGACTCCAGTTATTCTCATTCCTTTCAAACCTGTGTGGGTGTTCCCACCAACTGCTGCATTCTCCTATGTTGACCTTCACTCCCTGGGACACCCAGGCCTTTGGGTCAAGAGCTTGGTCTACTGGCCTCACTCAGCTTAGAAGCTTCTGCTTCCAGATTAGCGTCATTCAGGTCTGCACTCCCCACCTCCTCAGAAAGGGCTTCCCTCAGCTGGTGTCCCATGAGCCCTGACCCTGCCTGGCGTCACCTTCTTGTCTCTTGTCCTCATAGCACTTATCACTATCCGAAATTGTCTTGCTCGTCTCTTTGTTTATTAGAACAAAAGCTCCAAGCATCAAGTTCATCATTGTCTTGTTCATCATTGTAGCCCAGAATCCTGAAGTCCCCGCTCAGTGAATATTTGTTGAATGCATGAATGAATGAAGGGAATCTAGAGTGAAACATATTCTTACAGGTAGAGATTTGGATGTCTGTAGTAACATCTAAAATGCCCATTTGGCCTATAATTCCAGCACTTTTGGAGGCTGAGGTGGGAGGATCACTTGAGGCCAGGAGTTAGAGACCAGCCTGGGTAACATAGTGAGACCTCTCTCTACAAAATTTTAAAAATAAAAATTAGCCAGGCATGGTGACGCATGCCTGTAGTCCCAGCTATTTGGGAGGCTGAGGCGGGAGGATCATTTGAGCCCAGGAGGCTGAGGCTGCAGTGAGCCATGATTGCGCCATTGCACTCCAGCCTGGGTGACAGAGGGAGACCCTGTAACCTCCCTGTGACTGCTCTCCACACCAAGCGTTCTCATCTGCCTCCTGTGCTGCTCATGTTTACTGAGTGCCTGTGGGGTGCCAGCCATGGGGACCATCAGCACTTAATCCCGGCAGCAGCCCTGGTGACAGACATGAAATCCAGATTAGTTTATGCTCAAATGATATGTCAGCAACCTATCTCCTCATTCCTGACAGAACTTGAAAACTTCAAAGCTGTATTTTTTACTAGAATAGTTTTAACAGTCTGCATTTTTTCCTTTGTGCTTAAAGCTGGCCCTGTTATTGTTTTTAACATCTTTTCTCTACCAGCTAATCTTTTGCCAAAGAGTAGTGTAATATGGAAAACGTGTTTGTGTCTGTGTGAGCCCTTAGTCCTGCTCTGGCGGTCACCAAATACTTTATTTATTTATTTATTTATTTATTTATTTATTTATTTATTTATTTGTAAGAGAGTCTCACTCTGTCACCCAGGCTGGAGTGCAGTGACACAATCATGGCTAACTGCGGTCTCAAACTCCTGGGCTCAGGTGATCCTCCTGCCTTAGTCTCCCAAGTAGCTGGGACTACAGGTGTGCAACACCATGCCTTTAAATTATTTTAGAGGTGGGGTCTTGCTATGTTGCCCAGGCTGGTCTTGAAATCCTGACCTCAAGCAGTCCTCCCAGAGTGTTGGGATTACAGGCATGAGCCACTCACCTGGCCTCACCAAATATTTTGAAGAAATTACTCTGTTGCACACTTGGAGTGATCTACCACCCCCTCCAGATGACAGATCTTTTTCTCAGGGCACCAAGAGGGCCCCTCAGATCCCTTTTCTCCCTGTTGGAAGCTCTGGGTCAGGAGCTGGAAGGAAGGTGGTTTTTCTCTTCTCCTGGGCATGACCAAACTTCCCTCCAGGTGCCAATGGTTTCTCCCCAGCCCTAGGCCCGAGGCTCTTTGCTACTGGTCCCTGCAGGCCCCGGGGAAGTGAGCCAGACATTTGCTCCTCCTCAGGTGTCTCAGCTGCTGACCTGTCCCTGTGCTATTCTGTGTTTGCAGTGGGAAGTCGCCAGAAGGTAGAGCACTCGGTGAGGGCGGCCGGCAAAGAGAAGTGCGTCTACTTCTTCTGGCAAGGCCGGCACTCCACCGTGAGTGAGAAGGGCACGTCGGCATTGATGACGGTGGAGCTGGACGAGGAAAGGGGGGCCCAGGTGAGTCCTGGGGAGCTTTGCACCCCGGGGACTGAGAGAAGCGTCCTCTTCTGGGAGTCGATGGCACTCGGCCTGGTCCCTCCCAACATGATTCTGATAATGGAAGACCACATCACCCCAAAGCACTTCAGTCCTGGTCTGGCTTCTGCAGATTTCAGGCTGTGCCTCCCATTTCTTTCCTCCTCCCACTTTTTGTAAGATGATCCTAGAGAAAATGTTGTATCTGCAAATAGGAAATACACATGACAAGTGCAGATGGCCAATGGGTGGCTTTGAAAGGTTTGTTAGGTTTCCAACTAACCAATCAAGGCACTGTAGGTAAAACAAAGAGATGCCATCATCCACTTCTCACAATGGGAGTGATTTTTTAAAGGATGGGTCCAGGGCCAGCTGGCAAGGCCTCAGTAGGATGAGGATGCTGTGTTTTGGGTGAGAAGTGTAACTTGAACAGCCATCCTGAAATTTTGTCACAAGAACCTTAAAACTTTGATCAGTTGTTCCATGTATACGAATCTACCTGAAGGAAATACCAGGTGAATGTAAGGATTGGGAACACCCATCACCTGTATTCATGGCAGCCTGAGTGGTTTTCTGGAACAGGTCAGATTGGGTCACTCCCTTGCTGTCTGCCACACACACTGCAGTCCAAGCAGCTTCCCAGGGCTCCAGCACCTTCTTGGTGGGCCCTGGGCACCTCTCCAAGCTCCTCCTGCTCCTCCCCTCCACCCAGGCCACTCCAGCCTCTCCCTGTTCCACGACCACCTCCTTCCACTCACCTCCGGCCCCGTGCCCCATTCCACTGTCTGGAAACTTCCCGTGCCTACTCCATACTGCCTCTACGTCCGTACCCCTGTGTACTGCCTCTTATGAGGCAGGTTTCTGTTCAGATGTCACCCGCACCCCCACCCAACCCCTGTTCTATCCGAGCCTTCTCATTCTCTCATCATTCTCAGTCCCTGCACTTTATCCCTTTATTTTCACAGCACTTCCCACCACCTAAAGCTACATGATCCCCCAGGAGCGTGACAGAGACCCTGCGACCCTGGCCTTACAACCCCATGGCCTTATAACCCCAGGGCCTGCATCGTGCCTAGGAGGGACTGCTGCCCAGATCCAAGGCCACCTAAAGCTGCTGGCCTCACAACCCCATGGCCTTATAACCCCAAGGCCTGCATCATGCTTGGCAGGGACTGCTGCCCAGATGAGGCTTGCAAACCTTTCTCTTTAACATTTAGATGATCTCTGCCTGAGTCTCCTCTGCTCTGTAGAGTACCAGCAATTAAGAGTTAACTCTGGGATTCTTTGAAAACAGGACAATGCCATGTGCAAATCTCTTTATTCTCCTGGATGAATGATTAACGATAGCAGAAGGGAAGACAGCAGAAACATTCTTGCCAGAAACAGATCCACACTCACCCAGCCTCCCACAGTCCCAAGAACCAATCACATTTCCTAAAAAATATTTTCTACCATGGACTATATTTTAGAAATGGTATTGGCAAGAGTTGCCTTTTAATTTATTCCTAATAGTCATTTCAACTACCCCTCTATTTTTTTGTAAAGGCCATGAATGAACATGCTTTTATCATGCCTTCAAAATCATCCTCAGAGTTTTGAGTCTTAATCTCTCTCATTTGAGCATTTTACCTGTTACCAATCCAGTGGATGGAAAATCATTTTATTTTTATTTGTATCATTTTTTTGAGACAGGGTCTCGCTCTGTCACCCAGGCTGGAGTGCAGTGGCACCATCACCACTCACTGCAGCCTTGACCTCCCAGGCTCAGTCAGTCCTCCTTCCTCAGCCTCCTGGGTAGCTGGGACTTCAGGCATGCACCACTACAGGCATGAGCCACGGTCCAGCTCTGGAAAATCATTTTAGATATGAAATACTGCCACAAAATGGCAATTGGTTATGCAAAATGGGCACTGAGATTGATAACTCACAGTGAGAAATGCTTTCTCTCAGTGCTCCGTGACTACGAGCTCCAGGAAACATTTCCTCTGTAAGGAAAGGTGTCCTAGAAGGAGGTGACTCAACCCTCACATTATTCGTGGTGCAGATAACACCTGAAGGAAGAGCTTTCTCTAACAGAGGCTGAGTGGACTGCTGGGATGGCCGCAAACCATATATTTTTCCTAGACTTATTACCAAGTCAGTGATGAGTCATTCTCATTGCTGAGAGCTATCTTGTTAAGAATGTGTTTATATCAGTCTTGTGACATCAATAACCACAGAATACCATTAAAATATCAGGAGTTATGTTTTAAAAGAATATTCCTTGACAGAACAACATTAAGTAAAGAAAATGAGGCTGTACATCAATATAAAGCAAGGCTCCTATTTTGTTTAGGAAAAGAAGACCCTCCCTGAGTAACACCCTGAGAGGAGGCTGCACACCGCAGCGTTCACAGAGCTTCTCTTTAGGTGGTTAGCAATGGCTAATAGTGTTAGCAATGGCTTTTGTTTGTACGTCTTGATATTTTTCAGATTTTCCGGGAGAGGCATGTATTGTTTTTAGGACTTTGAAAGCCCCACGCCCCTTACCTATTTACCTCTGTTTAAATCGGAAGGTCCAGGTTCTCCAGGGAAAGGAGCCCCCCTGTTTCCTGCAGTGTTTCCAGGGGGGGATGGTGGTGCACTCCGGGAGGCGGGAAGAGGAAGAAGAAAATGTGCAAAGTAAGTGACTTTTACTGCTGGAATTTGACTTTACCTTTCCCTCTCTTGGAAAGAATTTTTATAAGCTCGGGGCTGAAAATGAGTCTGTCTTCATCTAACTGTGGCTCTACCTCTGAAAGCCTCCCGATGTTTGTTTGATAACTCAGCTCTATGGGTGCTCGTGACCAGCCTCTCCCTGGAGAATTTACTCGGGATTCACCTTTGCACGCAGGAGGCTGGAAGGTGGTCTCCCCTCCTCTGTCTGCTCTTTTTAGGAGGAAAGAAAAATCAGTGGCTCTTCTATTATAAATTATAAAATTTTTTGTTGACCAGCACCCCAGCCCCCCAAAAAAGTCTTAGCTCTAGAGCCTTTTAAAATATGCCTGTTATAGAACTTATTGTATAAATCTTGGGAGAATGGTTTTTCTGCATTGTGGACTTCAGATCACCTGCTTCTAACTACATAAGAACCCACTTTTTAGGCTGGCAGGAAGGCCTGATGCCTCAGTGCTCGGCAGGGCTCCCTGCGCAGTGCCTCAGCCCCTCCAGTCCCCTAAGTCCCTGGCCCTGGACGGAGGTGGCTGCCGTGGATGGCACAGCGGACAGTAGGAAGGGCCACGTTTGCTGCCACTCGCTCACGTCCTAACTCCTCCGCGCCGCCGGTGCCCCCTGCAGGTGAGTGGCGGCTGTACTGCGTGCGTGGAGAGGTGCCCGTGGAAGGGAATTTGCTGGAAGTGGCCTGTCACTGTAGCAGCCTGAGGTCCAGGACTTCCATGGTGGTGCTCAACGTCAACAAGGCCCTCATCTACCTGTGGCACGGATGCAAAGCCCAGGCCCACACGAAGGAGGTCGGAAGGACCGCCGCGAACAAGATCAAGGAACAGTGAGTGTTGTGTCTGCGACAAGTGCCCCACACACGGGGCTTCCCAGAGGGACGGGGCAGGCTCAGGGGTACCAAGACTCCCAGCAGATCCCAGGGTGCTGAAAGTGACTGCAGCAAGGGATGGCTGGGAACGTGGTGAGGGGCCTCTGACATTCCAAGCAGAGAGGACACACATCTCAGTCCAGACCTCCGACTTGGGGGCCTCTCTCACAGTCTGAGGATTTATCTGGCTGGGTGAGAGGCTGGTGAGGAGCCAGGGAGTGACTCTTGCAAGCACTCTGGGTTCTTTCTTCATGGTTGCTGTTCAGCTTTTGGATGAGAAGCCTGGGGGCCTTTGATATTTAAAGGGAACACTTTCAAATACCTGTTAGGGATTTGGAGTTTTCATTTGTCAGAACAGCGGAGTGTTAAAAAGCTAAAGAAGAGTGTGGGAAACCGCCATCTGTGTCAGATGATAAGATGTCCCCCATTCTGAAGAGCAGCCCCCGATGGGGAGGGATCGGACTCTCTGGGCACTTCCCGGGTACGGCACTTCTGGGTTGGGTTTTCTTCCCCTCCCAGGCAGGCACCTGCCGTTGGCCACTTGCAAAGGCTCAGCACACTGTGAGATAGCACTGAGTGGGGACCTTGGGGAAGAGGGGAACTGGAAGGGCCGTGAAGGCCACAGCCCAGGGAGGACGCTGTGGTGGCCGGCCCCCCGCTAGGGTGGTCTGCCGCCGTGGCTCTGCACTTCCTAGCAGCCCAGGCAAAATAAGCGTTGCAAGCTGCCAGAGAAGCCCAGCGTCGCCCAGGCATTCAGGAGGCAACTGAGACCTGTGAGGACCTCAGTGAGGAAAAGTGAAGAGCTTCCTAGGAGCACATGTCCCCAGAGTTTGATTTGGTGAACCCCATTCTCTGGGTTCTGGGACAGGGCAGTGGCCAGGGCCCCTGTGTCCACTCTGAAAACACACTACCCAGAGAGGGCAGAGAGGAGAACCGGGCAGGTGACCTCTCCACAGGGAGGCAGATGTGAAACAAGATGTTTCATCTCAAAACACCACCTGTGGGCTAGGGCACGGGGAGGGGTGAGAAATCACATCCCCTGAGGTGGCCCAAGGCATTTGAGGCCCATCAGAGGGTTTACTTGGACCACTGAGAAAAAGAAAAACAATGAAGAGCTCATTCACATATTCACTCAACAAACATTGATTGAGTACCTGATTGGCGCCAAGCAATCTGGACTTACAGGACTTATCCTACAAATCTCGGAAAAATGGTTTTTCTGCATTATGAACTTTGGGCAACCTGCTTCTAACTCCAAAGGACTGGAGTTAAGAACTGGGGACTTGGTGGTGAATAAGCCCAAGTCTCTGTCCTCATGAAGTTCATGTTCTAGCAGGAGAGAAAGACAAGAAATAGTCACTATGTATTGTTCTATACAAAAATGTCTGTAATTTTCATGACACATTAGATGTGATTAAACATCCCTCCCTAGGGGCAAGTCAACTTCCTCTCCTCCACCACACACACTTATAAACTGCAGAGCATTTTTCCATTCATGAGTAAGAATTGCTTTTCCTTAGAAAGTAGAAGAGACGGTGAACTGATCTCCAGATTTAGTTTTGAATAATTTATATCTGTACCCCATATATATATATATATGTACCTACTATTAGTATATACCCACAAATTTTAAATTTAAAAAAAGCAGACAATAACAAGTATTGGCAAGGATGTGAAAATTGGAACTCTTACACATTACTTGGAAAACAGTCTAGCAATTTCTCAAAAGATTTAACAATACAGTTACCATATGACTAGCAACTCTACTCCTAGATATCTACCCAAGAGAAATGAAAACACTTGTACATGAAGGTTCATAGCCATGTTAGTCATAGTGGCCAAAAGATGGAAATAACCCAAATCTCTACCAACACATTAATGGATGAAAAAAATGTGGCATAGCCATACAGTGGAATATTATTCTGTCATAAAAAAGAACTCAGTACTGATACATGCTACAACATGGATGAACCTTAAAAACATTATACTAAGTTAAAAAACCCAGTCACAAAGGAACGTATATTATATAATTCCATCTGTATGAAATGTCCAAAACAGGCAAGTCCATAAATACAGAAGTAGATTAGTGGGTTCTGAGGATTAAGGATGGGGGAAATGCAGAGTGACTGCTGACGAATACAGGGCTTCTTTTTCCGGGAGATGAAAATGTTCTGAAATTAGTGATGACAGTTGCACAACTCTGTGAATATACTAAAATCTGTACACATAAAAAGAGTGAATTTTATGACATGTGAATGATATCTCAATAAAGCTATTATAAAGCTGTTAGCATAATAATAATAATTTTGGGTCACCAGCACTCTCCAGACTTATAAAGAACTCTTGGAGTTTCTCCCTTGCAGATGCCCCCTGGAAGCAGGACTGCATAGTAGCAGCAAAGTCACAATTCACGAGTGTGATGAAGGCTCTGAGCCACTCGGATTCTGGGACGCCTTGGGAAGGAGAGACAGGAAAGCCTACGATTGCATGCTTCAAGGTAATGCGGCATCCACAGCCTGCGATCTGGTTTTTTTGTTTGTTTTTGGAGTCTTGCTCTGTTATCCAGGCTGGAGTATAGTGGTGCGATCACAGCTCACTGCAGCTTCAACCTCCTGGGCTCAAGTGATCAGCCTGCCTCAGTCTCCCAAAGTGCTGGGATTGCAGGCTTGAGCCACTGTGCCCCATTCATGTTTTATCTTAATTCTTCAGTCTGTCTTAAATCTAGTGTGATGAGTATTATGTCCAGCTGATTGAACAGTTTTTTTCTCCCCAGGAGTGAGTTTAACTTGGACACCAAGACTTCAAATTCTCACTGGCAAATCAGCTCCCAAGGCTTCCCAGGGACCAAGCCACCTTCCAGGGTTTTAGGGACTCAGGGCACCATTTTATTTCTTTCCTCATAGGTGCCACCTGAGAAATAGCAGTCCTCTGGGTGTTGGAGTGGGATCTGGGGAAGGAAGCCAGCCTCTTATCCCCTTTCCAGAGCCCTTCAGTCATTAACATATTTGGAAATACAAAGGCCATGTCTGTATAGAATAGGCACTCCCGTTCACCGGAGTGAGGTTAGGTGTGTATATGTGTACTTTCCCAGCTGTTCTCAAAATACAGATGAACATTAGAAGGAAAGCGAACTTTTATTAAGCAGTTCCAATAAGCCAGACATCAGCCAGCACCTTACATATAGTAACTCCGTTAGTACAACCCAATACTCTGCCATTTTTACAGATGAGGCAACTGAGGCATACAGAAGTTAATCAACTTGCCCAAGGCTGGGCAGCAATGGAGTATCCTCATAACTGCTCCATAATACTCTGCCCCTCAATGTTTATAAACTTTTATATAGCTTTTTAAACATAATGCATAGAAAACGTTTGAAATTATGGAGAAGTTAAAAAAAGAAATGAAGTCACTTATAACCACATTTCTCAGAAGTAACAGAATTCACATTCTCTATGCTATATATAATGTCTATTTGAAAAAATAATATGTGGATCTACTGTTTTGTAACCTGCTTTTTTCCTTTAGTATGAATAATTTCCCAAGTTATTAAAATTTAGATTTCTAATGGCTGTGAGATATTCTGTTATTCTGTGAATATATGCCACTCTCTACCTGACAGTCTCTGACAGCTGGAGAGTTGAGTTGTTTCTTGTTTCTGATTTTTCTCCCTTATATAATAATGCAGTTTGAATACTTTTTAAAATAATCCTATACATTCATTCCTAATTTAGAGGAATTCCTAGATGTGGAACCGCCGTGCTTGTTATAAAAGTCCGATAGCATGTATCAGCTCAGGCCAGTTTCATTCTCACTTGCAATACACAAAAGCGTTCATTTCTCAGCATATACACATACATATATCTGTGTATATATATGCATATGTATCTATATCTTTTTTAGCCATTTTAATTTCTACCTTGGTGAGTGTTCTATTTGTGTCTTTTGCACATTTTATTGAGATATTTATTTTTTCCTTATGTATGTCCCTTCATGTATTAAGGATATTAACTAGTTGCTGTATTACAAATATTTCCCATTTGTTACTTGGTTTTTCTTTTCTTTTTAATTTTGCATTATTGTTTTTCATTTTTATATAATTAATGCATTATTTTCCCTTTTGATTGGTTCTTTTACTATTGCAATTGAAAAGGCCTTCTCCACCTTGAAGCTCAGATAAATCCTACCTATGTTTCCACAGTGCTTTGATTTATTTCATATTTTAAATTCATTCTTCATCTGGAATTTACTTTGATGCACATGATATCTTCAGCTTTGTTCTCTTTTCTTTCAAAGATCCTGGAAGTTTTAACTTCGCACCCCGCCTGTTCATCCTCAGCAGCTCCTCTGGGGATTTCGCAGCCACAGAGTTCGTGTACCCTGCCCGAGCCCCCTCTGTGGTCAGTTCCATGCCCTTCCTGCAGGAAGATCTGTACAGCGCGCCCCAGCCAGGTAAGGCCTGCAGGGGGCAGCTATGCTGAGCAGTAGAAGGCACATCTTCCAGAAAGCCTTTTGATTTTACGTTTTTATTTATTAAGCAGCTTCTGTTTGCCAAGTACACTCCCAGAACACTCAGAACATGTGCTTACACTCATTTCGTCCTCACCCCACACCAAAAGGAAGGAGAGTGAAATCAGCCACACTTTATAGCATAAGGAACAAGACTCAGTCACTTAACCCACCCAAAGACGTCAGCTAAGAACAGGTTGAGCACCACAGTGGCAGGCCTGGTGTCTCCGCTCTTCTCCCAGCCTTCCTTTCAGTCTTGTTGCTGCATGGTCACTGGTCGACTGCCATTGCTCCAGCCATCATGTTTGCATTCAAGATAGAAAGAGAAAGAAGGGGGGAGGAAAAAAGGCCACTTAGTAGCCACATCTCTCTCTTTAATCAGATAAAGCACATGTTTTCCCAGAAGCCCCCAGCAGACTTCTGCTTACATCCCATTGGCCAGAGCCTGTCACATGGCCAGCCCCAGCTGCAAGGGAGACTGGGGAAGCAAATGGCAGAAGAGAAGGATGTTGGGGTATTGGCTAAGTTAGCCAGGGAACAGGGTCTGCCATACCAAGGCTCCAGAGCAGAGCCAAGACTCCAGCCCAGGTCTTCTGATCCCAAGGTGAAGGCTCTGTGCCCTCATTCTGGTTGGGAAAGTCACGAGAGACTGGGCTTGACAACCCCTCCCGCCCACCCTCCAATGAAGTCAAGGTCAGCTGCCTCTCAGTTTGTGTTTGTTGCTTCTCACATTACAAGAGCCTGGAGCTGCAGCCAGGGACGTCACCTTGCACTGGGAGCCCAGGGCAGCACTGAAAGTTTGACCAGTGCACATGTCATGCTTGGAAAATCTTAGCCACCAGAAAGAGAGGCTGTGCCCACGCCCTTCACCCTGGGACTCAGGGCAGGTTATCAACCTCCACTGGGCTTTTAAAGTGTGGTTTTCACAGAATCCTGAAACACATGCCAGGAAAGGACACACAGTGAGCCGACTAGCAAGAGTGAGAGGCGTTTTGCCACCTGGAGTAAGAGTCAGGCTGACAATTTGAGGAGGAGAAAAAGTGAGGAGGAAAAGACGATAGAACAGTTTTGATTTTTATTTCATTTTATTTTATTTTTTAGAGACAAGGTCTCATTCTGTCATCCAGGCTGGAGTGCTGTGGTGCAATCATGGCTTACTGCAGCCTCGAACTCCTGGGCTCCAGCGATCCTCCCTCCTTAGCTTCCTGAGTAGCTGAGACTGCATGCATGCACCACCACGCCTGGCTAATTTTTTTTTTTCTGTTTGTAGAGATAGGGTCTCATCGTGTTGCCCAGGCTGGTCTTCAACCTCCGGGCTCAAGCAATCCTTCCTCCTCAGCCTCCCAAAGCACTGGGATTACAGGCATGAGCCACCACTCCCTGTGGCAGTTTTGCTTTTTAAGGCCCATTTCTCTGTAAGAGAGCCATGAGCTCACCTCACTGCTAAGAAGTCGCGCGCAGGGCAGGAACGCCACTGACCTGTCTGCAGTGAGATGTGCGCTCCAGTGTTGATTGTGCTCTTTGGAGATACGTGGTGCTAACAGTCCCTTGAGTGGCACATGCATTATCCCTTCCACTCTTAGCACAGCCCTGCCAGTATCCAGAAGGGCCAGGGGCTTGAGCTGGGGCAAAGGGAGGAGGACCTGGAGGACGAGGAATGAAAGAGACCAACTCCTTGACGCCACCTCTCTGCCTACAGGCTTCCCCCAGTTGAACTATCAAAGGGCTGGGGTGTCCTGGGTTTCTCTGTTTGCCCCTTTGCCCCTGGTTTGATGGCCAAGGGGGTTTCCCCTGTAACACAGCAGCAGGGAGGAACAACATCCACTAGGTTTGGGGAGGAGTGAGCTAGAAGTGTCCGTGAAGGAGCTCCTGATGGTCTGGCTCTGTCCCTGCCCTCACAGCACTTTTCCTTGTTGACAATCACCACGAGGTGTACCTCTGGCAAGGCTGGTGGCCCATTGAGAACAAGATCACTGGTTCTGCCCGCATCCGCTGGGCCTCCGACCGGAAGAGTGCGATGGAGACCGTGCTCCAGTACTGCAAAGGTGAGGCTCCCTCTCACGCGCCTGCAGCACGGAACAGATGGGGAAGCCCCTCAGGCACGCCCAGCCAGGAGACCCCCTTCCCTTTCTGCGCATGTCAGCCAGCATCCACAAAGCCTGGCAGGTGGTAATGAAACCAATTTTTTCCCCTTTAACTTTTTGAAATATATTAATTTTTAGATTAGCGCATTCTCAGCTGCCAGCATGAAGAAGAACTAGTTTTTCTCTGATATTATGAGGCTAACTTGTTACCCTCAAGAATAAAGGCTGTATTGTGGAATGCCCCAAGCAGATTAAAACCCCGCTGTACTCGGGGTTGATCACACTGAGAGACAAGTTGGCCTCTCCCATGTACATTATCTGCAAGCACTACCATACTGTTGGAGAATGGAGGTCTCCCCCAAACAGTGAACGGCCATTGCCAACCTTTTTATTATTAATTATTATTTTTAGTATTATATCCAAAGAGAAATACCCATAGTAAGTTCATGGTTCTTTACTATACACATGAAATTTCTAGTCTTTTATGTAAAATGAAAATACCAGTAATTAATATCTTATTTAATTTTTATGGTTTCATTGACACAACTAGTTTAATGTCACTGAGTATGTGCAATTGATTCTCTTCCTGAAAAACTCTTTAGCAATAAATAACATATGAAACCTTCCACTCAATGTTATAGTGAATGTGGATGTATAAGATGCTGTCGTTCGCCGTCATCATTATGGGAGTTAATCCTGTGCTAGGAAATGAGAGGGATGACTCTACAGGTGAATTCAGGAGGAAGAAAATGCTCCATCCAGAAGCTGCAGGCAGAGCCTCTCTCTTCCTTCCAGGAATACAGCGCATTTTGTTAGGTTCAAGAAGTATAGACTCAGCTTGATTATCGGTCACTATTGTAGTCACAGGCATGAAACTAACATCTTATATAAACATTATCCATGTGTTGTTATGAACTACTCGTAACTTGCATTTTAAGCATGAAGTCATGAGTTCTGGCAAAGAAGAAAAGATTTCAAGGGAAATCAGCAAAAGACAGGGTCTCCCTTGGGTCTACTGACGTTGCATTCTGTGTAACTACAGGAAAAAATCTCAAGAAGCCAGCCCCCAAGTCTTACCTTATCCACGCTGGTCTGGAGCCCCTGACATTCACCAATATGTTTCCCAGCTGGGAGCACAGAGAGGACATCGCTGAGATCACAGAGATGGTGAGCACGCTTTCCTGCCCTGTGAAGGTGGCTCCTGTGCCTTTTGGACTGTGGGTTGACTTTACTTTGGGGAGAGCATCCAATTGCACTTTCAGAGTGGGAAAATATTTTTCGTTTTGCAACATCTTAACAAATCTACATAGAATTTGCTTAGGAAGAAGAGAAGTCTAATGGAAAATCAATTAACTATTTTAGTAATTTTCTACACATGATACCCAAATTTTAAAAATTTAAAAGCAAAGGTGAGTTTAATCATGCTGAGGACTATATATGTACATAAAATCTGCTAACTCTTCATTCTGTTTGCTAAGAACCTGTTGCTTGGCATTGCTTGTCTCTCAGTGTCCATGTGACGCACAACCAAACCCTCATGTTTCAGATGTTAACCTTGTGTAGAGGAGACACAAATGAAATCTGATGATTTAATATGTTCAGAAAACTGAATGAATGGAGGTGCTGCGACTCACTTATGATAAGTGATCGCTCAACATCTCATTAATATTGTCTTTTATGAGACCACCTGGTATTTCCACATGAGACATTTATCATAACTTCTATCTACCAAAATATATTATAATCTAGAATGTTTTCTTTTCCAACCACACAGGAAAGAATTTTACTATAGCTATGTTGAATTTCTTATATATGAGCTATTAACATTGCTAGCAATAGCAAATCCAAGGATTTGTTTTGATTTGGTGAGAGATAGGTTTTTTACTGTTTTGATTTTTTTTACCATGTAGAAGAGCTGCTTTGCTTAGGGAAATGACCCAAGTGTATTTTATAGGAAATTCGAGTAATTTTAAACAAACAGAATCTACTTCTGCTTAGCAATGGAGAGGGCCTGTTGGGTAGTACAGACATCACTGCTCACCCTAACCAGTCTCCCTGGAGCCAAATGGACTTGATGTACACAGGGAAGGGGCTGACTTCAGCTTGGTCTCTGCCGCAGCCGAAACGAGATGGTTCTGTTCACTGTAACTATGGTTTCGTGAAACCAGAAGGCTCTAGCGATTACAAGCTCTGTGGCTGCTGCATGCAGTCTAAGTTCAGGTGTTACCAAATTGCCAGGGGTTCAGTCTAGGGCTTATTGCTCACTACACAGAAGAAAGCCAATCACTGAGACAAGCATAGCCAAGAAAGAAAGTTTATTTGGGTGCTACAGCCAAGGGGAACAGGACATACGTCTCAAATCTGTGTCTCTGGCCTACTAAAATTAGGGGTTTTTATAGCAGGGAAGAAATGTAACCATGTGTGGGAAGCAGGAATTAGGGAGGGGTGAGGAAGAGGAGCTGGTCAACAGGAAGCGGGGGGTTGGTTAGGCATCATGATGGGTAAGGGGTCTGGTAAGCTTCAGGTTTTGTTTTTGTTTTTTGAGACAGGGTCTTGCTCTGTTGCCCAGGCTGGAGTGCAGTGGTGTAATCACAGCTCACTGCAGCCTCCAGCTCCTGGGCTCAGACAATCCTCCCACATCAGCCTCCCAGGTAGCTGGGACTACAAGCACACACCATAATGCCTGGCTAATTTGTTTTGTATTTTCAATGAGGTTTTGCCATGTCTCTCAGTCTGGTCTTGAACTCCTGAGCTCAAGCCATCTGCCCACCTCAGCCTCTTGAAGTGCTGGGATTACAAGCATGAGCCACTGGGTTTTTTACTGTTTGATACTGCTTTTTGATACTATCGGAGATGCCTGATGGTTGATTTCCTGAGAAAGGAACTCAGATAAGACGAATGTAACTTTCTCGAATTTCAAGACTAGGAGAGTTAATTTCAATGTTTATTCCAAAGAAATCATAAACATCAGTCCTGTGGCACAGTTGAGCCACTTTCAGAAGGATATAACTCGCCATCCTCCCTGTGTATTCACTATAGATCTTGGGGGTTAGCAGCGGGGCCATTTACTGTTGTGCAGGCCTGTGGAATTATAGCCAGAGAAGAGTCAGGCTTCCCATACCAGCAAGTTATACAAATAATTAACATTCATCAAGTGCCCACTCTGCACTAGGCACATCTCCAAGCACTTTACACTGATTTTCTCATTTATCACAACAGTTCATCAAGATATCTTATTATTCCCATTTTACTGGTGTGGGAGCAGAGGCACAAAAACACGAAGTCACTTGGCCAAAGTGACTTTCTGTGAGTGGAGGAGTCAGTACTCAGATGCAGGCAAGATCATCCAAAACTCGCCTCTTCTTTTTTTGGAGAAAGGATCTTGCTTTGTCACCCAGGCTGCAGTGTGGTGACTCAATCATGGCTCACACAAACCTTGAACCCCTGGGCTCAAATGACCCTACCACCTCAGCCCCCCAAGTAGGTAGGACTACAGGTGCACACCTCCATGCCTAGCCTATTTTTGTATTCTCTATAGAGACAGGATCTCATCATATTGCCCAAGCTGGTCTCCAATTCCTGGATTCAAGGACTCTTCCCACCTCAGCCTCTTACAGTGTTGAGATTACAGGCACAAGTCACTGCACCCAGCCCAAAACCTGACTCTTGACCACCAGTCTGCCCCATGTATTTCTGATATGAGCAACAGCTCTTAGTCATGCATTCCCACCATCCACCCACCCAAAGGAGAGCAGCCAATCTGGGGTCCCAAGTTTAATGGAGGAAGAGAATTTACCCAGAATAGTTTGTTCATATTAAATTCACACAGTGGTTTTAAAAACAAAAAAATTGATTCTGCTCCAGAATATTCTAGATGCATTTTCTGACCTTCTTTTTCTATTGCAGATTAAGAAATGGGGCCAGGGGAGGGAAGGGAGGTGTGATTTCTTTTCAGGTTATTTTTTAATATTTTTAAACAAATTCCATTATTTGGAGGCTTCTGGTGTTTAGACTTCAAATCTACTAATCTTAGTCTGTAATTCACTCATGGGAAAGTCCCTAAACATTTTTCCAGAGACAGTTCTGAGACAGGGTTTGTTTGAAACTCTGTGACAAGGTGAGAAAACATCTAAAAGTCAGAGAAACGAGACTCCGTCTCTACAAAAGATTTTTTTAAATTATTAGGTGGGCGTGGTGGCACGTGCCAATAGTCCCAGTTACTCAGGAGGCTTGAGGTGGGAGGACTGCTTGAGTCCAGGAGTTTAAGGCTGCAGTGAGCTATGATCGAGCCACTGCCCTCCAGCCTGGGTTACAGTGAGACACTGTCTCTAAAAAATAACAAAATTTGAGGTCAAGTGTGGTGGTTCACACCTATAATCCCAGCAGGAGGATCGCTTGAGGCCAGAGTTTGAGACCAGCCTAAGCACTATAGCAAGACCCAGTCTCTACCAAAAAAAAAAAAAAAAAAAGGAAAAGGAAAAATAAATTAGCCAGGCCTGGTGATGCACACTCATAGTCCCAGCTATTCAGGAGGCTGAGGCAGGAGGATCACTTGAGCCCAGGAGCTGGAGGCTGCAGTGAGCTATGATTGCACCACTGCATTCCAGCCTGAGTAGCAGAGTGAGACCTTGTCTCAAAAAATACCATTTTTTAATTTAAAATTTAAAAATTTTAAAAATTAAGAGTCCAGACAAACTGCAGGGCTTTGGGCGATCCCTTTTCTTTCAGAGCCATTTCCTCCTCAGTGATACGGAACTATGCATCCTCAGGCTGTGTGCAGGTGGCACAGGGCTGTGTGTCTGCAAGCACTTAATAAAACAAGTTCAAATATAGGACAGGAGCTTTCCTCTCTGCCCCCTCCTCTTCTCTAGGACACAGAAGTTTCCAATCAGATCACCCTCGTGGAAGACGTCTTAGCCAAGCTCTGTAAAACCATTTACCCTCTGGCCGACCTCCTGGCCAGGCCACTCCCGGAGGGGGTCGATCCTCTGAAGCTTGAGATCTATCTCACCGACGAAGACTTCGAGGTAAGCGGTTCTTCCAGTGGGGTGGGGATGGGAGTAAGACAACACACGCACGCCTGGCTCCTTTCACTGAGCCGCGCGGGGCGCTTCTCCCAATGTTTCCAGTTTGCACTAGACATGACGAGGGACGAATACAACGCCCTGCCCGCCTGGAAGCAGGTGAACCTGAAGAAAGCAAAAGGCCTGTTCTGAGTGGGGAGACGTCAGAGGAGCCTCACGGACACGTCCAATACCACCGCACCAGGGAAATGGATATATATTTTTGGACTGGTGTTTTTCACAAAGTATTTTTCAATCAGAGTTTTCAGAACCTGACATTGTTAAAGATACTGCTTGTCCCGGAGTTGTGTATTTTGTAAATGTTCAAGGGAACTGTTTGGAAACTTCTTTCCACCATTCAGCAGGTTATCAGAATTAATAAAAGTATCTGTTATGTGCACTTAAGCCGCAGCTGCTATAGATAGCACTGCCTTCTTTGTTCCAGCTAGGCAATGCCTTTTTTTTTTTTTTGAAGCAGTTCTCTTTATAAAGTGTTATTTTGATAGTTTGTGGATTCTAAAATATATATATATATATTTATATAAACACCATATAAGTCAAATATGTATTTAACAAAGCAATATGTATTCATTCACTTTCAAGATTTGTTTTGGTGTCGAAATAACATGAAAAGGTAGATGGAGTTGCTTCTGTTGAATTAGCTCTGCCACCAATATGTATCTTCGTACATGTTTGGAAACGTTTCCTGCAGCATTAGGTATGACTTGTTCTGAGTACTGCTTCCGGTGCTAAAATGAACAAAGAATTTGTACTTAATGGCATGGACTCTGGAGAATCTATGCGAATCAACCTTTCTACCTTATTATCTCCCCAAAAATGTATAGTGCCTTGTTTTTATGTACAGTTTATATACAGAAAAGTTTGCTCTGCATTTTTGATGATGGTTTGGAACATTATCTACAATTTTACTCTCAAATAGTCAAAATAAAAACATCTCAATTTCTAATACCGGTTGTAAACAGTACACATGTCATTTAATGATATAGGACTCCCAAATAAAAGCATCAGAATAAACACAACAATTAACTGATTGGTTCACATTGAATTCCAAGCATGTTCCTTTCTGGAATTTTTTCTTTTTTTTTTTTGGTAAATATTAACATGGCACCAATATTTTGTCATTAAGTGTAAATGACTATACATTTGAATTTAGTTTAGGGCAAGATTTTATACAAGGTCATAAGATGAAATACAGACTTATTTGCCCCATAGAATTAGTACTCAGTACTATATTGAAGACATACTTTTGCAAATCATTATTCAGCAGAAGTTCTTTATCCCACAGCTATATCTACAATTTCAATTTTAGGATCTCAATGCCTTTTAAAAAATTGTATGGGCCAGGCGAGGTGGCCCATGCCTGTAATCCCGGCACTTTGGGAGGCTGAGGCGGGCAGATCATCTGAGACCAGGAGTTCAACAGCAGCCTGGCCAACATGTTGAAACCCAGTCTCTACTAAAAATACAAAAATTAGTCGGGCATGGTGGCACATGCCTGTAATCCCAGCTACTCAAGAGGCTGAAGCAGAAGAATCATTTGAAACCGGGAGGCGGAGGTTGCAGTGAGCCAAGATCGCGCCATTGCACTACAGCCTGGGTGACAAGAGTGGGACTCCATTTCAAAAAAAAAAAAAAAATTGTATGGATAAGACATCTAGAAAACTTAAAAAACGAGTTAGAAAACTCCTCACAAGCTCCTATGTTCTTAAATCCATGGTTTTGTGAACATATTCTGCAGATCTACTCTGAATTATCATAGCCCTTCCCCACTCCCTGTTAGTCTAATTTAACACATCCAATCACAGCACATTTGCCTGAAACTTCAGGACTTACGGGCCCCATCCAGGGACTGCACCAGGGTAGAAACCTATAACCTGCTCCTGGTCTCACCATTTTATGATTTTTATGATATTGGGTCATCACTGAACTTTTCTACCTCGATTTCCTTTAAAAGGAGACACTCCTAGCTATCCTGCCTGCATCACAAGATTCCGAGCAAGGAACTGGTGGAAGCTCTTTGAAAATCGCCAAGTGCTAGACACCTGCCAGTATTAAGATTATTCTGATGGTAGTTAAAATGGGAAAGCAGGGGGGTTAAGTTAGGAGTGTTGTCACGCACCTAGAAATGATGGATTTAAACCAAAGCAAGGAGAGAAAAAAGAAGAGAGAGAGGCTCAAAGTCCATGTTCCATAGATAACACACAAAGACGTGAGGAGAAAGGTTCCTAGAGTCACTAGGGCAACCTCAGGGTCAGAAAGAGGCAGGATTGCAACGTCTGCAGTAGGTTCCAGATATCACCTGGATCCTTAGATACCCAGGAAGGAGCTTGAATTGCTACAGGAACTACCAGTGGAGAGCTGCTGTAATAAATAAGACAGGTGTCCTCATTAATATTCATTAACACCAGGTTTTCCCAAAGTCCTTTAAAATTGTGTCCATCTACTTGTATTAAACATTGGCAGCCGGGTGCGGTGGCTCATGCCTGTAATCCCAGCACTTTGGGAGGTCAAGGCAGGTGGATCACTTGAGGTCAGGAGTTTGTGACCAGCCTGACCAACATGGCAAAACCCTGTATCCACTAAAAACACAAAAATTAGCTGGGCATGGTGGCGCACGCCTGTAATCCCAGCTACTTGGGAGGCTGAGGCATGAGAATCACTTGAGCCTGGGAGGCGGATGTTGCAGTGAGCCGAGATCGCACTACTACACTCCAGCCTGGGCGATACAGTGAGACTCTGTCTCAAAAAAAAAAAAACCATTGTCCCTCCCAAAACTTGCTGTCCGTCTGCTTCTCACCACTTCTTGGTGAATAAGACACCCCAGCTTGGAGAGCCAGTTTACTTTTTGCCTCCTTTCCTCTGAATTGTTTCCTGCATCTCTTTCCTGCTTATAGAACCAGATCCTATTTTCCATGTTTTTTTCTGATCCTTTTCCTTCCATAACTGCAACCTTTGACCTTTGTACACTGGGAAGGGACCTAGCTGAAACACTTGAATTGCTAAACCTTAAAGTCTCAGCCCATGAATTGACACTGGTGCTTGGGGCTTTTCTCCACAGTCATCCAAACTCAAACCCCGGCTCTCACTAAATGCATCAGGGGCAGGGAAGTGGGATGTCCTGAATTTGCTGCACTTGAACTAAGGGACTCATGAGACGGGTGGGTGTTTGGGTTGAGATCGTTATCAGAAGTGCTGCGGGGCAGATGGGATGTTGAGCGTGTTCCGTAGCTTTAGATGAACTGTGCGAATATGAGCCACTTCCAGAGTGGGACAATCCTGCCTCTTTGTTCTCGAATCCGAGGAGGGGAAAGGCTGCTGTGAGCCCACTTCTTTCTCTCTTACTTTACATTTCCTGCCCCGCTATTAGAATTCCCATTTTGGTAAAAGGAAACGTATTCCAGAAATAGTTCCAGAATTCATTTTGGTCTTTTTGTTCTGTTTTTTTGATTATAAAATTAGCTGTGTGTGTCCACACAGAAACCTGGACACAGATGTTCATAGTGGCATTATTCATAATAGCCCAGACCTGTAAACAATCCACGTGACCGTCAACTGAGAAACAGAAAAACAAAATGCAGGACCTCCATGCAATGGCGTCCACCCCGACAGCAAAGGGACAGATATTCCTGCTTATACATGACATACATGTGATACTCACTACAACATGGATACGCCTCAAAAGCATTAAGTGAAAGAAGCCAGATGCAAAAGGCCACATATTGTTTGATTCTTTTTATATGAAACTTCCCAAAAAGGCAAATCTGTGCAAACAGCAAGATCAACAGTGGCTGAGGTTGGAGATGGGAGTGGTGGTTAACTACAAATGGCATGAATGATCTTTTTGGAGTAATGGAAATGTCTCAAAACTGGATTGTGGTGATGATCGCACAACTCTATAAAGGTAGCAAAGATTTTTGAGGCCAGACACCATGGCTCACTCTTGCAATCCCAACACTTTAGGAGGCGAGGCTGGAGGATCGTTGGGCCTAGGTGTTCAAGACCAGCATAGGCAACATAGTGAAGATCCCATTTGTACAAAAATTTTTAAATCAGCCAGGTGTGTTGGTGTGTGCTTGTAGTCCCAGCCACTTGGGAGGCTGAGGAGGGAGGATGCCTTGAGCCCAGGAGTTTGAGTCTGCAGTGAGCTGTGATCATACTACCGCACTCCAACCTGTTGACAGAGTGAGACCTTGTCTCTAAAAAAGAAAAAAATAATAATTAAAAAAATTATTGTTCACTTACATGAGTGTATTTTATGGCATATATATTATATACACACATACAGAAACACATTTTATGTATATATGTAAAATATCACAAAAAAGCAGTTTAAAAAATAGTAACACCTGATCTACGTAAAAAAATGAAATCACTACAAAGATATATAATCTAGGAATCAAAAATCATAAATAATAACACTAACCAAATACAAGTACTTTAATAATCTGATTTATATTCTTCTGGATTTTTCTTTACATCTACTAGCATAGATGTGTATGCTCACATTAAAAAAGAAAAAAAACTGGCACATCCCTGTAGTTTCGGCTACTTGGGAGGCTGAGGCAGGAAGATTACTTGAGCCCAGGAGGTAGAGGCTGCAGTGAGCCATGATTGTGCCACTACACTCCAGCCTGGGTGACAGAGCAAGACCCTATATTAAAAATATATAAACAAAAACTGTTTTTGTTCTGCATCTTAAATTTTTTGTTAGCAATAAGTTGCAGACACTGGTCCTTGGAGGTTTATTTATGGGTGTGTGATGTTCTGAGATCACAGAAGGCCCAGTGTGAAGACCTAAATCAGCGATGGTCCTGAGCCCCAGTCCCACTGACCTCCCACCACCGTCCTCAGCCATCACAGGACTTTCTTGATCTGAGATCTAGGTAAGGCACAGAAGTCTCAAAACAGACCTCTGTGCAAAGCCTTTCTGAACTAGCATAGCGACTAGTAACAGGAGACAATAACCAAGAAGTCAATAGTTTGGTTTGAGGCCAGGTGGGGTGGCTCATGCCTGTAATTCCAGTGCTTTGAGAGGCCAAGGAGGGAGGATCCCTTGAGGCCAAGAGGTCAAGATCAGCTTAGGCAACATAGTGACATCCTGCCTCTACAAAAAATTTAAAAATCAGCTGGTAATAGTGGGGACATAGCTTTAGTTTCAGCTACTCTGAAAGGTGAGATGGGAGGATCACTTGGACCCAGGAAGCAGAGGCTGCAGAGAGCTATTATCTTGCCATTGCACCCAGCAACAGAGCAATACCCTGTCTCTAAAAAAAAAAAAAAAAGTACAGTGCTGTGTTTTCAGAAATATCAAGGTAATTCAAATGCAAAAACATCAAGGTAATTCAAATGCAAATAACTGAGAATTAACTATATTGGTAGGGCATTTGGCCCAAAGAAGCCTTCCTCTTTTTGAAAAGTAAATACATTGCACTGCATGCATTTGCTGTTCTCCCCAGAGAAAGGATGTTGGGCTGCTCCAGACCTCTGACAATGGATGCACCCGGAGGATTAGATCAGAAAGATGGACCTGCCAGGGGAAAAGCATCAGAGGCTTCTGTTCCTACCATCAGCACCGTGGATGTGCTGTGAGTGTGGAGCCTGTATGGAAATGCCCCACTGGTTTCACAGTGTCTAAAGCTGATCCTTGGGGACTAATAGAGAAGAAAGATTAACAGACCAGCATCCCTTGTTTCTAATACTGAACTGGCCTTCACTGAGCTTTTGTCGCGCAGCTGAGATTGGAAGGGAAGCCGCAGGAGCAGAAGCGAATGCAAGCTAGCAGAAAGGAAGGCAGCGTGGAGGACGCCGCAGCCCCAGCGCCCTCCCAGCCTCAGCAGAGCTGTGGGGATTGTTCTTCACATCTGACGCCATGGGGTTCTGGAAGTCTCTTAACGGATATGTTGGAACTGACTTGTATTACGTGGAAATTGACATAAATTGTCTGTTATTAAATCTCACTGAATTAAGCCCAACTTTACCATCTGAACACTGTTTTAGCATTCATCCTGAAATGGCTGGAACATGATTTGTTAGCTCTATAAGGGTAAAGAAATATTAGCTGGGCGCAGTGGCTCATGCCTGTAATTCCAGCACTCTGGGAGGCCAAAGTGGGAGGACAGATTGAGCCCAGGAGTTCGAGATCAGCCTGAGCAACATGATGAGACCCTGTTTCTACAAAAAATTAAACCATTAGCCAGGTGTGGTGGCATGTCCCTGTAGTCCCAGGTACTCAGGAGACTGAGCTGGGAGGACTGCTGGAGCTCAGGAGGCTGAGGCTGCAGTGAGCTCTGATTGCACCACTGCTCTCCAGCCTGGATGACAGAGTGAGACCCTGTCTCAAAAAAAAAAAGAAATATTGAGCAACGACTGACCAAGAGCCCGTATGGAAGCAAAGAAAAATAAAACAAGCCTAATGTTTAGTAGTGGTTTCTGCAGATGGAAGACAGCAAACGGGGGAAGAATGCATTTGGGATTGCAGGACTTGGTTAGTGTCAGAGCCCGTCCTAAAAGACGACCATGCAGCAGGACCCTGCCTCTCCTTATGACTTCCTTTCTTCTTCCAGGCTCACCCTCCATGCTTCCTTCCTGAAGGAGACCATTCCATTATTAAAATCAGAAGCTGCAAAGATCCAGCAGGGAGCATCATTTGCCAGTGAGGACATTTGAAGTCCCAGTGGGGAAGATTTGTTTTTTTGGTTGGATGGGGTCTTTCCACAGATTCACATACAGTTATCACGACAGCCACAGCATCTGCTGAAGTCTATTTCTAGTATCATGTTGCACATTCCAGACCCCTCATTATTTGCAGTGGTCAACATTCATTCATGAATACTTATATTTACTACTTGTTCATTCAAATATTTATTGAGTGTGTGCTTAGCTTAAGGGTCAACAGAACACAAATACATCTTATATCTAGGCTCTGATGCCCCAAGGGGCCTGCATTCCAGGAGAGATGAAAATAATGATAATACACCAAGAAGTACAAATAATGATGCAGGGTCAGACGTGGTGGCTCACACTGTAATCCCAGCACTTTGGGAGGCCGATGCAAGAGGATGGCTTGAGCTCAGGAGTTTGAGACCAGCCTGGGCAACACAGTGAGACCCCATTTGTATAAAAATATTTAAAAATTAGCCAGTCATAGTGGGCACACCTGTAGTCCTAGCTACTTGGGAGACTGAGGTGGGAGGATCACTTGAGCCCAGGAATTCAAGACTGCAGTGAGCTATGATTGTACCACTGCACTCAAGCCTGGGCGACACAGTGAGACCTTGTCTCTAAAAATAATAATAATAATAGCAATGCAACAAGAATCTGTTCTGGGTGAAATTGTGCCCCACTTTTTCCCCCTCACCCACTCCCCCAAAAAAGACTGGAGTTCTAACCCCTAGTACCGCAGAATGTGACCTTATTTGGAGATCCTCGGTAATTAAGTTAAATGAGGTTTTCAGGGTAGACCTAATCCGATCTGACTAGTGTCTTTATATGAAAGGGAAATTTGGAAGTGGAGACAGGCGTGCACAGAGGGAAGACCGTGTGCAGATGCACAGGGAGAAGACGGCCCTCTGCAAGCCCAGAAGAGAGGCCTCAGAAGAAACCAACCCTGCCCACACCTTGATCTCAGACTTCCGCCCCCCAGAGCTGCGAGACAATAAAGGTTCTGTTGTTTAAGCAGCCCAGTTTGTGGTACTTTGTCACAACAGCCCAAGGAAACTAATCGTGTTCACAGGAGGGACTTCTAGCTGGAGGTGGGAGGGAGGGGAAGGGATCAGGGTGGCTTCCAGGAGGAGGTGTCCTCTGAATCAGCCTTGAAGGATTCGCAGGATTTCTCACTGCAACTGGACATCAGTTCTTCAGCCATCAGCTCCAAAGAGAAGATCTGGAAGGAGGAGAGGGAGAGGAGAGGCACACCCAGTCTCCCACGTGTGGCACAGGCAGGATAAGGGCATAGCAAGTAGGGCCTCGAGGCTGAGGTGAGGGTGCACAGAAGGAAGGTGGACTTGGACATGGACTGGCCAGGGGACCCCGGCTAAGGGGCTCTTCAGATGTGGGGGTGACCCAGCAACAGCACCTGCGACTGATCCTCTGGTCCACAGGATCCCCAGGCCTAGTGCGTCCCTTTCTCATGGGACCCGGGGTGTTTCCAGGGCTGGGGCTGGTGTCATAGTATCCTGTGCCCTGTGCTAGCACTTCTATCTTGGACCTTGATGTTGAAACCATTAGAGGTGCTGACTCTGTTACATTCTCCTCTCGTCCGATCTTCATGCAAAGATATTTCTGAAATCTCCAGCAAACAATATGGTATGTGGAAAATGGCAGACTTGGGTTTCCTACACAGTAATGCCGTTTCTTGGTAGATATCAGTGACCATGAGGCAGCTCTACCAAATGCTGCTCTGATCTTATAAGCTCCTCAGGAAAGTGAAATTGTTCTGTTGCACTGAACATATGGAAAGTTTTGGAATCTTATCTTGCTATTTTAAAGTATTAATTTTTTTAGATTTTGACTTTTAAAAAAATATTTGAATGGCCCTGGGAGATAGATTGGTCATGTCATAAACAAAAGACCAAGGCATACGAAAGTTACGGGACTCGGCTAAGATAACAGAGCTGGGTGTGGCGAGGCTCTTTAAGGACGGCACCCAGATGTGGCTGTCCGCATTCCCCTGTACCTGATTATTGTTGAATAATGGAGGTAAAGTGAGGCCCGAGGTCACCTCTTGCTTTAGGGAGAGCCTTAGGTAAGGGCGGGAGAAGAATCGCAGGCCCCGCCAGAACCGGCTGCTTTCTCTGCATGATTTCATCACATCCTCGCAGGCAGCCCCGAGAGGAGGGTCTCCGACATTCAGTTCTTCCTCATCCTCCCATCGCTGGTAAGAGACCCATTCCAGTGGAAGCTGAGGAACGAGACTGGCCTGGGAATGAGACCTTTTCTCATTAACACTAATTTTATCCAGGGGTGATAGGGTTAGGGGGAGATATTTGCTGTGAATATCCGAATGTCTCTCTAACAGATTTCTATCACGTTTGCTACAACCTGTCAGCTGCCTCCCTCCAGCTGGAGAAGCCAGGAAAGGAAATGCAGGGACTGGCCAGGGAAGGAAACACGGAAGCGACAAAGGAGAAATCTTTGCATCTGGCGGTGGGCAGCCGCGCTGAGGGAAGGTTGTGACCAGCAGGTGGCGCTGTTGCTCACCGCAGAAGCCAAGGCTCCAACTCCGGCGCCGCCTCCAGACTCGCAGTCAGGATCCGCAGAGGAAGCCTCTGCTCTTAGGCACTGGACTGGGCCAAGACCTTCCCCTAAAGACCCCAGGCGCCAACTCCAGCTCCATCCGGCTCATTTGTTTCCAGTTCAAGGAACCTGAACTCTACAATGGGCTGACCTGGGAATGTTCCCATTGCCCTGATGCAAGCAGTGATAAATTGTGCAGTGACATGAACGTGCCCAAGATGGGAGTCTGCAGACCACAGTTCCTCTTAGCCAGGCTTCCCTCCGCCTGCATGCACTCGCTTTTTAATTTTTATTTTATTTTGTAGCTTCTTTAAACCTCTTCCCTTTGCCAGCTCTGCCATCCATAGAATGAAGGTGATATCTTTCTTTGGCTCAATTAGTTAATGTCAGGAAAGCTCTCTGCAGATGAAAAGCACTAAATTCTATTGATCAAATATTTAATTAGCCACACTTGGGGATGATTCATAATCATCTATTCAACTTCCTGAATTACCAAGCAGAGAAAATGGCATGATTAGAAATATAATTTTAAATACCGGTTTTCAGAGATTTTGTACCTGTCAAGGCTATGAGAGAATTTCCGAATTAGCATACCAGTTCCTCCCCGATTTTCCAAGAGCCTGAAGAAACCAGCTCCCTTCCCACTCAGCCTGTGGCTGTGACCACGACTGCCCTCCTCTACCCACACCTGGCCTGGAGAGTAACTCAGCCGCAGGGCCTCAATGGCAGTGTCCAGAGGGTTGGACCACAGTGCCAGGACCTCGCCCCCCAGCCTGGGGCTGCCTCTCAGCCCTGGCAGGCCACAGCACCTCTTCTGCCTAGGGCAGTTACTTCATGTTCTGTCACATGCCTGCCCTTTTCTGCCCTGGTAGGGACTCAGTGAGGAGAAACTAGGTCATGTAGGAGACACGGACACTTTCAAAAGCAAGACACCCAAGCAGCTCAGAGTGTAAGGGGATTTCCAGGCATTTCCAGTTGCTTTGAAGCACAGTCAGCAACATGGCCTGGTTTGTCTTCAGCTCTGGGTTCCAACCCAACCAAGACTGCAGGTTCTGGTTGTGCATGTGGCCTCTGAAAGCAAAATAGACTTTTTCTTATTCATCCATTCTGCAAATATTAGTGTAAATGCTATGCTAGATATGCAGGCTAAACTGATACAGATGATTATCTTTGACTTTCTGGCAAAACATAATTTTCAAAAAGTGAAAAAAAACCATCGTACAGATAGATGGGAAGCACGTGTCATTTGGGGTCCTCGGGAAGCAGGCGTCAAGACAGAGCTAGACGTGCAAGATATTTATTGGGAGGAACATTTTTTGGGGATAAGAACAGTGGCAGCAGGAGGCAGGGAGGGTTTTGGGAGGGTGCTGCAAGGCTGACCCCTAGGAAAGGAGAGGGGAAGGAGGGAGAATGGGGAGGAAAGAGCCTCTGAGTGAGGGGCAGCTCTGAGAAGGTCTGACCAGCCGCCAGGGAGCCCCAGGGCAGAATTTGACCCTTAGAGGAAATAGGCAGAAATGGCCAGGTCCTAGGCCCCCCTTCTGGGCTCTGCCACTGGCTGGGCCTGGCCTTGGCATGAAAGGTATACTGCAGTGGTCCCCATCTTTTTTGGCACCAGGGACCGGTTTCATGCAACACAATTTTTCCACGAACAGGGGCGGGTTAGGGGGATGGTTTGGGGATGAAATTGTTCCATCTCAGATCATTAGGTATTAGATTATCATAAGGAGTGTGCAACCTAGATCTCTGGAACATGCAGTTCACAATAGCATTTGCGCTCCTATGAGAATCTAATGCCACGGCTGATCTGACAGGAGGTGGGGCTCAGGCAGTAATCCTGGTTCGCCTGCTGCTCACCTCCTGCTGTATGGACCGGTTCCTAACAAGCCACAGGACAGTCACATGGGACCAGCTGGGACTGGGGCACATGAACATCTTCATGTCAACAGGAAACCCAGGGCGCCTGTGTAACTCTGAAAAGATGAAAGGGTGCCTTCCACTCCTGATTAAGTCAGGTTCATCTGAAATAGAGGATCTGGGCATTTCTTGGTGGCTGGATAATCTTCTTTCCCTCTGGGCACCATCCTGGGGAAATTGATTATTAAATAATCTATCTCTTCTCAATATCTAAAACACTTAAAGGAGAGTTAAGCCGATTTGCCTCCCAAAAGGGAAAACCAGGCCAGAGAGTTCTTTTCACCATATTATATGGGTTTCTAAAAATAGCATTAAAATTTCACTTCACTTAAAATTTTAAACAACATAGGATTAAAATGTAGACATCTCCCAATTCTACATTATCTGTTTCAGTCCTCAAGAGCAAAGAGTATTTGCAGTTTGGGGTGAAACCTTCTATACATTTGCTATGTATGTACCACACACACATGCGGGTGCAATGATTTCCTCCATTCTGTGATGCCATCAAACGCAAAATCCAAGAGTAAATTGGTGCCACTCCTCCAGGCTACTGTCCCCTCCCATTGCGTCCTCTCCCACTGTGCCCCAAGTGTAGGCACAGCCCAATCCCTTTCTCCACAGCAAGATTGATCAAGTAAGTGATGGTTTGCATAGCGATACTGACATTTTGAGAAATAACTGGCAGGAATTACATCACATAACAAGCCAGAAAATGAAACTAGATATTACACATTATTGCTCTGGAACTGGACAGCCTAGGTTCATATCCCAGCTTTTCTACTCACTAATGGTCTGACTTTGAGAAAATTACTGAGGTGTCTCAATTTTCTCATTTGTGAAATGAAGATAATAATGGTACCTGCCTTATAGGATTGTTCACAGAATTATATTACATACATGAGAAGAGCCCATAGCCATGCTGGGCAAGATTGAGAGCTCAGCAAATGTTAAATTTGTTTAACTCTTCAAAAAAATCATACATTACACTATAAGGCAGGGGTTAGCAAGCTTTTTTGGTAAAGGATCACATAGTAAATACTTTAGGCTTTGGGATCCATATGGTCTCTGCCAAACTCTTCAACTCTGCACAGGGGAAAACAGCCCTAGACAATACATAAGTGCATGAGTCTGGCATCTTCCAATAAAGCTTTATTTATGGATACTGACATTTGAATTTTATATAATGTCACAAGTCATGAAATATTGTTCTTTTAAAAAATTTATTTCTCAATCATTTTAATGTAAAAAATCATTCTTTACTCCTGGGCCATGCAAAATTAGGCGGTGGGCTGGATTTGGCCTACAGGCTGTAGTTCACCAACAAATCTCCTCACCACCATCACCCCACTTAGCCACTTCTGCACCCTCTCTTTACCAGGTCTCCATCTCCCTGTTTTTGCTCATCTTTCCTCTATAGGAGAAAGCAAACCTCCGTAACCACATTTCTACTCAAGAAGAGTCCCTTCCCATTAGGACACAGGGCGCATGGTCCCTCTGTCTCAGGCTCTGCACTCCAGGTTGAGCTCTGCCGTCAACCTTTGCAAACTAGAGGGAACGGGGAAAATGATCACCTGTTGTGGTGTTGTAGGTGGAAGCCTGCCCTCTGCTGGGGACATATATTTTGTCTGCATAGCGGTCAACTGCTTGAGTCCACCAGCTTCTTTAACTTGTCCCTTGGTAATTGACATGGTTTGGATGTGTGTTCCCACCCAAATCTCATGTTGAATTGTAATCCTCAGTATCAGAGGTGGGGCCTGATGGGAGATGATCGGATTGTGGGGGTGGATTTCTCATGGGGGGTGGATTTCTCATGAGCAGTTTAGCATCGTCCTCTTGGTGCTATCCTTGCAATAGTGAGTGACTTCTTGCAAGATCTGGCTATTTGAAAGCATGGCACCTCTTTCTCTCTCTCTCTCTCTCTCTTTCTCTCTGTCTCTCTCTCTCTCTCTGTCCCTCCTGTTCCCACCATGTGAGATACCTGCTCCCCCTTTACCTTCTACCACAATTGTAAGCCTCCTGAGGCCTCCCCAGAAGCAGATGCCTGTGTTATGCTTCCTGTATAGCCTGCAGAACTATAAACCAATTAAACCTCTTTTCTTAATAAATTATCCAGTCTCAGATATTTCTTTATAGCAATGCATAAACAGCCTAAGACAGTAATGAGTGTTTCTATTATATTGTTTCCAGGTTCCAGGTTTGCACTATTACAAAGAATGCTGCATTTTCTCATAAAATCCTCAAACAACTCTATGAAAGGGGAACAATTTAATCCCATTTTACAGATGAAGGAATGGAGGCACAGAAAAATGAAGTAATTTGGGTAATCTCACACATGCTTGATGGTTAAGGGGTCTGTGATTGTTAATACTGAGTGTCAACTTGACTGGATACAAAGTATTGATCCTGGGTGTGTCTGTGAGGGTGTTCCCAAAGGAGATTAACATTTGAGTCAGTGGGCTGGGAAAGGCAGACCCACCCTTAATCTGGGTGGGTACCATCTAGTCAGCTGCCAGTGTGGCTAGAATATAAGCAGGCAGAAAAATGTGAAAAGACAGACTGGCCTAGCCTCTCAGCCTACATCTTTCTCCCATGCTGGATGCTTCCTGCCTTCAAACACAGGACTCTGAATTCTTCAGTTTTGGAACTTGGACTGGCTCTCCTTGCTCTTCAGCCTGCAGATGGCCTATTGCAGGACCTTGTGATCATGTGAGTTAATACTTACTAAACTCCCCTATAGATATATATATATATTCCATGAGTTCTGTCTCTAGAGAACCCTAATACAGGGTCCCTGGAGAATCTCCGACCTGCCCCACAAGTGTTTACATTAGATACTTTTATGCAGATGAGGGAACTTGCCCAGGGCCTTGTCTGAGCATGCCAACATGAGCACTTGGGAAAAGGTGGGGGGGAGCCACAGGCAGTGGGAGGAGCCTGGACTCTTCAGTTCCTGTGCGGTGGCCTGGGATTCAATCTGTGAGGTGGGGGGCCTCTTAGCAGGACTCCATTTTGCTTTGCTGAGTTTTTTTTTCTTTTTTTCTCTTTTCACCCAATAAAATCCTGTTCTACTCACCCTTCAGTGTGTGTGCATGCCTAAATTTTCCTGGTTATGTGACAAGAACCCAGTTTTAGCTGAACTAAGGAGCAATATTCTGCAACACTATGACTCTACTTCCAGGATACAACTGACTGACCACCAGGAGTGGTCACCGGAGCCAAGATATTGTTACTGTCGTATTCATTTCCTTGTATTACTTAATTGGTCTATAGGCAGGCACATGGCCCATGCTAAGCCAATCAGTGTCCTTTTCCTAGAATTTTAGAACTGGAATCAAGAAACTCTTATCATTCAAACTCAAGTCTACTAGCAGACTTTTGGAGAAAAATTCCTCTGTTTTCAAAGAAAAGGAAGCCAGGGCAGGCAGAAAAATGGATAAACCATGAGACTCTTGAGGGAACTCAAGGCTTGGTTCCAGGTGTTCCCAAGGCCCAGCTATACCCCTGACCTTCCAGAAGCTAAGTTGTTTTGTAAGACTCCACAATATATATTTAATCAATTACTTTTGAAAGTGCTTTTATTTAAAAAAGATTTCCTTTCACTTTTATCTGATAGAGTTCTAATTACCTTAAGTAAATTAATAATCTGGTGGTACTGTAAATATTATAAGAAGATAGCAATGAGGATGAGGACATTTCTCTGATGGCCACTGAAAGTTTAATAGGTTTGTAAACCAAAAATAAACTCCTAAGCACCCTCCAGCTGACAAAATGGATCCCTTCTTGGCCAAGAAGACCCCAGAGAAATCTGAAAGATTGAATTCCTGCTATGACAGGAAGAGAGTTTGGACATACCTGATTATGTCTCCTCCATTTTGGAGTTTAGGCAGAACCAACAAGCATCAACATTAAAATAGAGATCACAAGACTAAAAAAATAGACTCTTTGTGGCAATAAGATATCAAATTCCAACCTGACTCTGGCATAGCATTGCATGATAAATGGCAGACCCTGAGAGAAATCAAAGTATTTTACCCCAAAATATATTTATTTGACATATTTTGAAATTGCTCGCAAAGCTGTCTTTTGTGGGGGAAATTTGCATCTGTAGAGAATCTCCATGAATGCAGCCAGGCCCTCCCTTTCCAAGCGTTTCCTGGATCTAGGAGAGATTAACTAAGAGTCTGATAGATTTTAAGATCTGAAAAAAAAGACATTTACCATGCATTCTCTCTGAAGGCTGCTACCTATGAGACTTCATCTTCAAAACAAGATCTTTGGTCTCCATAAGCCACCTTATCTTAACTCAAGCATTTTTTTCTGCTGACTTCAAATCTTTGGACAAAGCTTAACTTTTTCAACCAATTGCCAACCAGAAAATCTTTGAATCTACCTAGGACCTGTAATCCCACCCCACCTCATCCCCACCTCACTGCCCACTTCAAGATATCCCACCTCTTTAGGCTGAACGAATATAGACTTTCCATGTATTAATTTAGTATTTTACCTGCAATTCCCATCTCCCTAAAATGTATAAAACCAAACTGTAACCCAACTGCCTGGGCACTCTTTCTCAGAAGCTCTCAAGTCTGTTCCCTGGGCCACGGCCACTCATATTGGCATAGAATAAACCTCTTTAAAATATTTTACAGTCTGGGGTTTGTTTGTTTGTTTTTTACATCAACAGGTTATAGACTCAAGACAGGTATTTCTACTGAATAGTCAAAAGAAAGTACATTTAGCAAACCAAGAAGCATACTCTATTACCCATGGCATAAAAATAGACCAAAATAAAGCCCCCAGTGTTGTGGAACTTTCTTTGTTAAAAATAAAGAGGGGGAAAAAATAGAGAAGTAAAGAAGGAATAACAGATCCCAATCAACAGTAATAAACCATTTAAACTCTTTTATGTAACCTCCTCAGTTTTAGGTAAAAAAAAAATCTATTTTGCTCTGATGTTAAAAAATGTCAACAGTAATTCACAAATTTTTTAAAGTCCTGAAAATATGACAAAGATTATTTTCATACTAAAAACAACCGTCAAAAATGGAGATCTTGCAGCTTAGCTGCAACAATATAACCAGACTGAATACTTCAGAATATTCTTACTGGCTAATCAGTTTGTGTTTATGATAAATTGCCACCAGCTCTCAGAAGTGGCCTGTGAAGTCTAAGATATAGCCTGTGCTTTTTAGATACTAAAATATACAAAGCTGTTGCATGACAATTAAAGAAAGCAAAATCAAATTGCTGTTATTTATTTCTGTATGGCTTTTAACTTAAACTTGCTACTCAGCTCAAGATCCAACTCATATTTATTTTAGTTTTAAAGTCTACTTCATTTCACACCAATAGTTCACTTTATTATGAATATTTTCTTTACTGTGTGAAAGGAAAATATCTTGGGCCCCCAAATCACTAAGCTAAAGGGAAAAGTCAAACTGGGAACTGCTTAGGGCAAACCTGCCTCCCATTCTATCCAAAGTCACCCCTCTGCTCACTGAGATAAATGCATATCTGATTGCCTCCCTTGGAGAGGCTCATTAGAAACTCAAAAGAATGCAACCATTTGTCTCTTACTTACCTATGACCTGGAAGCCCCCTCCCACTTCGATTTGTCCCGCCCTTCCAGACCAAATCAATGTTCATCTTACCTAAGTTGATTGATGCCTCATGTCTCCCTAAAATGTGTAAAATCAAACTGTGCTCTGAGCACCTTGGGCACATGTTATTAGGACCTCGTGAGACTGTGTCACAGGCGTGCATTCTCAACCCTGGCAAAGTATACTTTTTAAATTAACTGAGACCTGTCTCAGATTTTTGGGGTTCACAACTGTGATTTACTACAATATCCATATGTGTGTGTGTATATACACACATACATATATAAAATCATATATGTACATACATATAATTCAGGTAATGATTATATAACATTTTTGACAGGTACCGAAAATGGTAATTAATGTTTTCCAGCTGCTACATGGTATGTCACCAAAAGAGCCACTGGCCCCACAGAATAAAGCAACACCTATGCAAGTAACTTAGCAGCCTTTCTGGACTGAGATTCTTTCAGTTTCATTAAAGCATATAAGCCCTGGCTTATTCCAACTCTTACTGTACATACAAATTCCATACAATGAAAATGTTAAGAAAAAATAGGGCTTATGTCATGCAGCTCTCCTTTTTACAGTACCAGCAGAATAGGCACCAAAGAATCTGCTCTGCTCTCCCCTGACCAAACCCTTAAGTCAAGGATGGGCAGTGGGGTCTCATGAAAGCCATGAGCTTTATACACCCATGTTAACAGCAGCATTACTCACAACAGCTAAAACGTGGAGGCAACCCAAGGGTCCGTCAATGTTTGAGGGATATGCAAAATGTGGTACAATAGAATGTCATTCAGCCTTATAAAGGAAGGAAATTCTGACATAGGCTAAAACATGGGTGAACTTTGAGGATGTCATGCTAGATGAAATAAGCCAATCACAAAAGGACAAATACTGTATGATTCCACTTATCTGAGATATTTATTTTGAGTAGTCAAAATCATAGAGATAGACAGGAGAATGATGGTTAGATGGGGGCTGGGGGCAGGGAGGAATGGTGAGTGGTTTAAGAGATACAAGGTTTCTGTTTTGCAAGATGAGTGGTCTGGAGATGGATGGTGGTGATGGTTGTACAACATTATGCCACTGGACAGTACACTTACAGATGGTTGAGATTGTAAATTTTATGTTATGTGTATTTCACCACCATTTTTTAAATTGGGATAAACAAATATCCACCAATAACAGAATGATTAGATGAGCTATGCTATATCCTTATTTGTGTGACATTTTGTAACTTTACGCAGCAGTTAAATATGCCATCTCTGAGATACATTGTTAGTGAAAAAGCAAGCTACAGAAATATATATATATATATCAGTCATGGTTCAACTAAAGAAACAAAACCATTAGGAAATACATATTAAGAGACTTATTGCAAGGAATATGTGTATGCAATTTTCAGGCTGGCTAGGCAGCCTGAGAACCAGAGGGCAGGCCATCAGGGAGAGAAGTCTGGAACTATCAGGCACGAACTGATGCTGCTATCCACAGGCAGAATTGCTTTTTCTTCAGGGAAGACTCAGCTCTGCTCTTAAGAACTTTCAAATGATTGATTCAGGCCCATCCAGATTATCTAGGATCATCTCCCTTACTCAAAGTCAACAGAATATAGATTTTAATCACATCTACAAAAATGCTTTTACAGCAACACACCTAAGTTAGTGTTGATTGAACAATGGAAACTGTACCCTAGCCAAGTTGATGTGTAAAACTGACAATCATAATCATATATATTAATATATATAAACATATTGTGATCCAGATGCACTGTGGGTGCACGTGTGTGTGCGTGTGTGTGTGTGTGTGTGGCTATACTGACAAACAGAGTTTGGGAAGGATTCACACTAAATAGCTAACAATGGTCACTATTGAGGAACAGTGTGAAAATAGGAAAGTTCAGGAAAAGAGTGAAAATTGAAAGGAGGAGTGGTCTAGGGCAAAGAGAAAACTCATGTTTTGCTCTTTATAGTTCCAATTTTTAAGCCTTTTATCCATCAGATCATGTAATAAATTACATGTCTGTGTGTGTGTGTATTTTTTTTTCAGAGACAGGGTCTCACCCAAGCTGGAGTGCAGTGGCATAATAATAGCTTACCACAGCCCCAAACTCCCAGGCTCAGCCTCCTGAGGAGCTAGGACTACAAATCCACGCCACCATGCAGGCCACATGGGACCCATTTTTTAGCACTCCAATCTAATGGACTTGTTGGATATGAGTTCTAAATTTCTCTTCAAAGAATCAATGTCAGTATGTTCAATTCTTTGCCTTCTACTTTTAAACTTAACTTCCTTGTAAAGCAACCTTTTTTGATTACCTGCTCTACCCTGACTCATTCGGATTACCTGCTCCACCCTGACTCATTCGGACTACCTGCTCCACCCTGACTCATTCCGATTACCTGCACCACCCTGACTCATTCCGATTACCTGCTCTGTCATAACCATTTTTCCTGCCAAACCACTCACCACCCCATCATTCTCTTTAAATTAGCCAATCAAAATTAGTTTAGCCTGTGCAGTCTAACCCTAGCCAATAGGGGAACAACACAGCAGCAGGGGCCACGTTCGTCAGGGATAAGAGCCCCTTCCCCTCCCTTGTCCAAGTGTGCTGCTCACCATTGCTCCATCTGTAAAGGTGCACCCTTCTATAGAAGTAACTTGCCTTGCTGATAATTAAAAAGAAAATTTTATATTCGAATGCTATTTCTTTTGCGGCACCGAAACTTTATTTATAACAATTTGGGGGCTCGCCCATGATCAAGTTCCCTTCCAGGGGTGGTCTCTGGTTCTCTCTCCTGAGGAGGCGCACCCTGCCCGCTTGTGATGGCCTCAGGGGTGAGAAATCAGGACCCACCCAGTGCCAGAAATAACCTGAGCTCTCAGCAACGTGGAAAGAAACTGGCCAGCAACCTAGCTTAAAGGATCCTCACATACTGCAGCGACGACTCTGTGCACAGATCAAGGAAGGAGAAGCTGCAGGAGCCGGTGAAGTATTTCCTTGGTGGTCGCGACTAAGGAAAAAACCACAAGGTGGTAAAGCATTCCTTAATTAGGACATACCAAGGAAAGAGAAACCACAGGGGCGGTAAAGTATTCCTTAGTCTGGACTAGGGAAAGAAGGCAGCGGGGGCTGGTGAAGTACTCCTTAGTCGGGATGTCTTGGAGGTTAAAAAGAAGTGAGAAATCCCCACGGGGGATGGGGGTTGAACCTCAAAAAGAGGTGAGAAATCCCCACGGAGGGGGTTGAACCTCACATAAACCTCTGGTAGCAAGAAAAATATTCAGAATCCCCGTTTTCCTTTCTTCTCGAGGGAAGAAAGAGTAGCTCCTCTCCCGCCGGTCCTTACCCTAGGGGAAGGGGAAGGAGAGTGGAGAACAGCAGCATAAGTGGCTGGCAGAGGCAGGGAAAGACCAGCAGAGAGGAAACAGAAAGAGAGAGAGAGACAGAGGGAGAGAGAGAGGGGAGAGAGAGAGAGAAGAGAGGGACAAGGGAGAGAGAGGAAAGAGAGAAAGAGGCAGAGAGAGAGAGAGGAAGAGACAGAAAGACAAAGAGGAATCAAAGAGAGAGAGAGAGACAGAGAGGCAGAGAGAGGAAGAGACAGAGAGACAAAGAGGGAGTCAAAGAGAGAGAGACAGAAAGTCAAAGAAAGAAAGAAAGAGAGAGATAGAAGTAATAAAGAGAAGACAGTGTATCCTATTCCTTTAAAAGCCAGGGTAAATTTAAAACCTATAATTGATAATTGAAGGTCTTCTCCATGACCCTATAATACTCCAATGCCACCTTGTTGTCAGTGTGAACAAGGGCGTAGCCTGAAAGCACTGAGGCCACTGACAACCCGTAGCCCTCCTAATCAAAAATCCTTAACCCAAAAAAAAAAAAAAAAGAAATCCTTAACCCAGTAACCAGTGAATGGCCCAAATGCATTCAATCTGTAGTGGCAACTGCTTTGCTAACAGAAAAAGTAGAAAAATAGCTTTTAGAGGAAACCTCATTGTGAGCACACCTCATCAGGTCAGAACTATCCTAAGTCAAAAAAAAAAAAAAAAAAAAGCAAAAAGGTAGCTTAAGACTCAAGACTCAAGACTCACGAACCTTAAAGTATAAGGCTATTCTGTTAGAAAAAGTCATCGTAACATTAACCACTGAAAATTCCCTTAACCCAGCAGGTTTCCTAACGGGGAAATCTAAATCTTAATTACCATACAAAGGTCCAACCAAACCTAGGAGGAACTCCCTTCAGGACAGGACGATAGATGGTTCCTCCCAGGTGACTGAGGGAAAAAGACACAATGGGTATTCAGTAAGTGATAAGGAAACTCTTGTAGAAGCCAAGTCAGGAAAACTGCCTAATAATTGGTCTGCTCAAACTTACGAGCTGTTTGCACTCAGCCAAGCCTTAAAGTGCTTACAGAATCAGGGAAGAGCCATCTATACCAATTCTAAGTTAATATGGACTGAACAAAGTCTTATTAATAGCAAAAAATAATTGAAATCCCAAACTTACAAAGTGAATTTGCTAAAAGTTAACAGTGTAACATGTATTATCCTAACTTCTAATCTTGTGGCCTTAGACAGTCTAGTCCACAGACATGAAGGAAGTTCGCTTTGGAAAAGAATGGTTACCATCTTTGAGAAAAAAAAAGGGGGGGGAAGAATTTATGTAAAAAGGAATGTTATATGGTCAATTCTTATCCTAAAATAAATTAACTGGTTGTTTAAAGAAAGGGATGTTCGCAACAAGTCAGAAAGCTGAGGCATGCCAAGGAATTGTCTGTAAAAGTCACGAAAAAAAGTTATAAAAGGGAACTTATGCAAGAAATGTATAATTTAAAAGTAATTAGGCATCCTGAATGTAAAACTATTGAAAAAAGTTTATGTGCAAGGTATATAATCTTGGACTTCCCAGCCACCAGACCCATGAACCAATAAATCTGTGTTCACTATAAATTGCTCAGTCTGTGGTATTGTTATAATAGCACAAAATGGACTAAGACAGGAGTGAACTAGAATTCAATTCTAACACAAACCACCCAGACTTAGCATCAAACTCTACAGGTTTTAAAATACAGTTACAAGTAGGGTCCCCAGCCCCTCACATTTCTGACAAACTGGCTACAAATTCAGGGTTCTCACTATCTCCTCAGGTTTGATAACGTACTAGAATGACTCAAAGAACTCAAGAAAATGCTATACTTATTATTACAGTTTTATTTTAAAGGACACACATAGGGCAAAGTCTGGGAGAGTCCAGGACAAGAGCTTCTCCCCATACAGTCAAGCTATGACACCCTCTCAGCACATTGATGTATTCTCCGGCCAGGAAGCTCCCCCAAGTCTCCATGAACAGAGTTTTATTGGAGTTTTATTACTTAGGCATGATTGATTAAATCTTTGGTCACATAACTGAACTCAATCTCCAAACTTTCCCTCCCTAGAGGGCAAGTGGCTGAAAGTTCTAACCCTCTAATCCTATTCCTGGTCTTTTTGGAGGGCAGTTCCCATCCTAAAGCTATCTAATGGCCCAAAGTGAGTCATCTAATTAGTATAACAAAACCATTCCGTCACACAGAAAACTCCAAGCATTTTGAAGCTATTTTTAGGGAGCCATAGACAACTACTTTTCTTTTTTCTTTTTTTTTAAGAGACAAGGTCTTGCTCTGTTTTCCAGGGTGGAATGCAAGTAGTGCAATCATAGCTCACTGCAGCCTTGAACTTGTAGGCTCAACTTAATACATTAGTTAAAAATTAGAAATGGAAAGGTCACAGTGAAACATCAGAGCATCCAGAACACAGAGAAAAATCGTAAAGCCTTCATTTAATAAAGGACAGATTACTGGTACTGGAAGTCCTAGGTAGAGCAATCAGGCAAGAGAAATAAATAAAGGACATCCAAATTGGAAAGGAGGAAGTCAAATTATCTTTGTAGATGATATAATGTTATATTTGGAAAAACCTAAAAACTCCACCAAAAAACTATTAGAACTGAAAAACAAATTCAGTAAAGTTTCAGGATACAACATCAACATACAAAAAGCAGTAGCATGTCTATATGCCAACAACAAACAATCTGAAAAAGAAATAAAATAAAAAGTAATCCCATTTATAATAGCTATGAATAAAATAAAATGCCTAGGAATTAACCAAAAAAGTGAAAGATCTCTACAATGAAAACTATAAAACATTAATGAAAAAAATTGAAGGGGACACAAAAAAATGGAAAGATAGTCCATGTTCATTGATTGGAAGAAACAATATTGTTAAACTGTCCATAATACCCAAAGCAATCTACAGAGTCAATGCAATCCATATCAAAATAACTAATTACATTCTTCACAGAAATAGAGAAAACAATCCTAAAATTTATATGGAACCACAGAAGACCAGAATAGCCAAAGCTATCCCGGGTGTGGCGGGTGGGGGGGTGGGGGGGTGGGATATAAACAACAACAACAACAACAAAAACTGGAGGGATCACATTACCTGACTTCGAATTCAATTACAGAGAGCTATAGTAGCCAAAACAGCATAGTGCTTGCATAAAAACAGATGCAGACGAATAGAACAGAATAAAGAACCCAGAAACAAATCCATACATCTACATTGAACTATTTTTCACAAAGGTGCCAAGAACATACACTGGGGAAAGGACAGTTTCTTCAATAAATACTGCTTGGAAAACTGGATATCCATATGCAGAAAAATGAAACTAAACCCCCATCTCTTGCCAGATTCAAAAATCAAATCAAAATAGATTAAAGACATAAATCTAAGACCTCAAACTATGAAACCACTAAAAGAAAACTTTGGGGAAACTCTCTAGGGCATTGGACTGAGCAAAGATTTCTTGAGTAATACCCCCCAATCACAAGCAACCAAAGCAAAAATGGACAGATGGGACCACATCAAGTAAAAAGCTTCTGCATGGCAATGGAAACAAAGAGAAGAGGTAACCCAAAAAATGGGAGCAAATATTTGCAAACTATCCGTCTTACAAGAGACTAATAACAAGAATATATATGAGGAGCTCAATCAACTTAATCAGAAAAATCTAATCATCTGATTAGAAAATCGGCAAAATATCTCAAGAGACATTCCTCAAAAGAAGACATACAAATGGCAAACAGGTTTATAAAATGGTTCTCAATATCATCAATCATCAGAGAAATGTAAATCAAAACTACACTGATATATCATCTCACCTTAGTTAAAATGGCATACATCCAAAACACAGACAATAGCAAATGCTGGCAAGGCTGTGGAGAAAAGGGAATCCTTGTACACTGTTGGTGGGAATGTAAATTAGTACTATGCAGAACAGTTGGAAGTTCCTCAAAAAACTAAAAATAGAGTTACCATATGATTCAGAAATCCCACTGCTGGGTATATACACAAAAAAAAGGAAATTGATATATTGAAGAGATATATGCATTTGCATGTTTATTGAAGCACTACTCACAAGAGCCAAGATTTGGAATTAACCTAAGTCTCCATCAAAAGATGAATGGATAAAGAAAATGCAGTGAATATACAAAATGGAGTACTATTTGGCCATAAAAAAGAATGAGATCCTGTCATTTGCAACAACATGGATGGAACTGGAAGACATTGTGTTAAGCGAAATAAGCCAGGCACAGAAAGAGAAACTTCACATGTTCTCACATATTTGTGAGAGCTAGAAGTTAAAACAACTGAACTCATAGAGGGTAGAATTTTGATTACCAGAGGCTAGGAAGGGTAGTAGGGGTGGGGGGTGGGAATGGGGATGGTTAATGGGTACAAAAATATAGGTATGTAGAATAAATAAGATCTAGTATTTGACAGCAAAACAGGGTGCCTACAGTCAATTTATTATACATTTTAAAATAAAAGAGCATAATTGGACTGTTTGTAACACAAAGAAAGGAAAAATGCTTGAGGTGATGGATAACCCATTTACCCTCATATAATTATTACACATTATATGCCTGTATGAAAATATCTCATGTACTCCATAAATATATACACCTACTATGTATCCACAAAAGTTCAAAATTTAAAAATTTAAATGACAGATTAACTGTAAAGAAATGGCTATCATGTGGGTAGCAGAGCACTCACAAAAATAAGCAAAAATGAATGCTAAAAGATCTTGGGGAAATTATCTTCAATGTACCCAAAGTAAAGAACTCTGAACCTAAACTTCTACATATAATAAACTACCACTGAAGAAAAAAGATAATTAAACACATATCCAGACATTTAAAAAAAACAAGAGTTTCTGCCTCACTGACATTTGCAAAGAAGCTACTGAAGAATGGGCACCAGCAACAAAACTGATTCAAGGAGGGAAGGAAATGCAATGGTGAGCAAATCAATTCAAAAACATATTGCTGAACTAAATTAAGTATTAATACTGAAAAAAATAAACACAGTAACTTTCATGTAGTGTTTCAAAATCAAAGTGGAATTAAAATTCCATATAACAGTAACATGGAAGTTAGGTGTTCCAGCAAAAACTAAAAATATTATAAATATTTTTGTTCATTTTAGAATAGAATTTACTAACTATATTTAGAATTTGTTAGAGAAATATGAAGCTGACATATATGTTAAAAATTCAAGAGTAACTTTTTAAGCAAATCACAGAAATAAAGAAAACCACCCTAATCCAGCAAAAGGGGCAAAGAATAATAACAGAAAAAGTAGGTGGGGATAAAGTCATGGTAGACAACACAAAATAGGATAATAGAAATAAATCCAAAAATAAATCATAGGCTGGGCGCAGTGGCCCATGCCTGTAATCCCAGCACTTTGGGAGGCCGAGGCAGGGGGATCGCTTGAGCCCAAGTTCAAGACCAGCCTGGGCAAGATAGTGAGATCCTGTCTCTACAAAAACAAAAAATAAACAAAAATAAATTTTACATCTGTAGTTCCAGCTACAGGGGAAGCTGAGGTGAGAAGATTGTTTGAGCCTGAGAGGTCAAGGCTGCAGTAAGCTATGATAGTACCACTGCACTCCAGGCTGAACAACAGCAAAACCCTGTCTCAAAAAGTTCAAATGGGTATAAAACACCGATTAGGAGACAAACTTTAAAATTAGGTGTTTTAAAAATTTTTTTAAATCCTGCTATAAGAGACATACCTAAAACAAACCAATACTAAATGTTTAAAAATAAAGGCATAGAAAAAACACCAGAAGTAATAAATGGTGCTGATATAGTGATATTTTTAAGTACTAAATATTTAATCAGGGCCGGGCGCGGGGGCTCACGCTTGTAATCCCAGCACTTTGGGAGGCCGAGGCGGGTGGATCACGAGGTCAGGAGATCGAGACCACGGTGAAACCCCGTCTCTACTAAAAATACAAAAAATTAGTTGGGCGCAGTGGCGGGCGCCTGTAGTCCCAGCTACTCCGGAGGCTGAGGCAGGAGAATGGCCTGAACCCAGGAGGCGGAGCTTGCAGTGAGCCGAGATTGTGCCACTGCACTCCAGCCTGGATGACAGAGCGAGACTCCGTCTCAAAAAAAAAAAAAAAAAAATTAATCAGGTAAAGAGAGACATTTGATACTGAGAAAAGGACAAATTTCCAAGAAGATCATAAAAATATCCTAGAATATAATGGAAACAAACAGAATTACAAAGATAAATTAACAAATTCGCAATTATGGTAAAAGATTTTACATCTCTCTCACTCAGAAATTGATGGGAAAAGCAGATAAAAGATATAGAAATGTGCAGCACATTCATGGAGAAAGGATCTTGTACACAAAGGAGTAAATACTATTTTCAAGTACATATAGATTTACATATATTAGACCAGAAAAGATATCTCAACAAATTCCAAAGAACTGACATTAAATAAACCATTTTCTGACAATAATATAATAAAATCATAAGTAAATATAAAATATAATCAAGAAAATTCAGTAGTTTTAGAAATCATTCTACTTTAAAATAAGCCATATCGCTTCTAGGTCATGTTACAGCTGTACCCGTAGCAGAGTCTAGCGCTCTGAAACAAACAGGAAAGGGTTGCACAGTAACTCAAAGATAGCAGAGGAGCTCATAGAACATTTGGCCTGATTTTATTTCCTAAAAGCTGAATTCCTTCTATAGAATGATACAGAAAAACTGAAAGGAGGGTAATGAATGGTAGTCTTTTTCAATCGACCTACTAAACCCACACAAGCATTAGCAATCTGGATATCTGAATTACTGAAATAAAATAATCAGAATAGATCATCTAGAATTAGGAGAGTAGATTAAACCAGATCCTGAAACACATACATGTTTTACTATAGAACTTAGTACTTTGTAGTGACTGATTTGTTGAGTAATTGTAGACATTTAATTGCTGTGCTTTAAGGAGGTAAAAAAATATCTGCTGATGTGTAATAAAGAAATACCCTCAGGCCAGGCACAGTGGCTGGGGTCTGTAATAGCAGCACTTTGGGAGGTCAGGGTGGCAGGTTGGCTTGAGTCCAGGAGTTTGAGACCTGCCTGAACCACATGGCATGACCACATCTCTAAAACTCTTTTTTTTTTTTTTTTTTAAACTAGCCAGGTGTAGTGGCATGCACCTTTAGTCCCAGCTACTTGGAAGGCTGAGGCAGGAGGATCACTTGAGCTCAGGAGTTGGAGGCTGCAATGAGCCATGATCATGACACTGCACTCCAGCTTGTGTGACAGAGTACAACCCTGTGAAAGAAGGAAGGAAGAAAGGAGAGAGAGGGAAAGAGAGGAAGAGACATAAGAAAGAGAAAGAAGGAAAGAAGGGAGAGAGGGAGGGAGCAAAGAAGGAAGGAAGGAAAGAAAGAAAGAAAAGAAAGAAAGAAAGAGAAAGAAAGCAAGAAAGCAAGAAAGAAAGGAAGGAAGAAAATATCATAGATATGGGCAGTGAGAGGGCCTGGGTTTAGACTTGCTCTGTTGTATAACCCCCCAACTCTTGACATTTCAGGAAGGGAGGAAAGAAAGAAAAAGAGAAAGAAATAAAGAGAAAGAAGAAAGAAAGAAAGAAAGAGAAAGAGAGGAAGGAAGAAAGGAAGGAAGTAGGGAGGGAGGGAGGAGAAAGAGAGAGAGAGAAAGAGAGAAAAGGAAGGAAGGAAGGAAAGAAGGAAGGAAGGAAGGAAGGAAGGAAAGAAGGAAGGAAGGAGGGAAAGAAATATCATAGATATGGGCAGGGAGAGGGCCTGGGTTTAGACTTGCTCCGTTGTATAACCCCCCAACTCTGACATTTCATCTAAAATGCTTAGGAGAGCAGCTGAGCTATTCTCTCCTTAATGTGGATGTGGTCCAAGGAATGGAATTTCAAAATTGGTTACTCCATCTATCGACTTTAAATGTGATCCAGCTGCTACTAGGTTTATGGCTCATGAATGATAAACTCAAGAGGCAGCTGTAACTAGGACTCGGAACATGCAAAGATGAAAGACAAAAGAAATCCTCAGTCCAATTTACCATACATATATATATATATTTTGTTGTTGTTGTTGTTGTTGTTGTTTTTTTTTTGGGGGGGGACGCAGTCTCGCTCTGTCGCCTAGGCTGGAGTGCAGTGGCGCGATCTCTGCTCACTGCAAGCTCCGCCTCTCGGGTTCACGCCATTCTCCTGCCTCAGCCTCCCGAGTAGCTGGGACCACAGGCGCCCGCCACCACGCCTGGCTAATTTTTTTGTATTTTTAGTAGAGACGGGGTTTCACCATGTTAGGATGGTCTGGATTTCCTGACCTCGTGATCCGCCCGCCTCGGCCTCCCAAAGTGCTGGGATTACAGGCGTGAGCCACCGCGCCCGGCCACTACCATATTTCTTTAAAAATAGAAAACTGATGCCATCTTGTGGTTATTTCAATAAAGGGAAAGCTAACAAAATCTCTTCTTCTCTTCTCCTTTAAAATATTGTTAAATATATTTTCCTTGGACTTTAGATGCCCTTTCCTTACAATCTGGAGATTTCATTAAAATGTTGCATCTACCCACATGGAAACACAATTACTATTAAAGTATTAACGCTAAGTGATTGCTAACCATGGAAAAGCACCAAGCAATTTTCGCAGTTCTAGAAAATGCATGACCTGGCTTCCAAGAACTGAGTTCAGTGCATGTTAAATGGTAGGATTTTCATTAAAATGTCACCACCAAGGACCAGAACTGGTGCATGGTGAGTTCATGGGCAGAGTGCGAGCCACACTCCAAATGACATTCCCCCATCCTGGGAACTGCAGAATAGACCAAAGAAATTGAACAAAAAAGAGACAAGCTTACAAAAATTCTGGAGACTCGAGGCAATACCATTCATATTTCACAAGTTTTGGAGAGTTTCTTCCAGATAGAATTCAGAGGAAATCAGATTTTAAAAATGATACTGTGGACTACTCATAATTAATTGCTGTATAAATGGTGCAGGCAAGTCCTCTAAACATGACTAGATAGATGCATGTCTTATTCATAGATTCCCAATATCATCAAAATAATGTATATATCAGCCCTCAAAAGTATGCTGTCTTAGCCAAAATTACCAACATGAGTATGGTAATTTACAAATATGAATACAAAATACATTAAGATGAAAAAGGATGCTGTTAATATATTCTTCTGAAATGAGAAAGAAAATAACAAAATATATCCATGTGACACCTGTAGACGTATGCATGGCTTGCATGTGGGAGTTGTGGATGAGGATAGAGAGTGACTTGGGTATAAGATTGTTAAAAGAGTTTGACTAAATCAAACAGCTCAGAACCACTCCCATGGAACACAGAAACTGAACAGACCTTTCATGATCCCAAAATATCACTAAACCACTCCCTACCCTGAGTCTCCCAGAGTATCACAAAACTTTCCTTTTTGTATGTTCATGACATTGAGGGATGCCTAAATAGCTGGTATTGTTTCTGGGTGTGTCTGTGAGGGGGTTGCCAGAGGAGACTGACATTTGAGTGGGTGGACTGGGAAAGGAAAACCCACCGTCAATATGGGTGGGCACCAGCCAATCGGCTGCCAGCGTGGCTAGAACAAACCAGGTGGAAGAAGGTGGGATAAGCAGTTTGCTGAGTCTTCTGGCTCTCCTTCTTCTTCCCAGGCCAGATGCTTGCTGCCGCTCCTCCTGCCCTTGGACATCAGACTCCAGGTTCTTCGACGTTTGGACTCTGAGACTTGCCCCAGTGGCTTGCAGGGAGCTCTTGGGCTACATGGTCAGCTATCCCTTGATCCAGTAACCTAGACTTACACTCTACTTGCCTCAGAGCTGTTATCACTTCAGCTAAATTAGTTGAACATCTTCAGTTCTTGTACTGGGATGACCTTCAAATCTGAAGATAGCACATGCAGTACAATCTACATTGAGATAACTAAAAGCACTGCAACTTCAACCTGTTGGTTAACTATGAAATATGATTCCTTTCTCCTCATATTTCTTAATACTTTTTATTTTAAAAAAGTAGAGACAGGGTCTCATGTATTGCCCAGGCTGGTCTCGAACTCCTGGCCTCAAGCAATCCAGGCTATGCTCCCTTCTCGCTCCAAACCACCTGGCACTCACCGGTAGGATGGTTTCTGCCAACCCTGTGGCCAATCTGGCAGCTACTATGAAGTCTGGGAGATTGCTTCTCAGACACCTGGTTCCAGTTTCAGCCTTTCCCCACCAAGGACCAGAACTGGTGCGTGTTGAGTTCATGGGTTCTGCCCTTGCTCCCAAGGGCAGTGAAGGGGTGGCCTGCCCCTCCACACCTGTGGGTATTTCTAGTCGGGTGGGACGAGAGACTGAGAAAAGAAATAAGACACAGAGACAAAGTATAGAGAAACAACAGTGGGCCCAGGGTACCAGCACTCAGCACACCAAGGACCTGTACCGGCACCGGCCTCTGAGTTCCTCAGTTTTTATTCATTATTATTTTCATTATTTCAGTAAAAAGGAATGTAGTAGGAGAGCAGGGTGATAATAAGGAGAAGGTCAGCAAAAAACATGTGAGCAAAAGAATCTATGTCATAATTAAGTTCAAGGGAAAGTACTATGACTGGACGTGCACGTAAGCCAGATTTATGTTTCTCTCCACCCAAACATCTCAGTGGAGTAAAGAATAACAAAGCGCATTGCTGCAAACATGTCTCACCTCCCACCATAGGGCAGTTTTTCTCCTATCTCAGAACTGAACAAATGTACAATCGAGTTTTATACCGAGACATTCAGTTCCCAGGGGCAGGCAGGAGACAGTGGCCTTCCTCTATCTCAACTGCAAGAGGCTTTCCTCTTTTACTAATCCACCTCAGCACAGACCCTTTACGGGTGTCGGGCTGGGGGACAGTCAGGTCTTTGTCATCCCACAAGGCCATATTTCAGGCTATCACATGGGGAGAAACCTTGGACAATACCCCGCTTTCAAGGGCAGAGGTCCCTGCGGCTTGCTACAGTGCATTGTGCCCCTGGTTTATTGAGACAAGAGAATGGCGATGACTTTTACCAAGTATACTGCTTGTAAACATTTTCTTAACAAGGCATGTCCTGCACAGCCCTAGATCCCTTAAACCTTGATTTCATACAACACATGTTTTTGTGAGCTCCAGGTTGGGTCAAAGTGACTGGGTCAAAGTGGCTGGGGCAAAGCTACAAATTAACAACATCTCAGCAAAGCAATTGTTTAAAGTATAGGTCTTTTTCAAAATGGAGTCTCTTATGTCTTCCCTTTCTACGTAGACACAGTAACAGTCTGATCTCTCTTTTTTTTCCCTACAGGCAGAGTGCGAGTCACACTCCAAATTCAAGGACATTGCATGCCATCTCTTGACCACAGGCTCATCCAGGCTCTAAGACCTTTATGTACCTTTATTCCTAAAGCCTCTTGGTCAACACAGGCACTGGGAATAAGTTAACAAACAAAAACACACCTTAGTGCTGCAGTCCCAAAGACACAGTCTGGCCAGGGTGTATGTGGGGAATGTGCTAATTCTTTATGAGAATGGAAGGTAAGGAAGACACATGCACAAACAGTTACACCTACTCCAGGGCCACACCAGTGCCTCCTGGTCTAGTTCTCCTACTTTCAATGACAATGTAATGAATAAATTGATCAAACCAATTTTATATTATTAATTTCACTTTGTTTCTGGAATAGGCAACATTGATAGAGTAGGTAGTCGTGTATCTCTTAATGATGGAGACATACTCTGAGCATTGTGTCATTAGGCGATTTCGTTGTGCGCAAACATCACAGAGTGTACTTACACAAACCAAGGTGGTAGAGCCTGCAACACGCCTATGCTGTATGGTATAGCCTATTGCTCCTAGGCTATAGATCTGTACAGCAGGTTACTATACTCAATACCATAGGCAATAGTAATATAATGTAAGTATTTGTATAAACACAGTGACAAACGTACAGTAAAAACACAGTATTATCTTATGAAACCATCATCATATGTGATCTGTAGTTGACCAAAACATTATGTGGTGCATGATAATTCTTAATTGGGCATATGAGTAAACTGAGGCATCAAGTGATTCAGTGACTCCTAAATGTTGACTGGTGAGTTGTGGAACCAGGATTAGAACTTTCACTCTGGTCTATGTCTACTATGTTGCAAATTCTGTTTTTCTGGGTTATGGAAGTTTTTGACTTTTATATTATAGTGAAATAGAATTAACTTTGTATCAGGAGTTTAGGGATCCATGAAAATTGTATGCTCAATTTGATGTGCTTGTAAGATCCTCCTTATGAGATGACTTACAATTTTCATGAAGTTTCTAAAAGGGTCTGTGTAACCAAAATGGTTAAGAACGCTGGCGTGCTGTGTGTGTCAAAATGAGACTGAGGTCAAGTCTAGAGTGACCTTTTTACGGACTGTAAATAGGGGATTGTAAACCCAGAGAAGATGGATGTTTGGGTGGGAATAATCATTTCATTCTTCAGAGTTAGACAGCATTGGAGCGGCCACCTTCCTGAGAAGGTGGTATACGTGCTTATAGCTCTACAAGTGCATTTGGACAAGCTTAGAACCTTAGATCAAGGATTCTTGAAGATCATTAAACCTGAGGGTCCACAAATCTGGCTACACATTAGAATCATCTGGGGAGCTTTGAAAGACACCATGTCTGGGACTAACCCCCAGGGATTTCTATTTTAATTGTCCTAAGACTCTGGCTTCTGTATTTATTTTTAAAGCTCCTCAGATAGTTCTCACGTACCAGAGTTAGGATTACCAATCTTCTAAACGAGTAGTTATCAACCTTGGCTGAACAATGAAATCACTTGGGGAGCTGTAAGAAGTCCTCTTGCCTGAATCTCACCCTCAGATCTTCTGATTTAATTTGTCAGGGGTGTGCTGGGCATCAGGAATTTTTTAAATGACCCCAGGTGATCTTCACAGGCACTCCAATTTGAGAACCATTGTCGGGATCTAATCCAACACTTCCTGCTGCAAAGAAAACCAAGCCAAAGAGAAGTGGCCTAAGGTCATAGGGCTAAGACAGAACCAGGATTAAACCTAGGACCCAACTCTAGGCTTGGACTCTATGGTTCACCTAGTCAAGGTCCATGGAGTTAACTCAGGCAGTTCAGGGTGGATCTGAGAAAGGGAGCTCGTCAGGGACAGGCCTTGCTTCTCTCTTTGATTAGAGAGAAACATATAAACATACATATAAGTTTTTGAATGAATGTTGTCCTGCTTAAGGGATGAAATCCCAGTGTTCTGGCCCAGATGCACGGTTCCCTGTGACCCCTCAGATTGGTAGCTAACTCTATGGGAGACGACCTCTAAGATGAGCCCCAACAATCCCTGTGTCTGTATTCACACCCTTGTGTGATCCCTGCAATAGAGTATGGCTAGACCCAGAGATTTACTTCTAGTGAACAGAATATGGCAGAAGGGATGTGATGCTACTTCTGAGATTAGATTATAAAGAGATAGTAGCTTTTGTCTTGCAAACCTCTCTTGCTTACTTCTTTATTGCTCACTTTGATAGAAGCCAGTTGCCATGTAGTGAGCTGTTCTATGGACCCCCATATGGCAAAGAACTGAGGACCAACAGTCAGTAGGGAACTGAGACCCTTAATCCAATAGCCTGGGAGGAATTGAATTGTGCCAGCAACCATGTGAGTGAGCTTAGAAGTGGATCCTCTCTCAGTTGAATCTTCAGATGAAACAGCAGCTCTAGCCAATAACTGTATTACAGCCTAGTAAGACTTTGAGGCAGTTACCCAATAAGCCATGTCTGGACTCCTGACCCACAGAAACTGTGAGATAGTGTTTGTTGTTTCAAACAACAATTTAAGTTTTGAAGTAATTTGTATGCAGAAATAGATAACGATTACAAAGTCCATGCATAAAAGTTCTTGTCATGTTATAGTTGTTGAAACCAAGATATCAAAAGACTAAATGTATTTTCCATAGTCAACTGGGGAAGCAGTGACAAAACAAGAAATGGAGTTTAGATGCCAGTGGATTCCCAGACTTATTCTCTCCTATATTAAGGTTAATGACATTTTGCATGAAATAATGCTAGTAGAACCCACAAGGTTGTTAGCCATGTTACCTTCCTTACCTTCCCTTGACTTTCTTTTTAAATCTCTTTATAGAGTAACCATTGAGCACTGAGCCTTTTCCCCAGAAATATTATTCTTTTAACAATGCAACTTTGTCTTTTCTAAAACAAAGAGATCCCAGGCATTCAGTGTGCATTCTAAAAAGTGAGATGTTGAGGCATGGGAGGAAAGTGACTTTCAAATAAGCACATAATGATCAAGTAATCTTCTCTCTACCTTTCACGCTGAGAACAGTCACAAATATTTCATTCCTGAGAATCTTGTTCCCAAATTGACAATGCTTCAATAAGCACCTTTTTGTACTTTCTTCTTAATCAAGTAGAAAGAAAAACCATCATAAATACAAGAGGGGTATTTTCCCTTCTAGTCAAAGTGTGTAGCCAGGAGCCCCAGCATTCTTTCCACAGAGAGATAGTATGGTTCTAAACTATCACTTAGGCGACTGAGCACAGTATTTGGATAGAAGGATGCTTTGTATCAACCATGCCAATTTAAAAAAATCATTGAAGAAATCTAACATGCACTTTAGTAAGAGTGAAGAACTAGTAATGTTAGGATATATTCTAATACCTAACATTAGGATAAAATCTAACCTAATATTGGTAATATCAGGTTAGAGTACTCCCACTTAATAGGAACTGGATATGAGCAGAAGTTCTTTGACAGAAAACTAAGGATCAGAAGTGTAAATATTTGTCTAAGGCCATAAACTGAGTTTCCACTGGAATCAGGACTTAATTCCACAATGCACTTTACCCTCTTAATTCTGGCTACTATTCTTATCTCAGAGAGAAGACTCATTGCCCTTGAAAAACTTCTCCTGAGGAGGTCAATGTGAGAAAGAGGAGGCATGCCACTTGAACAAATTGTCTGCCATATAGCCACACACACTAAACAAATCTCATAAAAGCTTTTGAAACAAAAGCAAGACTATGAAGAGATAAAACTTAGCTTTACTAAGTTAAATCAGAAGAAAAAAGGACAGATCTAGAAGATACTATTTCCAAAACACGTATTCTATAAACTGAAATGGAAATGCAAGTGGCCAGCTTTCTTTTATTCTTTCACTGGCCAAGGGGGAGCAACGTTTCGTGCAGGGCCACTTCACCACCAAGGACTCTGACTGCTTCTCCACCTCCAGGACAAGCACTGAGGCCAATTCCACCTCCAATCTGCTGGTCTCCCACATTCACACAGGGCCATTTCACCACTGCTTCCCTGCCTCCAAGAGGAGCACTGAGGCCAATTTCACCTCGATTCTGAATGTCTCCCACTTTGGTGCAGGGCCATTTCACCGCAGAGGACTCCGACCACTTCTCCGCCTCCAGGACGAGCACCGAGGCTGATATCACCTCCATTCTGGTGGCCTCACACAGCAACTCACTGCTGAACCCAGACATCTTTGCTAAAGTCAGTTGACTGGACAGTACAGTGCAGGATCTGCATGTGGCGCGGGGAGACACAAGCCAGATCCAGTACCAGCAGGTGTGCACGAGGTACAAGATGCTCTGCGTGGTGTCCCCAACCCGCTCCTGTACGCCTGGCAGGTGGACAAAATGCTCGACCTGAGCAGCATCTCCTTCCCCATCTATAACCATGGTGGACACCCCCTCTACCTGACCAGCTTCTTCAGAGGACACATCTTTGGGGACAGCCTAGGAATGGGCCAGTTACTCCTGAGGGCCAAAGCCATGCAGCTGCTGTACTGTCTGAAGACCGAGCACCCTGAGGACGATGTGCAGAGCAAGCAGTGGCTCACCCACTTCCTTGACCAATTTACCAACATTAAGAACAGCCTGGCCTTGAAGAAAATTGAGGTACCTGGCAGTTTGGGTTTACAAGGAGGCCAGGAGAAGGTGGGAGGAATGAGGAAGACTTGCGCCCAGAACTCTAACAAAAGTACTGCATGACTACTTGATGGGGTCCTTGCCTCAAAGCCGGGTTTGTTCTGCTGTATTTGGTACTCAATCCAATTTTCTTAACACTGACAGATGCTAGAAATCGTGAATCCTGGGTAACATTCTAGTCGATAACACAAATCCTATGTCCACCAGATGGGCCAGTTCAGTACAGACACTGATCTTCACATTTAATTTTGGGGTTTGGTTTCTAATGAAATTATAGTACTTTGAAATTCTACTTTTAGTTAAAGTCTTCACTGGTTTTGGGGAGCCTCCTAAAACTTGTTTGGAGCTCACTGGGATTAAAGAAGAAAAACAAACTTTTAAGTAAAAGTTAATGATGTTAAGGTAACTAGCTCAGCATTTTTCAAGTTAGATACATATGAAGCACCTGGCTTAGTGTGAGGTACATTATCAGCTGTTCAGTTATTGTTGGGTCAGCAACTGTACTAAGATTTATAAATAGATAGAGGACCAGTGGTGTTGGCAGCATCAGGGCATGGCCCAGGCAGGAGCAGCAGCCACAGCGTTCATCTGCCTATGGAGGAAGAGGCAGCCTTGGCCGGTCAACTGTGTTGCTCCAAGTGACATAATGTCATGATTTTGATGGCTGAAGTGTTTTGCCTTGTGTACATACTAGAGTTTCTTGATGTCTTCATTTGTGGATGGACAGGTTCATCTGTGTTGCTCCAAACAACATAATTTCATTATTCTGGTAGCCAAAAAGCATTTCCCTTCAGTATATATACCAGAGTTTCCTGATCCCTTCATCTGTGGATGGACAGGTTTCTCTACGTGGTTGCGGATGACAGGGTTTCCCAAAGCTTTATGGCTGAAGAGTATACCATCATGTATCCAATACGGCAGTTTCTTTACCACTTCATCTGTGGATGGACAGGTTCATGTGATTCCTGCATTGTCTGGAAGACGCAAATACAGAACAGAGCTGGAAGATAAATGCCTAAATCAAATCATTGCAGATTCTTACTAAAGATGAGCTCGTAATTCCAAATAATAAAACATATGATCAATTAGAGAGAACAGAAAATGTGAGCAACCAGATTTGATCAATCTGAACAAGAATATAAATAAGTGTAATTAAACAAATTAAGGACATAAAAGTATAAAGTAGAAATCAAGAAGTAGATTTGCAATAGAACCAAATAGAACTTCTAGAAGTAAAAATTACACACACAGAGAATCTAAGGTCCGTTGGTCATACTGAGCAGCAGACTGAATACAGCTGCAAAGAATTAATACGCTGAAAAATAAAACCAAGGAAATTAACCAGGAGGCAGCACAGAGAGAGAAAGCTCTTGTCTAAAAATGTCTTTATTTTGTCCTGTTGACTTACTAATTTAGATTGCTGGAAAGAGACTTGTAAGTTTACTGTTGTCTTCCCTTGGCACAGTTGATATATTATAGACTTTCTTTTACTGTAAAAAAAATAAATAAAGACTTTTAAATAAGCCTGGTGAAAGAGACACCTGCTGGAAAGAGCCTTCAAAGACTAGGCCAACCTCAGGTGATCTGCCCGCCTCGACCTCCCTAAGTGCTAGGATTATAGGAGTGAGCCACTGCACCCAGCCAAAAGTTATAATTTCTACAGCTATTAATGAGAACAAGATATCACAGTTTTAGGCTGGGCATGGTGGCTCATGCCTGTAATTCCAGCATTTTGGCAGGCTGGGGCAGGTAGAGTGCTTGAGCCTAGGAGTTTGAGACCAGCTTGGGCAAACTGGTGAAACCCCATCTCTACTAAAAATACAAAAATTAGCCAGATGTGGGGGTGCACACCTGTAGGTGTCTTGCTGTGTTTTCCAGGCTGGCCTCAAACTCCTTGGATCAACTGATCCTTCTGCCCCAGCCTCCCGAGTAGCTAGAAGTACATCCATGTGAATCCAGAAGGAAACTACTAGAGTTAATAAATTCAGCACAGCTTCAGGATACAAGATCAACACATAAAAATTAGTTGTTTTTCAGTACATGTACAATTAACAATCTAAAAAGGAAATTAAGAAGGCAATTCCAGTTAAATAGCACTAAACAAATAAAATGCTTAGGAATAAATTTAACCAAGGAAGTGAAAGACCTGCATGCTGAATACTACCAAACATTGGTAAAAGAAACTTAAAAAGACCTAGGTAAATGGAAAGATCTTTAGTTTCTGGGTTGGCAGACTCAATATTGCTAAAATGCCAGTCCTATTTAAAACAATCTACAGATTCAACGCAATCCCCATCAAAAATCTGACAACCATTTTTCCCCCCAGAAATAGAGAAGCCAATCCTTAAATACAAATGGAATTGCAAGGAGTCTCAGATGACCAAAATAATCTTGAAAAAGAAGAACAGAGTTGGAGGACTCAGTATTATTCAGCCATAAAAAGGAATGAAGTTCTGATACATGCTACAAGGATGAAACTTGAAAACATTATGCCTAGTGAAATGAGCCAGTCACAAAAAGACAAATATATGGTTCCACTTATATGAAATCTTTAGAATAGGAAAGTTCACAGAGACGAAGTAGATTAAAAGTTAACTGGCAATGGGGGGCTGGTGGTGATGGGGAGTTACTGCAGAATGATAACACAGTTCCTGTTTGGGGTGATGAAAAATACTTGGGAACAGATAGTTGTGATGGCTGCATGACAGTGTGGATGTAATTAATGCCACCAAATTATACATTTAAGAGTTGTTACAACAGCATATTTTATGTCATATATATTATATTTTACCACAATAAAATATTTTCCACAAAGTAAGAGATTTAAAAACTAATCAAAGCTTTTTACCTGCAGCATGATGTGACTGCAAGCAGTATGATGAGAACATATGCCAGGTGAAAACAAAGCAACTGCTGTCACAGACATTGTCTCAAATTCCAGTTGTCTGGAAAGCAATGTAAAGTGGACCACCTGCCACAAAAATATACCCAGGTAAATAACTTTTAATTCCAGTATTTGTGTGTGAGTTACAAAAACTATTGAAACACTTTATGTTAGTGATGAAACAATATGTTAAAATTCAGTAAAAGATTAAAATACACGGAATATGATTTTAGAAGAGAGAAAATAATATAGATTTGCTTCTTCCCACAAATCTATGAGTTCCTCCTAAAGTTTCTTTCAGATTCAAAGTTTAAATAAAACTCCTGAATATACAAAATCCAAATTCACAAAAAAAGAAAAGCAAAAGGAGCTCTTGGCTGGGCGCAGTGGCTCACACCTGTAATCCCAGCACTTTGGGAGGCCGTGGTGGGCCAGATCACTTGAAGCCAGGAGTTCGAGACCAGCCTGGCCAGCATGGTGAAACCCCACCTCTACTGAAAATACAAAAATTAGCCCGGCGTGGTGGCACACGTTTGCAGTCCCCCTTAAGCTCTGGAGGCTGAGGTGGGAGAACTGCTTGAACCTGGGAGGTGGAGGCTGCAGTGAGCCTAGATGATGCCACTGCACTCCAACCTGAGTGACAGGGTGAGACTCTGTCTCAAATTTAAAAATAAAACAAAGAGCTCTTCCTTACAGAATTCCAAATAAGATATGTAGACAGAGTGATGGCATTTGAAAAAAATTGTCATTTGACAGCCACCACAATTAGAATGGCAAGATCATATATTGTCCTTCTCGCTTTTCACAGGCAAGAAGTATCAATGGATGCTAAAATAAGAGGGCAAAGAATACGATGAAAAGGAGGATATCTAATATAGTTTCGATGTATCTCTCCAAAAGAAATATATTCATTACAAGAGGAAAAATAATAACTTCACAGAGGAAAAAGTTGGCATGTATCACCCAATAGTAACCAAAGTTCCACCACCAGTAAATGGGACAAACAGACATCATGTGCCTCCTGACACTGTGCTCTGAGAAACACTTCTGTGGAATTCCTGCCAAAAGTGCATAACCTGAATCCAACCATAAGGACACTGAATATATGTAAATTAAGGGGCATTCTACAAAATAATTATTTACTCTTCAAAAATGTCAAGGCCCTGGAAAGACAAAGACTGAAGAACTGTTCAGATTAAAAGAGACTGAAGAGTGGCCAGGCGCAGTGGCTCACGCCTGTAATCCCAGCACTTTAGGAGGCCAAGGCAGGTGAATTGCCTGAGATCAGGAGTTCGAGACCAGCCTGGCCAACATGGTGATACCCCATCTCTACTAAAAATACAAAAATTAGCTGGGCCCAGTGGCACGCACCTGTAATCCCAGCTACTTGGGAGGCTGAGGCAGGAGAATCGCCTGAACCCAGGAGGCAGAGGTTGCAGTGAGCTGAGATCGCACCATTGCACTCCAGCCTGGGCGACAGGGACAGACTCCATCTCAAAAAAAAAAAAAAAAAAAAAAAAGAGACTGAAGAGAAATAACTAAATTCAATGCATGATCCTGAACCCAAAACAATTATTTGTCTTTTGCTATATAGGACATTAATGGGATAACTGATAAAATCTGTGTATAGACAATAGAGGTGTATCCATGTTGATTTAAGAAATATACAAAGTATGTAGACATTTTAAAGACATCATGTCTGCAATCCACTCTCAAATAATTCATTTTAAAAAATCAGAAAAAATGCATTTTTTTAAAAGAATACTGTGTGTGTATATATAGAGAGAATGATAAAGCAAATGTGACAAATATTAACATTTGGATGGAGTAATTTAGTAGGATACACAAGAATTATTTTTGCTATTTTTACAAATACATGAGTCTGAAAAAATAGAGATACAATAAATGTAAACAAATAAAGGCAGTTAAGATAAACTATTTGCTTTCCCTAATAATACTGCTAGGATCATCTTTACTATACTCTCGTCAGATCATCAAATTTAAAATTTTATGATTTAAATTTTAAAGCTCAGGAAAAAAAAAGTATTCTCTCTCCCCCAAACCTCCCAATTTACAGATGAAGTTAGTAAGTCAAGATTACACCTAATTCAAGGCAAAGCCAAAACTATTATCTAGCTCTGACTCAGCTCAGCTACCTTTCAACTATTCCAAGTGGTCTTTTCATTCCTTTATGTTGTTGTCTATGGTCTAAACACACGACACCAAAATACTTACCTCTATCTTCTCATATATTTTCATAAGTTAGTGTGACTAACCACTTTCAGGCCATCTAAATTTTATCTTTAAAAGGCATTTAAGTATCATTGCTCCTAACAGTCCTTAATAACTAATATGAATACATATGTAAAGATCAGAATACATGTCAAACACTGTAGCAAATGCTGAACATACAAAATTAATGTACTCTACTGTTAGGTCCATGATGACAGAGACCAAGTTTATGTTATTCAATATTATAACCCCACCTCTTAGTAACAGTGCCTGGTATACAGTAAGTACTCAAATAACTGTTGTATATTGCAAAATAAAAGACAATCCATAATAGAGGAAAGAAATGTGTGTATAGATAACCATAATATCAGTAGTTTTAATAAAGTCCCATGATATAACAGATAAGGAAATTATTTTCTCTTGGTAAGATCTAGAAAGGCTTCAGAGATTTAATGATACCAAAGTTAAATCTTGAAGGACAAATAAAATGTCAACAGACATGGAGGTGGTGGGGTGGTAAGAGGAAGGTAGAAGGATTTAGATAAAAAAGCCCAAAGGCAAGAAAATATTAGACATTTCTATTGAATTTTTAAACACAGGCTCACCTATTGTTGCTGCAAGTTCTGGATCAAATGTATCATCTGTGAACCTCAAGAGCAGGCTGAAAGAGATATTAAAAAGACAGGTTAGGAATTAGAATTTTTCTTTCTAATCATATGATAAGTGTGTTCATGATTATTATATCCAGTCACAAATTATTAGATGCAGATAAAAATAACTGATGGAGGCCTGCTCCTAGAATTACTGCCTCAGAGCGGTATACACAGAAGAATTAAATTACTAGAAAGGCAATTTAAAAACTGCCAAGAGCAAAGTAGTTTACTATTAAATATATTCCCCATGCTCTCCTACACAATCCCCCAAGTACAAAAGGTGGGGGTTTTTGTTGCTGTTTTTAACTGTTCTGGTATGTCCTGAGAAAATGATATTAGCAGCATGTCATGCTTTAACTGACATGGATGAAAAGAGAAAAAATAAAGTTTCTTGGAATGCAACAAAGTAAAGTAACTTAAAAAAATCTGATGTGTAATCCACTTTAAATTCAAGCACAAACAGAAAGATATCAAAGCCTAGCATTCTGTAACAGGTAGTATGGCTACCACCTAAGTGGGAAGAAAAGACACAGTAAAAAGAGAGGTAAAAAAAAAAAAAGATCACAGGACAGAGTAGGTATACTCAGGCAAACACCAGGTAGGGTTTATAAAACCAAGTAGGCAACTGGAAGCTATTGAAGGCTTTTAAAGAAAGTTATGACAAGAACTGCTCTTTGTTTTGAAAAGTTAATGCCAACAAAAAATGGAAGAAAAATCAACAGAAGACAACTGCCACGGTTATGGATGGAGAGAACAAAGGACTAAACCTAGGAAATGGTAAGAAACTAGAAAGGAAGGATACAAGCAAAAGACACCAGATTAGAAGGGTACTCTAAGATTTTCCATCTTCCAGAATTATTTTACTAACTACGAAGCAGAAGTGTCAGTTATTAGAAGCTCTTCAAGAATAAAAGCTAATGTTAAAGCCCTAAATTTTAAAATCACTCAACTTCACTCGTTAACTTCTAAAGTATAAGTCTGTTCTGTTGACCTGTTTGTATTAATAAAATCAAAGAAACAGTCATCAGATTAAGTCTAAATTATAGAAAAATCTTATGAATATTCCTAATATTCTAATTTCTAATTAGATTCCAATATTCATAAGGTTGTGATTACTGCTGCTAGAGGTATGTTTTGTCCACAGAGTATTCTGCAAAACATAATGACCTCCTGGTAGTTTCCAAACCCAGTGTCATTAATTATATTTGAAGGATTAACTCTACCTTGGTTTTGTTTTCTTGTGTTTACCATAAAATGAGCACCACAGAATCAAAGTAAAACAGGAGAGTCAAATTCTAGATTTCTCTATTTCACATCTTAACTATATTTACTTACTTCAGACATAAGTTAGGTGACAGCACTAATAAGACTCTAAAATAAAACCTATAAAAATTTTCTTCTCTCCCAACATAGTTACCCATAATTTAAGAATAGAAAAGATACATATCTACACGTGGTGACCACAGAAAATATTATTACAAAAACATAAGTTAATATAACCTTATAGAGTAGTTGTAATAATAATAATAATAATAAAAGTAATAATAATGACATTGAGTATTATTTATTGAACATATGGCAATGTGCAGACAAAAAGCCAGAGGTTTTTCTCTCATGATTGCTAATCCTTACAACAGCCATTGTCATTAATGATACTTTGTCAGGAGAAGCAGGGAATTGGTGGCATGGTGTGAAGCAACAAATTTTAATACAGGCTCTGGGTATACATCAGATCTTAATCAGGGGTACCCTGGTAGCCCAAAATGTATTCTAAATTCCATGTGTGCATTTTTCTAGGCAGAGAGTCCATTTCTCTATTTATTAGACTTTGAAAGGGGCAGAGAGTCCATTTCTCTATTACATTTTGAAAGGAATTGGCAATCTCAAAATGATTAAGAAGGACCCTGTTTTGTTTTGTTTTTTTTTAAAGAGACAGGGTCTCACTTTGTCACCCAGGCTGGAATGCAGTGGCACAATCACAGCTCACTAATCCTCCCACCTTAGCCCCCCAAGTAACTGGCATGACAGGTGTGCATCACCATGGCCAGCTAATTTTTTTATTTTTCAGTTTTTTAGAGGCATAGTCTTGTTATGTTGCTCAAGCTGGTCTCGAACTCCTGGCCTCAAGTGATCCTCCTGCCTCAGCCTCCTGAGTAGCTAGGATTACAGGATGAGCCACCGCACCTGGTAGAAGCACCATTCTTATAATATTGTATACTTACACCTTCATATTTCAAAGTTAAAGGAGCAAAATGCTTTCCATGCAGAGGTAGAGATGGAAGGAGTAACTACCACCATGGCACTTAGATAAGACCGAATTTACAACAAACAGAGTGTGATTATAACTAATCTGCATTTCTTTATCTACAAATGAAATTCACTAAAATGAATGGCAAGGCTGGAGCATAGGAGGGACAGCAATTTACAAAATATGTCTCTCTAATCCCTTCCAGTTCTTGATACACTCTGCTACCTCTACCTCACCGGGCCTAGCTACAGAATCGGAGTTTCTAGATTTAACACTAGATAGGGTTCTCATTTAACACTAGATAGGGTTTGAGAGGTTTCTATTCCAACCCCCTCACTTTTGAAATGAAGGCCTAGAGCATTCAAGGATCACACACAAGGCCACACAAGTGGCAGCCTCAGTTTCATAATCCTGATCTGCTGATTACTATCATATACCCTTTAGACTCCAACGCCATGAAATACACTAGAAAGTAATCCACTAATTCGGCTTAAAGATATCCTTTGTTGTGCAATAATTCCCCAACAACATGAGTGCTATTTCACTTCCACTAGCTCCAGCTCTATAAAGAAACAGAACAAAGTTGGTAAAAACGACCCTTTAAGGTCACATCCATGACAAATCTTTCTGTACTAACTCACTTTAAAAAGTATAGGCTTCTATTTTAGTGGAGTCATTTATTCTCATCTTATCCAGAAAGGTAAGTGTTTAAGGTTCTTTTTCACAGCATATCACATAGGCCAATAATGTATATCTAGCCAGACAAATAAGACAACTTTCTCACTAAATGCAGTCCTTTCACGAAAGAGGTAAAGTGTCAAAATTTTGCAGTGAGCAGTTGATAATCCACCACTTCACATTGAGGAAAAAGTTTAAAAAAGATTAGGCCTAAATACATTTCTTTCTAGGGAGTGAACTAGAGAGACTGATAAATCCCACTTAACAGACCTTATTCTAAAAAGGGACTCTCAGCTGGATGCCATGGCTCATGCCTGTAATCCCAGCACCCTGAGGGGCCAAGGCTGGAGGATGGCATGAGCCCATGAGTTCCAGACTAGCCTGGGCAACATAGGGAAATCCCATCTACAAAAAAAAATTTTTAAAGTAGAGCAGGGTATGGTGGCTTATGCCTATGATACCAGCATTTTGCGAAGATCCTCTGAGGGCAGGAAGATCCATTGAGCTCAGGAGTTCGAGACCAGCCTAGGCAACACAGCAAGACCCTGTCTCTATAAAAAACCCTAGCTAGGCATGGTGATTCGTCCCCGTAGTCCCAGCTACTCAGGAGGCTGAGGTGGAGGATTGATTGCGCCCGGGAAGTCAAGGCTGCAGTGAAGCGTGATCACACCACTGCACTCCAGCAGGTGACAGAACAAGACCCTGTTTAAAAAAAAAAGCAGTGATGGGGGGGGCAGGGGGGCGGGGAATGAATCTCATTTATATACTCCAATTAACCTTCCAGAAAATTTTAACCACCCTAACTTGTCGCCCATGCAATACAGTTACATGAAGTGCTAACCAATTTCAACCCAATTTCATGTATTGGGTTGAACTACATGAAATGACAACCAACCATTCGTGACTTCAAATATGCCAATTTCATATGCCTGAACTTAAATGAGAACCACGTCAAGGAAAAAAAAAGAGAAATGAAAAAGAAAGATCACAAGATTATGAAATTCCTATTAAGGCAATTTTTATTACATTAACTTTTTAACCCTCAAATATGTATGTGCAATAACAGATGATCATGTAAATAATTTTATTACTCCCTTTTACACACACATACAAATCATACTGGTTTGCTTACCCACAGTGTTTCATTATTCTATTCCTTGGTATGTGCAGATCCCTCTGACTACAGTAGACATAGAGTACATTAAGTGAGGAATACTGGAAAAATGTATTGTCAAACTTTAAAAATACAAAAAAATTCAGAATATATTACATAGTAAGCTTTAAAATCCTGAAGTAGCTAAAAAAAATAGGACTTTGTAATCTTATTTATTTATTTATTATACTTTAAGTTCTGGGATACATGTGCAGAATGTGCAGGTTTGTAATTTTAAAAGTTACATGAGGAAAGCTTTCATTCTACTTTGTATAAAGATACTTCAATTTATAAAATTTTACATGAATAACAAGTTATTTGAAAGATATGTGTCAGCCAAGCACGGTGGCTCACGCCTGTAATCCCAGCACTTTGTGAGGCCGAGGCAGGTGGATCACTTGAGGTCAGGAGTTCGAGACCAGCCTGGTCAACATAGTGAAACCCTGTCTCTACTAAAATACAAAAATTAGCCGGGCGTGGTGACACACACCTGTAATCCCAGCTACTCAGGAGGCTGAGGCAGGAGAATCGCTTGAACCCAGGAGGCGGAGATTGTGTTGAGCTGAGATCTCGCCACTGCACTCCAGCCTGGGCAACAGAGCGAGACTCCGTCTCACACACACACACACACACACACACACACACACACACACAAAGATATGTGTATCAGAAGGTGCAGCTAAAATATGAAACTGATTACAGCCCCTGGAGTGTAAATGTGGTTTAAAGATCAGGACGGCCTTGAACATAACCTACTCATAATCAGATGGCAAAAATGACTTCACCTGGAGAACTCTGTTCCAAGACCTGGATGAAATCAGCCCTCTAGCAACATCCACCTAGATCCATGTCTTACCTTATACTCAACTCCATTGTCAATATTATTTTCCCCAAGAAAAAAATAAAAAATGAGAAGACACAACACTAATCTTTTGTCTCCACAGGATGTGGCAAAATGAGAAATAACAATTACACTTTATTTTCAAAGGTGGTCCGACTGCTTCAGCCGTGGACCACTTACACTAAAGAGAACATTTCCAGCAGTCACAAGATCCAGCAGTTCTTTCACAGCTGACTAATAAAAAAGTAAAAGAAGCCACAATAAGCTGTGCCCAAACAGGCCAGGAAAGGGTCCTAAGGCGTCACGAAACTTCCCGACGACATTATGTATTTAGAGAAGGCCCCACAGAAACCCTCAAGTGAGAAAGTTACATCTTCTGGGTCTCGGGGTGACAGGCAGCCTGAACCCCGAGGGGCTCGAGGCGAGGCGCCCCCGGCCGGATTCGGGCCCAAACCAGCCCGCCACGCCCTGAGCTTCGCGCAGCAAACCGGCCGGCCGAGCGGCGGCCCTCGGAATGGTGTTTTCTCGGGGCCACAGGAGCGAGAGCGACACAGAGAACTTGGGCCTGGCAGAGGCCGGGAACCAGGCAGGCGCGGGTGGGGAGAGGGGCGCAGAAGCCGCGGGAGAGCGCGGCCCAGAGGCCGAGGAGGGCGCGAGCGGAGCCGGCCTGAGCCGGGCTGCCATCGTGGACACTTGCAGCGATTGACAGTTCCCACCGCAGCCCAAGAGACAGCGGCCACAGAGGCAGAAAGAGCTCAGCCACCCTCATCACGGCCCGCACGCCCGCCTCACCTGGACTTGCCCACCCCACTCTCACCGATGATGAGGCTCTTCAGGGTGCAACACGTCCTCGTCCATCCTGACCCCGCTGCACTCCGAGCCCAGCTGGGCGGCCGGGTGCGCCTCTCAGCTATTCAGCAGCGGGAGCTGCCGCGCATGTGCGCGCTCCAAGGCCGCGCACTCCCAGAATTCCCCCGCGTTTTTCCGGAGGGCGCTTTCCTTCTGTGTCTTTGCTGACATCGTGGGCTCTGAATCCGCTCCGACCTCAACCCAGCTCTCTTTCTGTCTTGTCAGTGGGAGAGGACTGAGTCAGGAGAATATCAAGCTGTTTTATTTCAGCAATGCTCATAACAGCTGTACTGCGGTGGGAAAAGCGCTGTGCTTTAAGCCTGTTACCTTAAATTTAGGTTGAACTCTTCCATATAACTGCCTTGTCATACTGCTCAGCCTTCTGAGCATTTCTCCATCTCAGAGAGAGACACGAAGGCTTCTTGGAACAACTGCTTCTTATTGTTATGAAGGTTAAATGAGTTACTTTGGGAAGACAGATTAATCACAGTGCTCTATAAAAGGTGTGATCAAGTATTAACTTGCTGGCTTCCCCTCTGTTAGAGTGGGGAGCACCCTTTACACGATAATTCATCTTGAAAGGGAGGTGTAGACTTCAGGTAGGTCAGGTGCATATAAACTTCTGGTGGTGCAACTTCAAACCAACTCTTCCTCCTCGTAAGAACTGCTGCACTCCAACTGCAGAAAGTGTATTTCTACACCTTGCCTCTTGCATTAAGTTGTAAATCTTAGTGAAGGGACCAAACCTCATTCATAAAACTTAGCACAGTACCTGGTACATGGCAGGCACTCAATAAACATCCGTAATCTTGTCTTATCTCCTTATACCTGCAGTTAATGTCATATACAATAGATATTTGATTAAAGAATACACACACATAAAGCTTAGCTGGGTGCTGTGGCTCATGCCTGTAATCCCAGCACTTTTGGAGGCCTACGCAAGTGGATCATTTGAGCTCAGAAGTTCGAGACCAGCCTGGCTAACATGTGAAACCCTGTCTCTATTAAAAATACAAAAATTAGCTGGGTGTGGTGGCACGCACCTGTAATCCTAGCTACTCAGGAGGTAGAGGCAGGAGAATCGCCGGAATCTTAAGAGGTGGAGGTTGCAGTGAGCAGAGATTGCGCCACTACACTCCAGCCTGGGTGACAGAGTGAGAGATACCATGTCTCAAAAACGAAAAATAAAACGTAGAATAAGTTAAGAAATTATTTGTTAAATATCTGGAAAAGCTCTTTCACCAGATATCCAAATGGCTTCTTTGCCTACTTCAGATCTTTGCTCAAATGTTGCCTTCTTAAGGAGGCCTTCCCTGTACATCCTACTGAAATATGCAGATTCTTCCAGCATCTCTGAGGAATCCAGAAGCTTGGCATGCTGGCAAAAGGTAAGAATTTCTTACCAGACTTCTGGCCTCTCTCTTTCTCTGTGCAAATCAGTTGAATGAATAGTAAAAATCACTGTTTATCTCCTCTGTAAAGTTTTAATTAATGAGATGAAGGATTTGTGAGGCTAATCTTAAGTTGTAGTGAATCTAGTGTGCTTTGTGTGTCTTTCTGTGTTCTATAATGGATAGGGGTAACTTAGGATGGAACACAGGCTTAGGATACCTGTAAGCCTGCTTTTTAAGATGGCCCAGCGAGCTGGTCAGTTACAAACTTTGCTGCAGGTCTCTAAAAAAAAAACTGGATGAGGTTTCCCCCTTGTCTTGTATGCCCTTGGGAGCTTGATCTTGTAACCATGCTGCCATGCTTTTTCTTTTCACAATGCAGCCCAGGTTCAGGGTACAATTCCTGGCTTGGAAAATGAGTCCTTTTATCTTCTGTCTGTCTATGTATTTAAATGTATTATGTGTGTTATGTTTACATATGAAAGAGCTTTAATTAGTCAATATTTTCACACATAGAATTATGTTCACAAGGTTAATTTTCACAAACCTTCCATAACTTGTTTAAACCTTTAGCTTTATTTTATTTAATTTTAAACAATCCTTTAACCCTCTAAACTAGGCAAAAATTTACATTCCCGTGCCTTCTTATAATCTCTTTCCAAAAACACATTTCCTTCTCTTCACACACCTTGCATGTAAGCCTATTTTTTAAGTAGTCTCAATTACATGTTATAATGGTAATTCTTAGCAACTTTCACTTTTGGTGCATAAATTTTCTTTCATAAATCTTTTCACAGCATACACAGACCGTCTACAACATGTTTGGACTTTCTGACTTGTTGTAAGCATCCCTCTTTTTAAACAACCAGTTATTTTACTTTAGGAAAAGAATTTACCATAAAAGATCCTTTCTTATATAAAATCTGTTTTCTTTATAACCTCCTTTGAATAGCTAGGGGGCATGGCTAATTCCATATATCCCCAGGCCTTATTTAGAATTTAATGTCTCTAAAAGAAATTGAACAATTTTTTTTTTTTTTTTTTTTTTTGAGATGGAATCTTGCTCTGTCGCCCAGGCTGGAGTGCAGTGGTGTGATCTCGGCTCACTGCAAGCTCTGCCTCTCAGGTAAATTGAACAATTTTCAAAAGTCATAGAAGCAGTTTATGACCTTAAAGCATTTAGCAAACTTAATATCTGACCTGCATAGTTTAGACCAAATGTTTGTATTTTTAAAGATATTTTTATTTTACCAATAATCTTTAAAACTGTCTTTATTTCCAAAAGATTACTTAAGTCACATGAACTAAAAGGCATTACACTTTTCACTTTCTAATAAAATATTTGATTTAAGCACTTATTATTTTTAAACCAATTATAATATGTCTATGTTGTCAGTCATAATTATGGTTATTATGTTAAGTTATTGTACACCGCAGAAATAACCAAATTTCCTTGTATAAAAGTGCTAACATAAGTAGAACAAAAAAATTAATTAAATACCAAGAAAATACTTTGCCAAATTTTCATGTTAAACCAGGCAATACTGAAATTGTTTACATATACAATTTGAACTCCATGGTCCAAGTCAAATTATCTGTAATAACCCATTAGTTGTTGGTGCTATGCACCTAAATTGGAGAAACAACTGGTATTTAAGAGGACATAAAGTCCAATGTTAAGCATAGACTCATGGAAAACCAGGACAGCCACCTTGCCCTTCCTAAGTCCTTAAAGATTTTGTTATTAAAGGTTCTGCATTCCATGACTCATCATGGAACAGATAAAACAATCCAAATTGAATATATTGATGTGGTGACTTATAAATTGTGAAAATAGTTTAAAACCAGTGTTTGGTTCCATATTCCTGGGAAGACAATCAATCCTTCACATACATTTGGCTACCTGATGGGTCATTTAAACATTTATAAAGAGATTTCATTCAATTGTTAGTTTGAATGCATGTCTTATGTTATAACAGTTAATTATAATCCCACACTATATTTTCACCAGGTAAAGAAAGCTTTTTATGGTTCGCTGGGGACAATTAACCCCTTCACAATCTAGAACCTGAAGATTGGATCTTCCAAGAACATCAGAGAAAGACTGTCCTTGCCATTCATACTGCAACAAAACTTTGGAAACTTGAACCTTGGGTTCATAAACTCACAACTGAGAAAGGTCCCTCCACACCCTTGGAACTGTACCCCATTGGAACCCTCAAGGTAAAACTAACCAGGAAAGTTTCTCCAGAAAAGAAGATGATATCCTTGATGTAAACAGCTTTTCCCAAGATCACAGATCAAGACTTCTACTATCATGAGATTCTTTTTTAATTTTTATGTTTTGAGACAGAGTTTCACTCTTGTTGCCCAGGCTGGAGTGCAATGGCACCATCTGGGCTCACTGCAACCTCCACCTCCTGGGTCCAAGCAATTCTCCTGCCTCAGCCTCCTGGGTAGCTGGGATTACAGGCATGTACCACCATGCCTGGCTAATTTTGTATTTTTAGTAGAGACAGGGTTTTGCCATGTTGGTCAGGCTGGTCTCAAACTCCCGACTTCAGGTGATCCGCCCACCTCAGCCTCCCAAAGTGCTGGGATTACAGGCATCAGCCACTGCACCCAGCCTATCATGAGACTCTTATATCTTTGAATATTTTTTCCTTGTTTGTGCCTCTATGAACGATAGAAATAAAAAGGGGGTCTATTATGTGCACTTATAGGGTATACTTACACTTTTACTTGTGAAGGATTTTTTTAGCCAGTTTTCTACATAAATAACCTTATATGGTGACAGATAAAAGATAAAGGCCCAATGTAGGTGAGAAACTTTAATGGTACATTCATTGCACCATAATTAGTCAAAAGTCCTCTTAACTCTCATCATGGGTTAAAGAGAACATTGCCAGAAGACCTTCACTCTTACAGAAGGACGTCATTTGTTAGGTTCTTTTTCCATGGTTTAGAATAAAAGAGGCAATAATTAGAAATGTATCCCTTATGACAGGTTATATAGTAGATTCTAAGTAAAGGCTATGTTTACACAACAGACTTTAAATTTTCTTGTGAAAGTTATGCTAAATAATAGAATTGGCTAAACAGAAAGGTACTTGTGCAGCTGCTGGCACTTTTGGCCTATGGAGAAATACATCAAATATTGATTATAAAAATTCAGTTGTAGGGGATTAATAAAAAGACCACTTAAGCAAGTAGACTCTTCATCTAGCTTATTCTTTAATCTATTTAATTTTATGTGGTTTGGTTTATGGAGACCCTGGGTAAGGAGCATACTCCAAACTCTTGGTATTATGCTCCTAGTAGTCATAATAGTAGTTTCCCTGGTGTGCTATGTTCTCTCAAAGGTTTTAAATATTTGCACGCAGCCATCTCTAGAAAGTCAAATGGTATCTCTTCAATTGGAATGATAAGAGATGAAAGAAATGTGCAACCATGAGGATATTGTAACCTACGAATGATGTGCTGAGACCAGAAACCCAAAATGATGGTAACAGAGAGTGGTGCTGAGGCCCTAAGTTTTGGTCATACTCTCACCTAAGTGAGAACCTGACCAAAAAGCAGGAAGTTTTTAAAACAAAATTATGAGAGGCCATTGTTTTGGACTAAGCTCATGCACTAGGCCCCAACAGGCCAAACCAAACTAAAAAGGAGTAACTTGTGCTAAACGTGACATAATGAAACTAAGACTTTAAGGAAACATATAGATCCTAGAACAGACCAGGTTTTGTTTTTCTCCTGTAAACAGGATGTTCCAGCATAAAGAGGTACCCTCTACTCAGTCTTCATTCCCTCCTTGCAAAACTCACTGTTCTGCTGTTTCCCAGTGGGTTTCAACACCAAATAAGTACATTTACAATGGTGATGGTGACATCAGTAACTACAGTTTTGGTCTATCTCTCAAAATTGAGAAAATGACCAAAAGGGAGGAATTGTTAAAGTGAATTAAATATGTCCTTAGAAGGACTCCATACTTCCATATTTGAGTCCTTGTGGATGAACTGCAACCCAGCTTAATAGGTAGACAGGATTGAAAACATAACTTAGGAATATGTGCCTATAATAGCAGCTGAGCCTTGGCCTATCCCAGTGGCCATACTTCAACAATTCATACACTGCTGAAGGTTCAAACTGTATTCAAATAAGGCAAATGCCAAGCCGTAACCAATCCAGCTGTTCTGTACCTCACTTCCGATTTTTGTACGTTGTTTCCCTTTTTTTTTGTCTATAAATCTTCTTCCACCACGTGACTATGCTGGAGTCTCTGTGAATCTGCTGTGATTCTGGGGGCTGCCCATTTCACGAGTCATTCACTGCTCAATTAAACTCCTTTAAATTTAATTTGGCTGAAGTTTTTATTTTACCAGGTGGGAGGATCACTTGAACTCAGGAGTTTGAGACCAGCCTGGGCTACATAGCAAAACCCTGGCTCTGCCAAAAAAATACAAAAATTAGCCAGGTGTGGTGGTGTAGGCCTATCATCCAAGCTACTCAGGAGACTGAGGTGGGAGGTTGGCTTGAGCCCAGGAGATCAAGGCTGCAGTGAGCCATGATTGCACCACAACATTCCAGCCTGGGCAAAAAAGGAGACCCTGTCTCAAAAAAAGAGAGAATATTTAATTTTATTTAATAAAATACTCTTAAATAGTTTATTCTTTGTGATGCTACTATAAATGGGAGTTGCTGTTTAAAATACTTTTGTTTTTAGAACAGTGTTAGATTTGCAGCAAAACTGAGCAGAAGGTACATAGATTTTCCATATGCCCTTATCCCCATTCACTCCCAGCTTCCTTCATTGTCAACATCCTGGACCAGAGTGGCACATTTGTTACAATAGATCAATCCATGTTGACACAGCATTTTCACCCAAAGCCCACAGCATACATTAGGGTTTATTGTTGGTGCTGTATATTCTACTGACAAATATATAATGATATGTTTCCATCATTATAATTTCACACAGAATATTTTCATTCACCTAAAAAATCTTCTGTGCTCCACTGATTCTTGCCTCCTCCCACCCTCAACCCTTGGCAACCACGGATTTTTTTACTATCTCCATAGTTTTGTCTTTTCCACAGTGGCATATATTTGAAATCATACAGCATGGAGGCTTTCATAATTGGTGTCTTTGTCTTAGTAATACGCATTTCAAGTTCCTTTGTATTTTTTCATAGCTCTATTTTTAGTGCTGAATAATATTCCAGGGTATGGATATACCACGGCTTATCTGCTCACCTCCTGACAGCATCTTGCTTTCTTCCAAGTTTTGGCAATTATAAATAAAACTGCCACAAACATCTGTGTACAGGTATTTTTGTGGACATAAGTTTTCAATATATTTAAGTAAATAGCAAGAGTGTAATTCTGGTTCATATGATAATAGTGTGTTTAGTTTTGTAAGAAGCTGCCAAGCTGTCTTCTGAAATGGCTGTACTGTTTTGCATTCCTTCCAGCAATGAATGAGAGTTCTTGTTGCTCCATAGCCTCTCCAGCACTTGATGCTGTCAGTGTTTTGGATTTTCATAATTCTAATAGGTGTGTAGTGGTATCTCATTGTCTTTTTAATTTGTAATCCTCTAATGACATATGATGTTGAGCATTTTTTCATATGCTTACTTGCCATCTGTACATCTTCTCTGGTAAGGTGTCTGTTCAGATATTTTCACCCACTTTAAAATCAAGTCAAGAATTATTCGTGTAAGAACTCTTTGTGTGTATGTATGTGTATATATGTATATATACACTATATATATATATATATATTTTTTGAGACAAGGTCTTGCTTTGTCACTAAGGCTTGGGTGCAGTGGCATGAACATAGCTCATGCAGCCTTGACCTCCCAGGCTCAAGTGATCCTCCCAACTCAGCCTCTCAAGTAGCTGGGACCACAGGTGCACACCAACATGCTGGGCTAATTTTTTGTATTTTTTGTAGCAACAGGGTTTCACCATATTGCACAGGATGGTTTCGAACTTCTGAACTCAAGCAATCCACCCTCCTTGGCATCCCAAAGTGTTGGGATTACAGAGGTGAGCCACCTCACCCAGCATGTATACTTTGGATAACAGTTCTTTACCAGATGTGTGTTTTTTGCAAATATATTCTCCCAGTTTGTGGCTTGTATTTTTATTCTATTGACATTGTCTTTAACAGAACAGACATTTTTAATTTTAAAGAAGTCCAGCTTATAAATTACTTTCTTCATTAATTATGCCTTGATGTAGTATCCAAAAAGTCATCGCCTACCCAAGATCAACTAGGTTTTCTCTTATGTTAATTTCTAGGAGTTTTATAGTTTTGCATTGTACACTTAGGTCTATGATTCATTTGTAGTTAATATTTATAAAGGGTATGAGATCTGTGTCTAGATCTATCTTTCTGCATGTGGATATCCAGTTCTTCCAGCACCATTTGTTGAAAATACTATCTTTTCTTCGTTATATTGCCTTTACTCTGTTGCCAAAGATGAGTTGACTATATTTATGTGGGTTTGTTCGGGGATCTTTATTTTGTTTTGATTGGTCTACTTGTCCATTCTTTCACCAATATGATGCAGTTTTGATTGCTGTAGCTTTACAGTAAATCTCAAAGTCAGGTAATGACAGTCCTCTAACTTTGTTTTTTTCCTTTAATATTGTATTGGCTATTCTGGGTCTTTTGCCTCTCCATATAAAGTTTAGAATCAGTTTGTCTATAATCACAATATAACTTGCTGAGATTCTTATTGGGATTCCATTGAGTCTATAGATCAATTTGGGAAGAAATGACATCTCGACAATATTGAGTCTTATCCATGAACATGCGTTATCTCTTTATTTAGTTCTTCTCTGACATCTTTCATCAGAGTTTTGTAGTTTCCCTCATATATGTCTTATGCACATGTTTATTAGGTTTATACCTAAGTAGCTCATTTTTTGTACGCTGAATAGTATCGTGTTTTTAATTTTAAATTCCACTTGTTTATTGCTATTGTATAGAAAAGCAATTGACTTTCGTATATTAACCTTGTAACCTGCACCCTTACTATAGTTCCTTGTTAGTTCCAGGAGGTTTTAAAAAATTATTTTTGTTTTGGATTTTCTGCATAGATAATCATGTTATTTGCAAATAAAGATAGTCTTGTTTCTTTCTGCCCAATCTGTATACATTTTGTTTCATTTTCTTGTCTTATTGCATTAGCTAGGACTTCCAGTAAGATGTTTAAAAGGAGCAATGAGGGGGACATCCTTGCCTTTTTCCTGATGGAGTTGTCTTTTAAATTAAATTTTTGAATTGTTCACTGCAAATATATGGAAACACAATTGGTTTTTGTATATTGATCTGATATCCTGACCATTCCATTTTTTACATATAGTCTTCATATTTCTTCTTCTTCTTCTTCTTTTTTTTTTTTTTTTTTTGAGACACATTGTCACTCTATCACCCAGGCTGGAGTGCAGTGGTGCAATCTCAGCTCACTGCAACCTTGACATCCTGGGCTCAAATGATCATCACACTTCAGCTTCCCAAGTAGCTGGGACTACAGACATGCACTGCTATGCCCAGCTAATTTTTAAAATTTTTTTGTAGAGACAGGGTTTTGCCATGTTGCTCAGGCTGGTCTTGAACCCCTGGGCTCAAGTGATTTGTCCACCTCGGCCTCCCAAAGTGTTATGATTACAGGCAAGAACCACTATGCCCAGCTCCCCCTTTATTGTTATAGCATAATTTTTGTTTCATATTAATGTACTGATGTCTTCATAAAGTCATCTAAAACTTAATAAATAAATGCTGCTCACTGGTAAGCCAAGTAGTAATGTCCTCTGATGATATCTGGTTAAACTACTTGACATGGTCAGTATCCATCTATTTTGACTTAGGAAGATGACAATTTCATATAGTTCAGCCTAACCTTTGGTATAAGTTTTGTTTTTCTTAACGTTAATAACTGATTCTTTTTTTTTTTTTGGCATGTGTTTCTTTGATGCTGAAACTTTTTAAACTTTTTAAAGACCTTTTCTATGTTCCTGGGGGCCAGTTCTAATATCACAGTTAGAAGCCTGGAAAAAGTTCCCAGGCAGACTGTGGAGGAAGGCCCAGAGAACTGAGCCTGCCAGTTGGATCTGCTTTACCCAGCCTAATTCTCAGCAGGATCTGGAGGAGACTTGTATACCAAGATACTGAGGAGTGAGTTTTTGGGAGCTCCACTACTGTTGAGAAGCTCAGAGTGGGGGGCTGTTCCCTGGATGCCAGAGCTGATGGGAGGAGATGCTGTTATAGAACTGGGGCCTCTAGCAGCAAGATGAGTAAAAGGATCCTTGAAGAGGAGAGGTCACCTGCAGTGCTGAACCATGAGATGCAAGTGACCTTAATGGGCAGAAAGGTTGAAAAGGTATCCAGGGAGTCTTGAACAGCAAAGATCTATGGAGACAGCAGAAGAAAATGATATTCATAGGAGCAAGAGAGATGGTTAGCCAATGAGAGTATGGAATAAATTTATTATAATGTGTGTTATATTGATCTTAAAGAAGGTAAAGCATGGATGAGCAGAAGGATGAGGTCAGTTACCCCAAATGGAAAGTCATGATCCCTTGCTTTCTTTCTAGACCTAAGCCAGTTCTTACACCCAGAACCCATCAATTGAAGGAAAGGCTGGGTCCCTGTAGGGAAATACCTGCCATCCCATGGCAGATGTAGAAAGAGGTAATTTCCCCAGACTTTCCCCAAAGATGTCTATAGCCACGTACTCAGATCACCATGCAATGGGGAAAGAAGAATGCCCAAATTTCTCTAATGCTATTAGAATATCAAGATTGACACTCAAAGTGATAAATGCCTTCCTGTTCGATTAGGGATATATGGGAACTATCTGATCAACAAAGTTCTGGCTCAGGTCCATGGACCTACCTGTGGGTCACTTTGCCAGTTCCTGAATGTATAATTGGAATGGACATAATTACCATTCAGTGGAACTGTCATGTGGTCTCTTGATCTGTAAAGTAAGAACATAATGTTATAGTAGGAATGGTCCAGTGGATGGCGCTGAAACCACCCTCTCACCCAGGCCAAGACATTAAGTCAAAACCAACATCACACTATATTGATGACATCACATTAATCAAACTGATGAGAAAGAAGTAGCAAGAGTAAGGCATTCTGGCGAGGTGAGGTGGCTCACCCCTGTAGTCCCAGCTACTTGGGAGGCTGAGGCGGGAGAGTCGCTTGAGCCCAGGAGTTCAAGGATGCAATGAGCTATGATTGTGCCACTGCACTACAGCCTGGGTGACACAGCAAGACCTTGTCACTAAAAAATAAAATGAAAATTTAAAAAGCACACCTGTAATCCCAGCACTTTGGGAGGCCGAGGCGGGCAGATGACAAGGTCAGGAGATCGAGACCATCCTGGCTAACACGGTGAAACCCCCATCTCTACTAAAAATACAAAAAATCAGCCGGGCCTGGTGGCGGGTGCCTGTGGCCCCAGCTACTTGGGAGGCTGAGGCAGGAGAATGGCATGAACCTGGGAGGTGGAGCTTGCAGTGAGCCAAGATCACACCACTGCACTCCAGCCTGGGCAACAGAGTAAGATTCTGTCTCAAAAAAAAAAAAAAAAAAAGAATTAAGCACTCTGATGCACCGTTCCCCAGCTGTACTTGGGTGGTCTGTTCCCAAAGAAGAAAGGAAGCTGGGATTAGGAGATGACCAGCAATCGTTGCTGCACCGCGTCAGTTCTGACTTACGTTGGTAACCCCTTTTAACCTGGACATAATTCTAGCACTTAGCTATTGAATTCAATTCTGCAGACAGTTACTGAGAGGCTACTGCATGCTCAGCCCAGTGCTAGGCGCTATGGCTGTCTGCAAGGCTGTTTGAAACACTCAGAGCTCAGAAGGACGGGTGTCTGCGCTTCCGAGCACTGGGATGCAGCATCTTTTCTCAATAAGAGGGGCTTGGGCAGTGGAGAAATAAGTATGTCAGCAAAAGAATAAGGCTGTGCTTTAATTTTTTTTCTTTTTGGATTTTTGATTCCTTGTTTCTTAATGCCTTCACCTTGCATATTGACTTGGACACCCACCTGGTGTCCACCTAATAACTGACTTTATTGCCTTTGTCCCTCCCTCGTCCCTCCCTCATCCCTCTTGTTGCAATTGTAGGGTCGATGACCTTGTTGGCTGGGACAGACTCAGGAATAAGTGATTAGGGATGATTTTTTTTTTAAATAAAGACAGGGTCTTGCTCTGCCACCCAGGCTGGAGTGCAGCGGCATGATCATAGCTCACTAAAGCTTCAAACTCCTGGGTTCAAGGCATTCTCTTGCCTCAGCCTCCTGAGTAGCTGGGATTGTATAAGTGAGCCACCGTGCCAGGCCTGTCATTTTTTTCAACGTCCATTTCCCAATTTTTCAGCACCTATTAAAATGATCATGCAAAAGTGTTAGAGGTTAAGATGTCACCACACTATGAGGGCACGTGAGCCTTTGGTGGCCTCCAGGACACAGATGACAAACGTGAACAAAAATCCATCAGTGGAGAGAGGAACAGACAGTGCCCTGAGTCCCCAAATGGGGCCTTAGGTTTGTTGATGTCTGTCTGTCTGTATACATGCATAGATATGTGTATCTGTGTGTGTGTTCATATATATATAACTCCTTTTATAACAAGTATCCTTTGATTAAAAGTAATAAATCTCCCTTGGCTGAAGTGACAGGTATTATTATTTTGCTTTTGGCAACCCATAAAAGAAAAACCAAATCCGCAAGATCTGCGAGGGAGGAACAGGTTAAATACTAAGTGCTGGGTCTAATCCTTCAGCAGCCAGGCAGGATTAGGGGCTGAGGCTTGTACTGCTGATGAGAGACAGAAGAAGGCTGCATGGTAAATGTCATGTGTTCTAATGAGTTGAAAGCAGCATGAAGGAGCCTTTTTTATCCTCTGGATCTAAGAGGTTGCTTTATCTTCTTAAGTGTCAACTTGTTAATATTTGAAGAGAAAACCAGAAAAGTTTTACTGATTCCTGCTTTCTCCTGTGCTTTCTTTTGAGGAGGTCGCTTGTTTAGAAGCGCTTGGCCTGGGTGGGCATCCCTAAGAGCTGGAGGGGCCCAGGCTGCAGAGGCTGTCATGGGAGTTCTGTGGCTGGAAGTGGGTTGTTGGAGCAACTTGAATCCGAAGTTAAGTTCATTCATTATCCCAGGAAAGGGCCATCAATTAGAAACGGAACATGTGAAATTTTCAAGACCAGCCTGCTTTCAAGGTGTCAACTGATCATGCAGACAATGGTCTTATTAGGAAAAGCAAAGACCTCTGTGAGGAACAATAAGCAACGGCAGGAGTGCGGGTCTTGGGCACCAGGGCCAGCCTGCCCAGCAGCTCATATCTTCGCAGGCTCGAGAAAGTGACCCAGTGCCTCTGTGCCTAAGTCTCAATCTCTAAAATGAGAATCATAATAATATATGCCCATAAGGTTATTGTGAGGATAAGATGAGGTAACAAGGCCATGTATGGTGGCTCATGCCCATAATCCCAGCTCTTTGGGAGATTGAGATGGAAGGATCACTTGAGGTCAGGAGTTTGAGACCAGCCTGGGCAACAGAGCAAGACCCCAAATCTAAAAAAAGAAAAGAAAATTAGTAGGGCATGGTGGCATGCACCTGTAGTCCCAGCTACTGGGGAGGCTGAGAGGGTAAGATTGCATGAGCCCGTGAGTTTGAGGTTACAGAGAGCTATGGTCCTGCCACTGCACTCCAGCCTGGGTGAAAGAGTGAGACCTTGTCTCCAGAAAAAAAAGAAAAAAATAGATAAGGTAACAAGTATGTGCACCTAGAACAGTGCCTTGTCAATGGTATTAACTATTATCATAACTTGCCTCATGGGACTTTATGTTGGAAAGAGATAAGATAATCAAATCCTAACCAGAATGATTTCAGAATTGCAAGGATTTGTTTGGCCTATTTTCCTGCAAATAAAAATTTGAAAAGAGTGGATAATAAACAATAATATATGTTATGTGAGCACATAGATACCTATGTACAATATTTTATAAATAAATTCATGTGAGAGATGGCTTTTGTAGGAGAAAGGGAATGAACTTGGATGGAGAACAATAAACGGAACTTCAGTTTAATCTGCAGTGTTATTTTACTTTACTTTGTTTTTAAATGAAAAAGAAAGATTGAAAAGAACTATCCTAGTAATTTAAGAGTAGTCAGTTATGGGTAGTAATCACAGATGTGTTTGTTATAAGATTCTTTCAATTTTTTTGGCATTTTCTAAATTTCTCAAAGTTACAAATGTAAAGTGTTTAAAAGAAACAAAATCAACCATGACATTAATTCCAGAAAGCAAGGGATTGATCTGTGAGAAAGACAACAGTGAAGACAAGCAGGAAAAGTACTGTCATGGGGTCCTCTGGGTGTCATGTTTCCTGCTGGAAACCTCTGTGGGTGGTGGCACCTTTGCCTCAGTTTTGCTGGAGTCCACTGGGTTTGTTCTGTCCACTCAGCCTGGCAGGCTGCACTCAGCTTGTGCTATTGGTCTCGATCCCATGCCTACCAAGGTTGAGCCAGGCGCAGAGTGGCTAGGAGTGTGTGAGTGAGCAAGTATGGGGTCTGGCGACTGCACACATCCAGGCACGCCAGCTGCTGCTGTGGAGTGGGCAGCTCCAAGTGCCAGCTCCATGCAAGAGCCTGCGGCTGGATCAGACACACTGCAAAAACAGCTTCCACTGTGGGCATCTGTGTCTGGACAAGGGGAATGTGGTGGCACCTGGAAGCTTGGAGATGCCAGCAACTACAGAGCACCAAAGAGGGTGTCACAGCCCTGGCTCAGGAAGCCCCTAGGTCTGGGCTCCCTAAAGGGCCACAGTTCTTCTCTTTCTTGTCACCCACAACGTGGGGAGCAGGGGGGTGTGTTTCAGCCCTGTTTGTGTTACAGCTCTTTTGGTCTTGCCATTCAGCAGGTCTCGACTTCTTATCCTGCATCCAGAAAGAGTGAGATTTGTAGACAATGGGAGGGTGAGCAAGGCAGAGAGGAGCTTCACTGAGTGACAGAACAGTTCTCCAATGACCCAAAGTTGATAGCTCCTTTCCTCAGGCAGGTCTTCCTGATGAGTGTCCAGCTCTCAGTGGAGAGGAGACCCAGAGTGGGTAGCTCCTTTCCTCAGGCAGGTCATCCCGATGAGTGTCCAGTTCCTTTCCCTAGACAGGTCATCCTGGCAAGTTGAGGAGACCCGAAGTAGGTAGCTCCTTCCTGCAGCGGGTAATCCTGACGTCTCTGTGAGTCTGGCTGAGTCCAGGGTTTTTATGGGCTCAGAAGGGAGAAAAGGGTTGGTCCATGGGCAGCCATGGGTGGGCCCAGAAAAAGCACCATAAATTCTCACTCTGGAGCATGGACTTCACCTAGAACTGGCAGCCTAGCCCCCAGGCTTCAGGCTGTGCCTGACTTAAAGGTGGTGCTTCACCAGGGACCTGCCCCTTTCCACTTAGGAACCTGTTTGCCTCCTGCCATCATCAACGTGCCATCTAGGGTACCCAGGCTGTTCGTGCAGAGAGGTGCCTGCGGGCCAGTGCAGAGATACCCTCAGTACCCCCCCTGCCCAAAGTCCAGAGGGGGCTGAGGCGTCAGGGGGCCGGCATGTCAGCACCACCTTGAGTGCTTGCACACCCGGTTGGGTGGCAACAGTGTCCAGGCTTGGCTGCAAATTTTCTCTGCACTACAAACTTGCTCCTCTGGGAGCAGGGAGAGGCCAGGGAGCAGGAGCAGGCACTTCAGAGCATGTGGGGGGAGCAGGGACTTCCCAGCCTCCTGAGAAGGCAGGGATGCCCTGGTCCAGAGCTGTGTGGCTGGGCAGCTGCAGCTGTGCCTGGGAGCACGGGGCTCCCACCACACTGACTTGGTAGTGGGTGGGGATCTTGCCTGTTCCCAGCCCCTGCTGGCTCTGCAGAGCTGCAGCCCCAGCTGGGCCTCCCCCACTGCAGCAGGCATCTTTGCAGCAGCTGCTCCAGATGGGCCACCACTGCAATCAGTACCCTATGAGGATGATTTTTCTACCAACTCCTTCATGCACATTGTACCCAAAACAAAGAAACAGCAGAGAGTAGCATCCCTGGGCTCCTGAGAGGAGAGATGGAGGGGCGTTCCTCTACTACAGATCGTGTTTGTCTCCCTGGCTTTTCCAGATAGAAATACATCTCCGAAGCTTTTTACTCCTTCACAATTGGCTTCATCAGCATTTCAGAAAAGATTCTTCCTGTTCATGAGTTTTACCTTTCTCATATTTGTTCTTTATTTTCAGGAAATTTATCAAAAGGAGTAGAGTGATTCAGATTAAGTGTACCAATGAAATGGGATCAAAAAGCAATATTAACATGTTTTTCAGGTTTGGTATCGTGGCTCATGCCTGTAATCTCAGCACTTTGGGAGGCCGAGGTGGGTAGATCACTTGTGCTCATGAGTTCCAGACCAGCCTGGGCAACATGGTAAAACCCCACCTCTACAAAAAAATACAAAAATTAGCTGGGTGTGGTGCAGCATGCCTGTAGTCCCAGCTACTCAGGAGGCTGAAGTGGCTTGAGCCTGGGAGTCAGAGGTTGTAGTGAGCTGAGATCATGCCACTGCACCCCAGCCTGGGCGATAGGGCCAGATCTTGTCTCAAAAAAAAAAAAAACCAAAACAAAACAAAAAAAAATTTCCTACCCCCTTGAGAATATTTTTCTTTGTGATGTAGGAGTTACCCGGCATTTTACAGGGTTGGTGCAAGTGAGCTCAAGTGACACATCAGTGCGGTGGGACACTGGCCATGGTGCCAGCAGCGTGGGGTCAAGTCCTGGCTCTGTTGTGTGGCCTTGGAAAAGTCACGTACCCTCTGGGTTGAGTGTGCTCATATGTAAATCTGGAGATGGCATACACAGGAGATAGTGGCTTTGTGTCACAAAATTGCTGTGAGAAATAGCATAAAGCAAGATGATATTTGGGAAAGTCCTTTGGAAATAACAGAGTTACCCACATGCCAAGTGGTTTTATTCCATGCTGCCCTGTTTCAGCTTGCTTGGGCAGCAAGATTCAATCACCTGGAGCGCCAGGGTGAAGAGGCCTCTGTTTAATTTGTTTTTCTGCTGTTTTCACTGGTTTAATTAAAAGTCCTTACTAATGCAATCTTCTTATACATTTTTCTAAGCTCCACCTGGCCTTTTGCTCAGCTTATCACTATACCATGCTGAACAATTTTTCTTTTGTGTAAAGATGGTGTCTGTTATGTTTTTTATGAATAAAGTTACTATTTTTTCTTTATAAGTAAAAGTAGGATGGATGCAGTGGCTCATGCCTGTAATCCCATTATTTTGGGAGGCCAAGGCAGGACGATTTGCTTGAGACCAGGAAATCAAGGCTGCAGTGACCTATGTTCGCCACTACATTTCAGCCTGGGTGACAGAGAGAGACCTGTCTCAATAAAAAATTAGAAAGTAACTTCTGGAGAGATACTTTGAGACTATGTGAATATCTTGTTCCTATAAAACCTTCACCTGCTAGGTTCAGCATTTAACCTCAATACATTTCTAATTCCTTCATTCTTTCCATATTTCTTGGCCAGAACTCTGCTATAATGAAGAGTTTCCCTCTCCCTAATCAATTGATCATTTGCTTATTATTTGTTTGTTGATATCAATATGAATTCATGGATTCTTTTTCTATTCAAAGGGTTACAATCCATCACTATCTTTCTGTTTGACTGCTACATTATCCCCACGTTGGCCAGTAGGGGGCACCAGCTAGCTTCTACATCCTCCTGCCATAGCCCTTCACTCTGTTTTCCTGACTTTCTGGCACAAGTCATTTGCCCTTCTGGGCTTAATCTAATGATCCATGTCATCTGTCCTATGAGCTTGGAATTCTACGTAGAAGTCAACAGACAGGAGAGGAATTTTGCTCAAAGATAAAAAAAAGACACAGTTTCTGAGTAAAATGATAGCCCAAGTCATCTCCTTTCTAGACCTCCCATGAATTGATGAAGAAATATGAAAAACAGAAAAGACTCCATAACAGTGCAGGAAATTAGAGAAGAGCTCCCCCTTCATATTAGAAATTCAATTTCCCTTCTCAAGAAACAACAGTGTCCTTGGGAAGTAGGTGGAAGAAATTTTATTAGAACTCTTTAACCTGCAGGAACAAGGGCTGAGATTCAAGCAGGACGTGTATCCATTTGACAAATATTCCTTGAGTGCTTACTATATGTTAGGCAAGTCCTGTATAGTGAAGGAAAGAGACAAACATCTGTTCCCTATAGGACTTGCATTCTGTAGGAAAGAGAGACAAATGAAAGGGCGTCCAGCGTAGTCCTCATTGAACCGGGAGGAGTTGAGGGGGAGCCTGGAGCTGCCTGGGGATGAGTGTTTCAGCAAGAGCAAGGAGCAGGCATCCCATGTGGTCAGAGCAGAGGGCAAAAGTACTAGAGGGTGAAGGCAGAGGGATGGCCAGGGGTGAACAGGTAGGATCCATGGTGTCAGAAAGAAGGGCAACCTACCACTTACAATCCATATTGCAATTAAGGTGTGAGATTAGCACTTGGGCCTTCAGGATGTGTATAGTGACTGCACCACATTTAGCTGACTTTTCTTTGTATCCAGATATAACCCAAGTAGGACCAATTCCAACTCCAAAGCACGTACAGGCATAAAGGTGGGATTGCATACCCCGGGTAAAACACAGCCACATTTGGAAGGCCAATGGTGGTAGCAACTGAGGTAGACATTTCTTCCTGTGCTCAACCCATGTAAAGAAAGGAGGGTATCTGTGAAATCAAATAATTGTGGCTTTTCACTATCCACAATAGCAAAGACATAGAACCAACCTCAATGTCCACCAATGGATGATTGGATAAAGTAAGTGTGGTGTATATACACCCTGGAACACTACTCAGCCATAAAGGAAAATGAAATCATGTCTTTTGCAGCAACGTGGATGAAACTGGAGGCCACTATTTTAAGTAAAAGAATTCAGAAACAGAGAAACAAATACCACATGTTCTCACTCATAAGTGGGAGCTAAGTAATATGCACAAGGCTGGGCGCAGTGGCTCACACCTGTAATCCTAGCATTTTGGGAGGACAAGGCAGGTGGATCACTTGAGCCCAGGAGTTCAAGACCAGCCTGGGCAACATGGTAAAACCCTGTCTCTACAAAAAGTAGCCAGGCATGGTGGTACGCACCTGTGATCCCAGCTATTTAGGAGGCTGAGGTGGGAGGATTGAATGAGCCTGGGAGGTCAAGGTTTCAGGGAACTGTGATCACACCACTGTGCTCCAGCCTGGACAACAGAGCAAGACCCCATCTCAAAAAAAATGTATACACATGGACATAGAGAGTGAAATGATAGACATTGGAGACCCAGGAGGAAGAGGAGGGGGTGGGTGATGAGACATTACTTAATAGGTACAGTGTACATTATTTGGTTGATGGATACACTAAAAGCCCTGATTTTACTACTATGCAATACATCCCTGTAATAAGTTACATTTGTACCCCATACATTTATACAAATAAAACTTTTTTAAAGAAGAAAATGATTGTAGCCCTTTTTCCAGGGCCTCATGGCATTTCATGCCACTTGGGCAAGACAGCGTGTATTCTCATCAGGCAACCTGGCACTTTAGACTGCTGGCAAGTGACTGACTTTTGGAAGGTCCTCATCATCTGTCTTAGGTTACCCTGATTGTTAAAAAGAGAGTATAATTTGTATGGATCAGAAAGACCCTTTGTTCCCAACAATTAATTAAGTACACTAGCTTTGTAAAGACATCTTCAACCTCTATCAGGCTACAGAGATTCCACCTTTCTCCCACCACCTCCAACCTTGGCACTGCTCCCACAGCCCGTCTGGGGGCCGCTGCCCCCTCCTCTCTGTGCCATCTGCTTCCACGCTGCTAATCTCTTTCTTTTATTTTTTTAAATTTATTTTTCTTGTTTAATTTTTGTCCTTCTAATCCTTGAAACTTTTGCATTGTTTTTCCTTATTTATTTATTTAATTATATATTTCTTATTATGTTGCTAATCTCAAAGGATGCTTTTCTCTGAGTAGCAGAGACAATCGATTCGGCAAATGTATGGTTTCCCACTGACACCTAAGGAAAAATGAAACAGGGCCTGGGAGACAGTTTACACCATATTCATCCGGGCTGTTCTCACCGATGGACTTTCCACGAAAGCTCTGCAAGTTTTCCTTTCAGTTTCACTGTCCATTGGCCGGTACTGGTTGCTTGACTAAGCCCTGTTAGCATGGGTTACTGCTCACCCTGACGGGTCTCTGTGAAACACAAAACAATACAAGCATTCAAGTCACCTGCCTCAAACTTCAGCTAAAGGAAGCAAGAGCTGCCTTGTGGGGCTGGGTGCTCTCTTCATTCCCAGAACCAGACAGTGTCCTCAAGTTTTCCCCGGTCCTCCCTTCTCCTGAGTAAGGAGCATTATATTTATGGTCAGGAAAACACCAATATGAATTTTATACTGAAGATTTCCAAGATTTCATTTTAAGGTAAAAAGGGGAGACACACAACCCTTGTGATCCCAGGAGAACAGTTGCATGAGTCCATACAGATTCCCTGATAATGCTGTCTCAGAATCAGGGCACGACAGCGGGAGCTTAGGGATCATCCGCTGTACCAGCCCATCTTACAGGTGAGCAAACCAAGGCCAGAAACACCAAGTGACTTTCTCTTGAGTCCCAGAACAGCATTTTTTCTAGGCTGTTATATAAACCAGACTGGTGGTTCTAGATTACAGTCACAGTGGAAGAGGAAGATTACAATCACAGTGGAAGAGGCAGTCAGCCCCTAGAATTCCTATGCAACTCTTAAGTCTCCCAAGGAAATTATAAGTAGATGCATCACAAAGAAAACCCTGCAGGGCAATAATCAGCTGTCAGCAAATATGGATGCCTTGAAGGTGAAACCCAGGGGCTGTGGGAATAAATAAGAATATTTTAATTTCAGACTTTCTTGAAGCCAAAACTTTGTGAGACTTGCAAAAAATGTGTGACATGGAGTACATGCCCTCTGCTTTCAACAGCTAGGGTCCCTTCAACCTTGTACTAGACCCTAGAGAGGTTTGGGACCCTTCCGCTGGCTAACTTATGACATGGCATTTCTAGGCAGATGTCTCAACCTGCTGCTGGACAGTTCTTTCTCACAGGGTGCTGGTAATTCTGTGTCTTATAGAATGTGTAGCAGCATCCCTGACCTCTGCCCATTAGATGCTGGCAGCATCCCCATTCAGTGACATTCAAAAATGTCTTCAAAACATCTGCACTAGTATAGCTATTGATGGTGGCCAACCGTCATCTATAGCTGTTTAAACATACACACACACACAGACACACACACACACACATATTTTTTTTTCTTTTTTGAGACAGAGTCTCACTCTGTCACCCAGGCTGGAGTGTAGTGGTGTGATCTCGGCCCACTGCAACCTCAGCTTCCTGGGTTTAAGTGATTCTCATGCCTCAGCCTCCCGAGAAGCTGGAATTACAGGCACTCACCACCACACTTGGCAAATTTTTGTATTTTTATTTATTCATTTATTTCTTTATTTTTGAGATGGAGTCTTGCTCTGTCACCCAGGCTGGAGTGCAGTGGCACGATCCCAGCTCCCTGCAACTTCTGCCTCCCAGGTTCAAGTGATTCTCCTTCCTCAGCCACTGGAGTAGCTGACATTACAGGTGCCCACCACCACACCCAGCTAATTTTTGTAATTTTAGTAGAGACGGGGTTTCACCCATGTTGGCCAGGCTGGTCTTGAACTCATAACCTCAGGTGATCCACCTGCCTCAGCCTCCCAAAGTGCTGGGATTACAGATGTGAGCCACTGCGCCCTGCCTAATTTTTGTATTTTTAGTAGAGACAGAGTTTCGTCATGTTGACCAGGCTGGTCTTGAACTCCTGAGCTCAAGTGATCTGCCCACCTCGGCCTCCCAAAGTGCTGTGATTATAGGCATGAGCCACTGTGCCCAGCCTGTTTACACATTCTTTGTTCAAGCCTTGCAGCACCTCTAATTGGTGCATATTCTGATATTCATTTTACGAATGGAAAAAGTGCGGCTCTGAGAGTTAGGTAGTGCTTAAGTGTGCACAGCCTGTACATAGAGAAGTCTGAATTCTAATCCAGATCTGTTTTAATCTACAGTCAGACGTCAACAAAAATGTCCTGATGGCGAAGGGAAAAAAGCAGTGGTTCCTGGTTAAATCTCCTCTAGAAACTCGATGAAAAGGAAGGGGCAGGTGGTTTCGTTGGTCTTGTTTTGTTTTGCTTGGCATGGCTTAAGAGCTGCCCTTCTGGAGGTAGGAATGAGATGAGGTGATTTCTTGGGGTCCATTCTAACCCGATGAGTTTATGTTTTTACCAAAAATGCTAACTTAAAAAATAATTTGCAAATGTAGACACTTAGTACTGTCAATCACCTTTTTTTTTTTTCCAAGCTGCATATTTCTGATGTTTTCGGTGCACAAGTTGCCAGCAGGAATTCATCCCTAAGAACGTCTGTCATTTGGGTTTTGGCTTCTGCGTTTGTCAGATGTCCCCGGTGCCGTCGGGTGCTGGGTTGCATCAGTGGTGACTGACCTGAGATGTGAGGTCTGCCTTCTTTTTGTCTGGGTATCAGTCCCAAGAGCCAGTTGGCCTCAGTGCTCTGTAACCAAGTTCTGCACTTGAGGTCTTTCTCTCTGGTACAGTGGCCTCGGGCGGCCCAAGCTCTGTGTTACTGGGCTGCGGGCCGGCACTTGGGAAGAAGTCCTCTGCAGTTCAGCACCCCACGACGCATCTAGCAGAACTGCTGCCTCATTTAAGGACTCAGGACACACAGGTCCCTCCACTGCAGTCAGCACAGCTCACCCACACCTGCCGCACACCTGTCACTCCTGCCGCACACCTGTCACTCCTGCAGCACCAACACTGCCCAGAGGAGCCTCCCAGGGGAGAAGATGGAACCACCAACAGGTGGTTCTTCTATGAAAGCATAGACAGGTTCTTCTATGAAAGCATAGATCCAGCGAATATCCCTGATTTTATTTCAAATATTAGTTCCAAAGGGCTAAAACTGCAGGACAGAGAACAATCAAAGATTGTGTTAAAATCTACTGGAAAATATGATTCAAGATGCAAAAACTGAATTTGCATATGTCACTTTTCAAGAGTATATTTAAGGCTGGGCACGGTGGCTCACATCTGTAATCCCAGCGCTTTGGGAGGCCGAGGCGGGTGGATCACCTGAGGTCAGGAGTTTGAGACCAGCCTGGCCAACATGGCAAAACCCCGTGTCTATTAAAACACAAAAATTAGCCAGGCCCGGTGGCAGGCGCCTGTAATTCCAGCTACTCAGGAGGCTGAGGTAGGAGAATCACTTGAACCTGGTAAGCAGAGGTTGCAGTGAGCCGAGATAACGCTATTGCACTCCAACCTAGGCAACATGGTGAGACTCCCTCTCAAAAAAAAAAAAAAAAAGACTTTATTCAGGGACTCTTTAGAACTTAGAGGGACTTTGAAAAACTACCTAGTACAATAACATTTATTGCATAAATATTGACATTGTGACTGAACTATCAAAAACGTACCCAAGTAAGCTGTAAATTTGGTTTTAGAATTCTAAATTAAGTAGCTTTGAGTGACATTTCTCCTAAAGCATTGGTTATGTATTATATGCAGAAGTCCTTGGTTAGTTTTCTTGGTTTACCCTTAGGATTTTTTTTTTAAATCGTATTTGTTTCTGTACCTTCGTTCTAACCTTTACTGGTTTCTGTGTCTCTGTTCAATTTATTTTATCTGGTTTTTTTTCTGACTGCCATCTAGAGGCCGACAGGAGTAATTACAGACACTAGGTTTCCTAAGCGAGCGGGTAGGAAAAGGGGTTGGAGACCAAGTCATCAATTCATCTTTCCCGCTCTGCTGCCTAAGAAATGCTTTGCATGCCTGACTCTTCACAAATACTTTCATTCTCAGGTTGCAAAGTCTAACTGGCCCGTCTACACTCTCCTTTGGCTTCTTTAGAAGAGCATAGCTTGCCACTTTAGATATCCCATCTGTCTGAAGCCTCTGCCCAAAGATCTTATTTAATTCATAAAATAAAATAAATCCGTTCATTTCACTTCATGCTCCTAGGGAAGCAGCCTCGCCTTGGGAGCCCACGCTGTAGTATTTCAGGTGACTTTAGCCCCTGGAGGAGGTAGGTGTCACTTTGTGGAATCTTAGACACTTAACAGGTGGAAGGAGCTTTGGAGACTGTCTAGCAAGTGATCCTCAGCCTAGAAAATGGGTTTTCTCTGGCTCCAGAATTGCAATCAATTAATGGCCTATCTTCCCCAAGTCACAGGAAGAAAGTTAATAAGAAAGATTTTCTCAATTCTGAGTTTTCCCTCATGTATTTTTTTCTTTTTCTTTTCTTTTAATATTATTTTATTGAGACAAGGTCTTGCTCTGTCACCCAGGCTGGAGTGCAGTGGTGCCGTCACGGCTCACTGCAGCCTTCACCTCCCAGGCTCAAGCAATCCTTCCACATCAGCCTCCTGAGAAGCTGGGACCACAGGTAAACGCCACCAAGCCCGGCTATTTTTGTTTTATTTATTTATTTATTTATTTTGTAGAAAGGAGGTCTCACTATGTTGCCCAGGCTGGTCTTGGACTCCTGGGCTCAAGCGATCCTCCCACTTCAGCCTCCTGAGTAGCTGGGCCACAGGCATGTGCCACCATGCTCAGCTAATTTTTTTTTTTTTTTTTTAGACAGGATGTCTCAGTATGTTGCTCAGGCTGACCTCGAACTCCTGGGCTCAAGTGATCCTCCTGCCTCTGCCTCTCCAAGTGCTGGGATTATAGGTGTGACCCTCTGTGCCATATATTTTCTCCCATATATTTTTCTTAAGTCATTGTACCTACTATGCCTCTCTAACCAAATAGACTCTTAGGTGAGACCCTGGGACAGATGAACTGTAGTCAACAGCTGACCCTCTTCCCTTCCCATGGCTCAGGTCCCTTGTTTAGTATTAGACTATAAAGATAAGGCCTCTATTTCTCCCTTTTTTTGCTGGAAAAATTCTTTTTATTTCTTATTATAAAATTAAATTTGTTTAGAATTTAGAAATTATTGTATATTTATTTAGAAATCCACAATGTGCTGAATAGGCCACACTGTTATGCATAGAGTGACATGTGGGGGTTCTATCATCCAGACAGCGTGAGAATCTGGCAACTGATCCCCTTATTCCACGGAGGAAGCAGATAACGCCGAGAAGAGTGAGGTGAATATGGGCACACAGCTGGGTATGGAGTCCTAATTAAAGAAAAGGAGTCAGAATGGTGGAAGGAGGGGAAAGCAAAAAGAGGAAGCAGGTAAGCTGTAAGTCTGCCTTTCTTCATGGTCCAGACACACAGCCCTCCTGTGCAAATACCTCACAATCTTCCTGTGCCCAGGTATCACCAGACACCTGCAAGGTGGCTCAATGCAACCTTGGCATTGTCAGTACCGCACACAGCCCTCTCCAGCACACAGCACAAGCACCATCCTATAAAATCCCCAGCAAGCCTCTGTCTGCTGGCTGTCAGCTGCTCTTCTGCTGGCTGCCCGTTGCCTTCTTATGACATATTTTCATGCTTTTTTAAACAAATAAATCTGCCTTTCTTTATCTACAACTGTCTTGGTAAATTCTTTTACCCCCATGCCACTGGCCCAGATAGTTCTGGCTCACCCACAACACTGGTCACTAGAAGAGCTGGGACCAGGGCCCTACTCCCATCACTTGGTTAATCCAAATCTCTATCCTTGGGCTTGGAATGCCCAGCTATCCATCCCTGTAAAACGACATCAGGCAAAAAGAATTCAAAAGCTGCCCATCCCAATAAGCCCATACCTCTACTCATTTGTAATAAAGCCAATCTTGCCTTTATTTCAACTTGGACAGAGTTTGGATCCAGGTTTGTGGCTGTGTTTGCTTGCAGTAACCAAGGATTTAAAATCTCAGTGATGCAATCTTTCCTGTTGCACCTCTCATTTCTAAATATGCCTGTATATGGCAAAGCAATTAAGTCATTTTGTTTCAGCTTCTGATTTTACTCTCCTGACTCCAACATTTTTGCAACGTTTATTCAATGGAATGAAAAATAAACCTCACCTGAATCACCTTTTAAATGAAAGAGTCACTAACCCTTTATGGTGCTTTATCTGCGCAGTGGGAGTGAGGGTAACGTGTAGCAGTAGGAACTGGAGCGCCTTTTCCCTCCCTCCTTCCCAGGAGTCTGCGCTCTCAGCTGGAGGCCACTGTACCATGGCAACTTCCATTTCAATGACATTATTTCTAATAAATGACTGCCCGAGGGTTTACAGGGTGTTTCTGGCCCCAGCTCAGTGTAACCAGCAGGAGTTGGGGGCGGGTCGATTTCCTGTCCCCTCACCCAGTGGTTTCTGCTTCACCATGAAAGATCACAAGAGTATTTGATGTTGGTTCTTGGAACAGAAATCAGCTAATTAAAGTCGGTGAGTGTTTGAGCAAATTGAATGCAAGCCGCACATTGTTGGCAGAGCACGGGTACAAGAAAGGCAGGCAGAAGTCGGCCCCCAGAGAGCACAGATACAGGAAGCCCCTCTCTTCCCAGCCAGTCCCCCAGTTCATCAGTAATGAGAGCAAAGGCAACAGAAGAGACAGAAACACAGCAACAAGCCACCCTTTCCTTCCGGCCAAACTTCCCTGACTCTCCTGGCGGCTCATCTCTCAACCTGAAAGGCTCATCGCGGAGCCCAGATGACTGGTTTGATTTTTGCTCATTCTCTTTCTGCACCAAAAGGCAGAGAGAGATTGAGAAAGGGAGAGAGAGAACAGAAAAGAGAACAGGAGGTCTGAATAATCTTTAAAGTAGGTAATTATCAATACTCATCAAGAAACTTTATCATTGTTCCAAGAATGAAGTTAATGATGTTTGAGTTGGAGGAACGTCCTCACCAAGTTTTGTCTTTTTCAGACCTGCTTCTTTTGGAGGCCTGGCCTCCCTAATGGACTGACCTCTGTGTGCTGTCAAGCCCAGGATGCATCTGGAAGGACCGGCCCCTGGCTACTTGTTAGATCGTAGGAGGGAAATGGAGTTTGCTCTCTGCTCATCCGTGTCACTCAATCCGAAGACGTTTTGTTAAGTGCCCCTGGGACTTAAAGTAGCCATTCTTCTAGATGCAGAGCAATCAAGATATCCTTTCATCAAGGAAATGAATGAGGTTAGCACTCACCTTCCATTGCTGGGGCACAGAACAAGCGTGCCAAGGCCTTCTTGAGCTCATTTATGACATTCATGAATAAGAAAATTGTGTCTTTCTGTGTTGAGTGCTATAGTGTCTTGGGAGCATCATAGTCAAAACATCCCTTATTAGAAAGGGCCTATTAAACACAGCCGGGGCCGTCATAAAAAGTAATGTGAATATGTTTCCTGCAATTTGCAAGGTGCATTTCGACATGTGTATAGACTGTTTATTTAATTTTCTGCATGCCTGAATATCTTCACTTGCATACAAATTCTCTATTGTAATTGGCCAGGGAGGCTGATTATAAACGATTTATAAGTCCAAGTGTTAACCACGTGTTTGGCACAGAGCTATGCCAGGACCACATTACCCAGTGCTCAAGAATGGAAATACCGACAGGCTGGATCTGAAGACTCAACTGTGGCGTATATGGATGGCGGATCTCGAGGGCCAGCCTCTAGCTTCACATGCAGGGGAGACATGACATTTACACAGTTAACTACACAGCAACTATTTTGAGTGGGTTGCTTTGCATTTTACCACATGCATGCATTTAGTGATGTGAGATATTGTAACGTTGGCTTTCATTTCAAAGACAGTTATTTAAACATACTTAACCTGTATAATTCTTCCCTTTGCTGTTTAGATAACTGAAAGATTGAAATTTGAAAAAGGAATTTTCTTAGAGCTAGGAGAGATCTTACACATGATTCACCATTTTGCTCCGTATGTTTTTCCAGGTGAGGTGTCTGAGGATGAGAGAGGGCAGGAAACCACCCAAGGGCACACAACTTGTTTGGGACAAGGAGAAAGGTGGTGGGATGGGGTGTCAGCCCTTCTCATGTGTTCTAATCACCAACCTGTCCTTTGCTATTGGCTTCTTCCCTCCATCTGTAAATGCCATCAAATCCCTTTCTCCCAATGCAAATAAGTAAATAAGTAAACAGCCAAACACCAACCAAGCCCCCAAACAAACTCCCCCCTACCTTCAGTGCTCCTCTAGTAACTATCCTGACTCTCCTCTTCTCACCCACACTATTTATGAAAAAGCAGCCATTGTGTCGGGCTGTCTTTATAAGCACTCTGTCCTCAGGCCACTCTTAATGGGCCTCTTCCTGCTCCAAATCCAGTGCGCTTTCTTCTGTCTTCTAGGGGACCCTTCTCCTTTGTCCCTTCATAGCCCCCGGTTTCTTTGACACCGCCCGGCCCTGCTTCTGCCCACGGCTCTCGGAACCCTCCTTCTGTCCTCCGCGAGCCTGTCTCCTCGCTGGCACGCCCTCCAAGTTCTGCAGGATTCTGTACCTGCTCATAGCTCCTCCCACTTTATGCTCTGTCCTGGGCCATGCTTTTCATGCTCACGATCGACTACAAACGAGGTGTGATGTCTCCCTGATTCTGAATGTCACTTCTGAGCTTCAAATCTAAATAGTCAACAGCTTGTTGGACATCTCCACCCGGAAGTACTGCAGGAACTTCAAACTCAACGCATCCACAATGGAATTCATGACCGGGACAAGCACTGCGTTTTCTTCATCTTTGTGTATCCAGCACCTAGCAGACACCAGGCACTCAGGAATTGTTGGCTGAGTAAGCATCTTACTTGGAAGGCAGAGGGGCGGAAATGTTTGAGAATTATAGGAGTAGGTAAAAGTCCCAAAGCGATGCAAGGAATGTAGGTTGGAGTGTTCATCGAAACTGCATTTCCTAGAAGTCATTGTACGAAAAGGACACCACACGCATATGTTTACTGCAGCACAATTCACAATTGCAGAGATGTGGAACCTACCTAAGTGCCCATCAACCAATGAGTGGGTAAGGAAAACATGGTATATATACACCATGGAATACTACTCAGCCATTAAAAGGGAGGAAATAATGTCTTTTGTGGCAACTTGGATGGAGCTGGAGGCCATTTTTCTTCAGGAGTGGAAAACCAAAACCACATGTTCTCACTTGTAAGTGGGAGCTAAGCTACAAATATGCAAAGGCATAAAGTGTGATATCATGGACTTCAGAGATGCAGAAGGGGGAAGGGGGCTAGGGATAAGAAACTACACATTAGGTACAATGTACACTATTCGGGTGCATTAGAATCTTGGAGTTCACTACTATATAATTCATGTTACAAAAAACACTACTTGCACCCCAAAAACTATTGAACTAAAAAACAATTTTTAAAGAAAGAAACGGTTTCCTGATACACTCAAATAAGAGAATAAAATGCCAGGTCTTTGAAAATGAATACTTCATGATTGGGCATTGTTTTCTAGCACCACCTAGTGGATATCCTGAGTCAGCCAGCATGCCTTCTTTTTTTATTATTTTTTTTTATTTTTTGAGAAAGACTGTAACTCCGTTTCCCAGGCTGGAGTAGAGCTGTGTGATCTTGGCTCACTGCAACCTCCGCCTCCCAGGCTCAAGCAATTCTCCTGCCTCAGCCTCTTAAGTAGCTGAGGCTACAGGCGCACACCACCACACAAGGCTATAGTTTTATATTTTTAGTAGAGACGGGGTTTCACCATGTTAACCAGGCTAGTCTCGAACTCCTGACCTCAGGTGATTCGCCCGCCACGGTCTCCCAAAGTGCTGGGATTACAGGGGTAAACCACCAAGCCCGGCCTTTTTTTTTTTTTTTTTTTTTTTTGAGACAAGATCTCCCTGTGTTGCCCAGACTGGAGTACAGTGGTGCCTTCTTGGCTCAACGCAACCTCTGCCTCCTGGGCTCAAGTGATCCTCCCACCTCAGCCTTCCCAGTAACTGGGACCACAGTTGCGAGCCACCATGCTGAGCTAATTTTTTTTGTATTTTTTGTAGAGACTTGGTTTTGCCATGTTGCCCAGGCTGGTCTCAAACTCCTGGACTCAAGCCGTCCACCTGCCTTAGTATCCCAAAGTGTTGGGATTACAGGTGTGAGTCACTGTGCTTGGCCACCTTCATCTTTTAATTAAAAATGATATCTCAATTAACGATTTGCACTGTAATAGCACCTACCAAACCTACTAATTTTACATACATTACTTCATCTCATCTCCAAAACAAGGCACTCATTATTCTCCCCATTTTACAGGTTAGAAAACAAAATTTTAGAAGGTTGAGGAACTTACCTCTTTCTCATAATTGTTTCCAACACTAAGCCTTCACCATCCTGCCATAGAACTTTGCACTTTTATTCTACCGTTTAATTTCATTGTTGCTATTTTACCTTATCTTTTAAAGAACAGGAGTAGTTAGTTTATAGGGCTCCTAGACTATGTATGAGATATTAGAGTTGCAAAAATTCATTACAGAAATAGCATTAGGCCAGGCACGGTGTCTCATGCCTGTAATCCCAGCACTTTGGGAGGCTGAGGAAGGAGGATTGCTTGAGCTCAGGAGTTCAAGACCAGCCTGGGCAACACAGTGAGACCCCCATCTCTACTATATATGTATATATATATACACACACACATATATATATACCCAATGTGTATATATAGTGTATATATATATGCAATGTATATATAGTATATATACAATATATATACTATACATGAAAGCTATTTTTAGACAAAATATTTTTTCTAATAATATTTTAGAAAAATTTTTATTTTTCTAAAGGAAAATTCTAAAGTTTTCTTTTTCTAAGAGAAAAATGTATATAAACATAGAAACAGTATTAACAATAACAACAAAAACAAAGCACATGCTGCCTCCAGGCATTGTTGCAGCTCCCTAGGTATCATCTCCTTTAATCCTTGCTTCCTATATATCATCTCACTTAATTCCCGTGACCACTCCATGAATAAGATATTCTTATTATCCCTATTTTGTTTTCCCAAGGACACCAGCTAGTAGTGGATCCTAAATACAACCAGGCAGTCTGACTCCAGAGTCAAGATCTTAACTCCTTTCAGAGCAAACAGCATCGGGAAGACACTGGAAGGGTCAAACATACCTTGACACTTGTTCACTCATTTGATTTCCATGATAACAGAGCTTTAAATATTTGGTCTACATCTAATGCACCCTTTTCAGTGCCAGGTATGGTGGCTTTCCAAAAGCAGAATTTCAGAGGCCACTTATTGAATGTATGATCTGTATTAAGAGAACATTGGGTGATGATGGCTTAATGTGTCCGTCACTGCATATAGCTTATTTCCTTTTTATTAAGAACTTTCTGGAGGCCAGGCACTGTGGCTCACGCCTGTAATCCCAGCACTTTGGAAGACCAAAGTGAGTGAGTTGCTTGAGCTCAGGTGTTCAACACTAGCGAAACCCTGCCGGTACAAAAAATAAAAAATTAACCAGGCGTGGGAGTGTGACCTGTAGACCCAGCTACTAGCAGGGCTGAGGTGGGAGGATCACCTGAGCCCATGGAGGCTGAGGCTGCGGTGAACTGTGATCACACCACTGCACTTTAGCCTGGGCTAAAGTGAGACTTTGTCACACACACGCACACACACGCGTACACACACACACACACACACACACAAAGGCCGGGCGTGGTGGCTCACGCTTGTAATCCCAGCACTTTGGGAGGCCGAGGTGGGCGGATCACGAGGTCAGCAGATCGAGACCACGGTGAAACCCCGTCTCTACTAAAAATACAAAAAATTAGCCGGGCGTGGTGGTGGGCGCCTGTAGTCCCAGCTACTCGGAGAGGCTGAGGCAGGAGAATGGCGTGAACCCGGGAGGCGGAGCTTGCAGTGAGCCGAGATTGTGACACTGCACTCCAGCCTGGGTGACAGAGCCAGACTCCGTCTCAAAAAAAAAGAAAAAAGAAAAAGAAAAGAAGTGTCTGGAAACAAAATTTCTTCATTCAAAGGTGGTGATGTGTTAGAGAAAAGCACCCTTCTGTACCTGGGATGGACCTGGGGGTGGGGAGGTCGGCCCCCAGGGGATAACTTGGGATGTCCTCGCATCTGCCCACAGTGGCCCATTTATTTATTTTTATGTTGAATATGGGCACAGTGCCGCACCCCTATTGGGCTTCTGTTTCAGTCACTGAACTTAGTTTTGGGTGGCCTTTGGGCTTGGTTCTTGTGTTGAATTATTAACCCTGATTTGACATCCCTGCCATTCATACTGTAAGGTTTGGGTTTTGTGCAAAGAGCTTGCCCACCTCCCGAGACCACGTGACTACAAGCCAGGAATGCTTCCCTGGTCACTTCTGGATAATTATTTTCTGCTGTCCTTGGATTTGCTCTTATATTTAGCTATAAAGCAAGACAGTTTCCATCAGAAAGTCTACTTTTCCACAACTCCATATAAAAGGAAAACCTCAAAAAGAAAAAAATGGTATTTCCGGTGAAAGTTTTCCTTTATGACAGGGTCAATTGTGAAATAACTTATATGAAGGGGACTCCGACAATTGGTTGGTCAACCTGTGAAACAAAACTTTGGGTGCAAATTTTAAATTTTTAGGCTCAAAAATTATTTTTAAAGCATATACTTGAATGCTTTCACTCATACATTGGCTAACCTATGAATTTCCCTCCCACCTTACCACCCACAACTCAAAGAGGTTTATACTTTATATATATACATATATTCTGTATTTTTTTTTCCTAGGAGTTATCCCCAGTTTCCCTCACCACAGATGCAATTTCCAGAGCCAATATTTAGGTATAATTTGAATGTGTCTCATTTGATTCATTTACATTTTCTAAATGAAGTCCACGTACCTTCTTCTGTCACTCTCCCATGCTTACAGCTGCAGGCTTCCATGGCCTCCCACGGCAGTGGCACAGCTCAATGGACGGGGCGTGTCTCTGGAACGTGTGTCCTTGCACAGCATTTATATTGGAAAGAGCTCCTGGGAAGATCCAAAAATGTTTTTATCTCTTACTTCCCTTACAGGTAAAGATGTCTTTTTTGTAATTATCTTAAAAAAATGTATGAATGGCTGGGCGCAGTGGCTTATGCCTGTAATCCCAGCACTTTGGGAGGCCAAGGCAAGCAGACTACTTGAGGTCAGGAGTTTGAGACCAGCCTGGCCAGCATGGCAAAAACCCATCTCTACTGAAAATACCAAAATTAGCCTGGTGTGATGGGGTACACCTGTAATCCCAGCTACTTGGGAGTCTGAGACAGGAGAATTGCTTGAACCCGGGAGGCGGAGTTTGTAGTGAGCCAAGATGGTGCCACTGCACTCCAGCCTGGGTGACAGAGTGAGACTTTGTCACACACATAAAAAATGTATGAATGATAAAAACAGAAATATTTAGAGAGGTGGGAGTTTAAAGCTCAATGTCATTTTGGTTTTTGATGGTAAGTATATATATATATTTACTATATATTTGTTATATGTACTATAATACTATACTATAATATACTATTGTATTTATTATATACAGTAAATTTATGTATACTTGCTGTATATTTACTATATATAGTAAATACATATATATGAAATACATAAAATTTGTTATATAGTAAATTTATTATACATATATATACACACACACACACACATATGTGTATATATATGTATTTTAGAGACAGGGTCTTCCTCTGTCACCCAGGCTGGAGTGCAGTGGCGTAATCACAGCTCACTGCAGCCTTGACCTCCTGGGCTCAAGCCATCCTCCCACCTCAACCTACCTAGAACCCGGGACTACAGGTGTGCCCCACCACACCCAGCTAATTTTTTGATTTTTTATAGAGTGGGGTCTTGTTATATTGTACAGGCTGGTCTTCAACTCCTGGGCTCAAGGGATCCTTCCACCTTTGCCTCCCAAAGTGCTGGGATTACAGGTGTGAGCCCCCTTGCCCAGTCCCTAAATATTCATTATGGTAAGAATTAGTTAAGAGAAGAACATTGTTATGGACTAAATTGTATCCCTTCAAAAATCCATAGGTTGAAGCCCCACCCCAATGTGGCTATTAGGGAATGAGGACTTTGGGAGATAATTAGGGTTGGATAAGGTCGTGAAGGTGGAACCCTCGTGATGGGATAATGGCTTGATAAGAAGAGGAAGAGGGAGAGATCGCTGTCCCTTTCCACCATGTAAGCACACAGCAGGAAAGCGACCGTCTGCAAGCCAGGAAGAGGGCCCTTATCAGGAACCAAATGGGCCACCACTGTGATCTAGGACTTTGCAGCCTCCAGAACTATGGAAATAAATGCCTGTGGCTCAACCCACTCAGTCTATGGTGTTTTGTTATGGCAGCCCAAGCAGACTAATGATGAAGACAAATATGAATACGATTAAATATGATTAAAAAGAGGGTTGTTAATTACTTTTTTCTGTGATTTTAAACACGTGAGATAAAAATAACATTTTGGCTTTTTGAAAAATAATGAGATTTTTTCCCCCATTGTCTTCTAATGATGAGGCAAAATGTCTTGCATTTCTACTAAGTCTTAGTTTGATTCGATAGAAACCCTCCATCATACCCATGCTAATGGCAAACTGCAGTCTATCAATAAGGCCGGGCATGTTATAAGACAGGAAATAAGTAAGCAACAGAAGGTGAGAAAAACTGCCTTTGCTCCCCACTGAATCTTTAGCACCCAGATAAAGCAGAGTAACACGGTGGAAACTCAGAAACTATTTGGTGAATGAGTGGATAGAGTTAAAGAATGAAAGCCCAGTGCGGATGATGGAAAGAACATGGGCTTGGGAGCCAGAAACACTTGGGTCAAAGTCTGGCTCTTCCATGGAATTACAGTTACCTGACCCTGGGCAATGTAAGCTATTTTGTTTGGCCTCAATTTCCTCCACAGAAGGGAGATCATAATGCCAACATTGTAAGGTTGTTGGGAAGATCCAAGACAGTAGACATAAAATGTGCCGCAAGAGCCCAGATACATGTAATACCCTCAATACTATTACATCTCCTGCTTCAAGAGAAGGAGAGCTGAAATTGGCAGAAAAACTTTCATGGAAGGGGTAGGGCTTGAGCAGGACTTTAAAGAAATAAAGAGAAATAGCGAGATGATAAGATGTCTATTATACATCATTATACACCATTAGAGAGATAAGTCACAAAATAATATGTCCATAGTATGATACCAGTAATAGTTTTTTTAAAAAACTCTACCACTATGGGCATGCACATAAACATACCTACATTTCTGATTGCACTGGCAAACCATCAGTGATAATGTAACTGTGGCTAATGGCAAGGGGTTAAGATAAGAGATTAAGGTTAAGACGAGATCTTCAGTTTTATTTCCTATATCATATTGTGTAAATCTTTTCAAATAAGCATGTCTTATTTTTGTAAAATAATGCAAAAGAACAACTTACAAGAGGAAGGAGTGGGGTTCAGCTACATGGGAATGAAGAGGGGGCTCCAGCGAGAGGCATAAATTAAAGATCTACTGCAAAATTTGTTATCTTACATCAGCAAGAATGTCCCAGTACACATAAAATCAGAAATGTTTCCCTGATTCTCAATCCTGTCTTTTTTCTCCCAAAATCAGTTAAAGGGAATTTCCCGAACTTCCTTTTCTCTGGACTTGTAGTTTAAATTGGTATGAATCTTATACCCCAAGATATCTCCTTGAATTGTGAGCATCACCTCAAATACTTTATCTACAAAACAAAAGAGGGCAAAGTTGTTTGGATATGTGGTTCCCGGTATTTCTTCTACCTCCTCACCCTGGCCAATGAATCATTGGGGAAGGAAGGAAGGAACAGTGTCTTCTTCCCTGGGCAACGCAGGCAGGGCACAGAAAGCATGACATCCTTGGTCCTGTCAAGAGACTTTCTGCAATTTCCCAAACACTAACAGGTCTTCTTTCAGAAACTCAGAGAGTGCCCTCTGTACTTTACCCGCTTTTATCTACAAATCTCAACAACATTAGCTCATTCACCTTTAAAGCTCGCAGGAGACCTGGGTAGCGCCACATAGCAATTACCCCCGGGGCCGGGGAGTGAGTTGGCATGAAAAAAGGATGGAACCCAGACCTCCTAATGGTGGGTGAAAACCTCTTCTGTTCCTCCTCCCTGCCTTCCACCCGTGTGCTGAATAGGGGGTAATGTCACATTCCGCTGCATGAAGCTAAGGCTTTTACATCCCTTTAATATGTTGGTTTTCCTTTGGGTTTCCAATCTGCCTATTCCGTGAAAATACTCCCCTGGTAATGATCTGTCATCATCAGTAATCATAACTTGTAACATCGTGTGGAAGTGAGCTGGACATCAGTCAGAGCTGTCTCCTGGCAGCTTTGGGAGTGGCAGAGCCCTGATGTGTTAGTTTTGAACCAAGAATATGCTGTAATGTGAATGTAATGCTATTTCTGGAATATATACATCTCCAGGGACCCAGGGGGTGTACAGAGGGTAGACGAGCTTATTTTATTGGAATGTCAATCTATTTCATTTTTTATCACACTTGGCATTTCTCTGAGCTAATTTCCTCCACAAAGTGGGGAACTGCTGTGACTTATGTGGACAAGGGGCTCCTAAACCTTGGCTTGCCCAGCCCACAGAACCTCTCCGGAGCCTGCCGTGCTTGCCCGGGCTTAGCGCCTTAGGTTTGGCATCAAAGCTGCAAACATATGGATGACGTGGAAAGCAAATGTTTTTGCTTCTGCAGAAGAGGTGTAAATCTTTGGTCTGATCTGGTTTCACTGGGAAATGTTCTCTTGGATACGTTTTCTTTCTGGTAGCTCCCTCTTCGTAACTGAGCCAGTACATTTCATACACAGTAGTTGCATATCTACTTGCCGCAATCGAAAACAATTTCCGAAAAATAAATGGATGCATGTCAGGGGTTCCTGGGGGAGTGAGAGAATCCAGACTTGGCAGGCTATGAAAGAGAGAGATGCCCACACTCCCTGTCTCCTCACCATGCCCCCAACGCCCAGATCGCTCCCACTCCCATGCACGATCTCAAGCCTCATCAGCATCTGTAAGGCATGCCCTCATTTCCTTCATCAAAGGTGGGGAAACTGAGGCTTGTAAAGCAAAATACCAAAGCCACAGAGCTGAAAGGAGGCTGCATCATTCTGGCTCCTGCCGTGAGCTCATATGTCCTACAGATCCAATGCGGGCAACCCTCGTTGCTCCAGCTACTCATGAGAGGAAAAGCTATCCTGTTCCTAAAACACATGATTAAGAATGAAGACCCTTAGCGTCTAGTACTTGCTAACCACCAACATACTCAGTGATGTGGGCTCCATAACAATCATGATATTTTTATTACAGCTAATAGTAATTGAGGGCTTACTATGTCCCAGGCACTATTAAGTATTTTGCAGGGATTACCATATTCATTTACACAGCAGCCGCATGAAGTAGGTATTAGTACTAGCCTCATTTTACAGATCAGAAAACTGAAGTGTAGATTTGTTAAAGCACTTTCGCAAGGTCAAGGGTAGCACACAGCAGCCAGGCACAACTTCTCCCTCTTTTCACTCACCTCTTGGTGGAAGAGTTTTGCTAGATAATTTCTTACAATGTCCTCCGACTTTTTTGAATATTCTGACTTGTTATCCTTGGTTTCGTTATATTGATCTGTTTTTTTTTTTTTACTCCCTCTAATTGATCATATGTCTTTTCATATTGTTTGTGTTGAGGGAAACATGATTATAAGATCACTGAGGCCAGGGTGTGTCACTAACCTGGCACACTATCTGAAGCAGAATACAGATAATATTAACTGTGAATTAGAAATGGAAAGTGGTAGGTAGATATGAACATCAAGGGACATAAAAATGGCTAAGAGTTTTAAGCTTATCTCTAGCATTTCTTTCTTTTAATTAAAGCTGCTAATAACTATTCACAATTGACAGGATTGAGTTTTTTTTTTTCCTTGCTTGCCATCTGGGGAAAGGATATACATAAAAAGTGAAATGGCAAAAGAAGATAGACCAGGAGAGGAAAAGAATATGAAATAAGAACAAGGAACCGAGGGCGGTTGTTCATGCCTGTAATCCTAGCACTTTGGAAGGCTGAGGCAGGCGGATCACCTGAGGTCAGGAGTTTGACATCAGCCTGGCCAACCTGGTGAAATCCTATCTCCACTAAAAATACAAAAATTAGCTGGGTGGTGTGGCACATGCCTGTAATCCCAGCTACTTGGGAGGCTGAGGCAGGTGAATCGCCTGAACCCAGGAGGTGGAGGTTGCAGTGAGCCGAGATCGCGCCACTGTCCTCCAGCTTGGGCGACAGAGCGAGACTCTGTCTCAAAAACAAAACAATACAAAAAACAAACAAAAAGAACAAGGATGTGACATTTGCAGAAAAGGTTCTGCTGCTTACAGTTATATATATTTTTAGAAATTTCTTTCTTTTGGGGAGAGGGACATGTGTATGGAGAAAGGTTTAAAAGAGATATTAAATGAAAGGGCTCCAAATTGAATCAAGAAGGTACAGAGAGTTAAGCCAAGAGGATCATGGGGACAGGATCCTGATGTATGCGGTGTTCTGAGATTTGCACCTTTCCTGAGGGTACGGCTGGGCTCTGCAGTCGCTGGGGTAGCCGTCAACTTCAATGTGCACTGCTCCTTCCTATGAAGCCATATCTGGTGATAACATCAATGTGCCAGACTTCTCTACTTATGTCATTATTTGTTTGATGAGTTTCCATTTTTCTCTACTCTTGTCTGTAAACGCTTGACCTGTTGGAAGAAAAAAAAGATGCAAGCTTTATTTTCTGTGTATATGCAAACCTGCCTTCATAAGCAGTTTTCAACCACAGTCAATGAAGCATCTGAATCAAGCTGATTTTCAATTACATGCACCAATTTGTTCCTGCGCTTTACTTTTTGTCTTATATGTACATCTCTAAGACTTTGTGAAATTTTTTGAAGTCCAGGGTTATACTGTATCAAGAACTTTTAAAATTAAGAATACATTATTTCATTGATTTGCACAATCCCCTTTGGTGATGATATCCTTGGAATATTTCACCAAATTTCTAATTTCAAAGTGATTGTAACAGGAGCTGGAGGAGAGAAGCAGAGCATAGGGAAACCATTCATGGAATGTAATTTCTATTCCACTCATGTTAGGGAAGCCAAAGTCTAGGAGAGCCATGGTAACACCATTTTAAGTTCAGCTCTGTCTTGAGACCAACAGGGCACATTCATTGTTACCCACTACCCATAGTCTTAAGATGCTTACAGTTGAAAGGAAACAAACATACATACAAGGACACACTCCTGCAACAGTAGAAAGTCCAGATGTCCCAATACTAATAACAATATGTTTTCAAGATTAATTACTTGATGCTTTAGAGTACACACACACTAAAATGTCAAAGTTTTCTTTAAATCAACAGAATAATACACTTTGTCGTGCTGTCTACCTACCTACACATAGATACAGCTTAGCTTAGCTTCTATATAGACAAAACCCCTAGATAAGAACAAAAAGATGAGGTGCGCCTCCGCTTGCCCTCTGAGGATGCCCTACTCTGCATCACAGTAGCTTTCAATAAATGATCTCTTTTCACTGCTCTCTGTGACTCTCCTCGAATTCCTTCCTACACGAGATCCAAGAACCCTTTCTAGAGGCAGACCCAAGAAAGACCTCTTTTTTCAAGGAAATGGTCATGTGTCACTTAAAGGGGGGAATTCATTGTTAGGTGATTTTGTCATTTGCAAACACCTTGCAATGTACCTACAAAAACCTAGAGGTGGCCGGGCGTGGTGGCTCACGCCTGTAATCCCAGCACTTTGGGAGGCCGAGGTGGGTGGATCACAAGGTCAGAAGATCCAGACCATCCTGGCTAACATGGTGAAACCCCGTCTTTACTAAAAATACAAAAAATTAGCGGGGCGTGGTGGCGGGCACCTGAAGTCCCAGCTACTCGGGAGGCTGAGGCAGGAGAATGGCATGAACCTGGGAGGCGGAGCTTGCAGTGAGCCGAGATCGCACCGCTGCACTCCAGCCTGGGTGACAGAAAGAGACTCTGTCTCAAAAAAACAAAACAAAGCAAAACAAAACAAAGCTAAACTAAACCCTAGAGGCACAGCTGCCTACACATTCAGGCTCTATGGTGTAGCCTATTGCTTTTAGGCTATAAACCCGCGCAGGATGTACTGTACTGAATACAGCGGGCAACTGGAACACAATGGTAAGTATCTGTCTATCTAACCATCTCACTTTTTCACTTTGTGAAAAAAATTTATAAAAAATTTTATGCAAAAAATGTTGCATAATTTAAAAGTAATAAGGCCTTCTGAGTACTATTGAAGAAACAGTTTATGTGCAAGGTGTATAAAAAAGTAAAATACACCTTTAATAAAAAGATTATAAGGAGGCATAAGAATGTGGATTTTGACCTACATTAAAAGGTTAAAAAAATTATTGTTTTAAAAGTTTAAGCGAGTTTTAAAATGTTAATTGTAAAGAAAATTCTGTGCGTAAACATATTAGCTAAAGTTAAAAAGTTATCATCCAGTTTCTCTGTGAACTGGACATGAAAGTAAAAATGCAACAGGTTTTTTTTTCTTAAAGCATCAACCTGCTCTTTAACAAAAATTATAAAAGGTTAAAAAGAGTTTATAAAATCTTACCTTATGGTCAAATATAAAAAATTGGATAAATATGTCTACAAGGTTTTATTAAAATTAAGTTTAATATTAATAACACACTGATATAAAGGTAAAATTTAGCTTATGTGGTATAAAAATCATACAAGAAACATTATTAAATATGAAATGGTGTTTAGCTTTCTTTGGTCTAAAAACTAATAAAAATTGGTACAAAAGAAAACATTCATTTTACTAGAGGATCATAAAAGTTAAAAGACTTAAAACAAACTTTGGCAATTAAGACAGCATACCAAGATGCAAATGCCTAGTTGAAATGGATCAAATATTCCATCTGCACGTTAAACAAAAGCAATTGTTATGCTTGTGCACATGGCAGGCCAGAGGCCCTGATTGTCCCCCTTCCACTAAGGTGGTCCTCCAGTCCACCAGGCGTAGGCTGCATGGTAGCTCTTATCCAGGATTCTACAGCCTGGACTAATAAGTCATGCTAAGCTCTCTCTGCTATATCCCGAAGTCCCTGTGGGTCAGCCCCTGAGGGCCATCCAGCTTCCGTCTCCCAACACTAAGCCTGGACTAATAAGTCATGCTAAGCTCTCTCTGCTATATCCCGAAGTCCCTGCGGGTCAGCCCCTGAGGGCCATCCAGCTTCCGTCTCCCAACACTAAGTTCACTTCGTGTCTCTCATGGCAGGGAGGAGACTTAGAGTCCTTGGAGACCTGAAGGGATGCAGTGAGCTTAAGAATTTTCAAGAGCTTATCAATCAGTCAGCCCTCGTTCATCCCTGAGTGGATGTGTGGTGGTATTGTGGTGGACCTTTACTGGGCACTCTGCTGAATAACTAGAGTGGCACTTGTGCTTTAGTCCATTTGGCTATCCCTTTCACCCTGGCATTTCATCAACCAGAGGAAGGAAAAAATAATAATAATAATAATAAGACATTGTAAAGCGAGAGAAGCCACTTATAGGTCTGTCAATTCTCACATCTATTTAGATGCAATTGAAGCCCTGCAAGGAATACCAGATCAATTTAAAGCTTGAAATCAAATAGTTACAAGATTTAAGTCAATATTTTGGTAGATGACAGTCAATAAAAATGTAGATTAGGTAAACTACATCTATTACAACCAACAGCAATAAGCTTTTCATGAGTTAAAAGAAAAAAAAAAACTTATGTCGGCCCCAGCCCTGAGACTACCTGACCTGACAAAACTCTTTACACTCTATGTGACAGAAAGAAAAAAAATGGCAGTTAGAGTTAACCTAGACTGTAGGGCCCTGGCCAAGGCCAGTGGCCTATCTCTCAAAACAACTAGACGGGGTTTCCAAAGGCTGGCCCCCTGTCCAAGGGCCCTGGCAGCAATGACCCTGTTAGCACAAGAAGCAAATAAGCTAACTCTTAGGCAAAACCTAAACATAAAGTCTCCTCATGCTGTGGTGATTTTAATAAATACCATAGGACATCATTAACTAATAAATACTAGACTAACTAGATACCAAAGCTTGCTCTGTGAAAATCCCTGCATAACCATTAAAGTTTGCAACACCCTAACCCCGCCACCTTACTCCTGGTATCAGAGAGCCCAGTTAAACATAACTGTGTAAAAGTATTGGACTCAGTTTATTCTAGTGGGCCCAACCACCGAGACCATCCTTAAACATCAGTAGACTGGGAGCTGTACGTACATAGGAGCAGCTTCGCCAACCCCTGCAAATTGACTCTGAAGAAGACGACAAGCCCTGCCCCAGTCACACCCGGAAGCTGACTGGTCCACGCATGGCCGAAGCATGAGGAAACTCATTGCGGGACTCATTTTCCTTAAAATTTGGACTTGTACAGTAAGGACTTCAACTGACCTTCCTCAGACTGAGAACTGTTTCCAGTATATACATCAAGTCACTGAGGTAGGACAAAAGATTGCTACAGTCCTATTATTTTATGGTTATTATAAGTGTGCCAGAACTCTAAAAGAAACTTGTTTGTATAATGCTATTCTACCAAGGTATGTAGCCCAGGAAATAACCAACCTGATGCATGTTATGACCCATTTTAAACCTCCCATAATCACAGTTTTTAAAATAAAATTAAGGAGTGGTCCTTTTCTAGGTGACACAAGTAAGGTAATAGCTAGAACATAAAAAAGAGGGGTCCCCAAAAATATAACCTTAAAATTTGATGCTTGTGCTGCTACTGATAGTAAGCAGCGTGGGATAGGATGTAGTTCTCTAGACTGGAAAAAAAAAGTTACACAGTAAAAAAAAAGTATATCTGTCAAAAATCATATTTATGTGAGATGTGTCAATACTGGTCTTGTGTCATTTGGAATACTTAAAAGGAAAATAAAAAAGATCCTGTTTGACTCCAAAAAGGAAAAGTCAGCCCCTCCTGCACGAATGGGAGCTGCAACCTTTTAGAATTGATAATCACAAACTCCTCAGACCCAAAGTAAAATGAAAGAAAAATATGTATCATTAGACATTGATAGAAAGGGACTAGATCCTAGTATAAGCATCCTAATAAAAGGAGAGGTTCAAAGACGCTCTCCAGAACCATATTTCAGACTTTCTATGATGAACTAAATGTGCCAGTACCTGAAATTCCAGGAAAAACTAAAAATTTGTTTTTGCAATTAGCCGAACATGTAGCCCAGTCTCTACAAGTCACCTCATGTTATGTCTGTGGAGAAACCATTAGCAGGAAATCAATGGCCACAGGATGCCCAAGAATTAGTTCCTACAGACCCAGTTCCTGATAAATTCCCAGCCCAAAAGAATCACCCTGATCATCTCTAGGTTCTAAAAGTCTCAATTATTAGACAGTATTGCATAGCTAGAGAAGGAAAAGGATTCACTCACCCTGTAGGGCGGCTTAGTTTTCTTGGGCAAAAGCTGTATAATGGTACCACAAAAACAGTTACATGATGGAGCGCCAATTACACAGAAATAAATCCATTCAGTAAATTTCCAAAGTTGCAGACTGTTTGGGCCCATCCAGAATTCCACCTGGACTGGATGGCCCCCACCGTGTTATACTGGATATGTGGACATAAAGCTTATGCTAAGCTGCTAAGCTGCCTGATCAGTGGACAGGTAGCTGTGTAATTGGCACCATTAAGCCATCTTTCTTCTTACTGCCCATAAAAACAGGTGAACTTCTGGGCCTCCCAATCTATGCTTCCCAGAAAAAAAAAAAAAAAAAAAACAAACGAAGCATGGCCATAGGTAATAAAAAAGATAATAAATGGCCCCTTGAAAAAACTCATACAATACTATGGACCCACCACTTGGACACAAGATGGCTCATGGAGATATCGGACCCCCATATACATGCTCAACTAAATCATACAGCTACAAGCTGTTTTAGAAATTATTACTAATAAAACCGGTCAAGCCTTGACTGTTCTTGCCTGGCAAGAGACTCAGATGAGAAATGCTATCTATCAAAATAGACTCGCTCAAGGAGGAGTTTGTGAAAAATTTAACCTTACTAATTACTGTCTACATAGATAATCAAAGGCAAGTAGTTAAAGACATAGTTAAAAATATGACACAACTGGCGCATGTATCCGTGCAAGTGCAGCATGGTTTCAACCCTGAAGCCATGTTTAGAAGGTGGTTCCCAGCACTAGAAAAATTTAAAACTCTTATAATAGGAATTATAATAATAATAAAAACCTGCTTACTGCTCCCTTGTTTGCTACCTGTATTTCTTCAAATGATAAAAAGCTTAATTGCTACCTTAGTTCACCAAAATGCTTCAGCGCAAGTATACTATATGAATCACTATTAATCTATTGCACAAAAAGACATAAGTAACAAAAAAAAGAGTGAGAACTCCCACTAATAAAAAGTGAGAGTCTCAAAAGGGGGGAATGAAGGAAGAGAAAGACCCTCTCATATTATTTTATATTGTTTTATACTCAGTACCTGTTTTAAGAAAAAACAACAAGGAAGTAAAACCATAGACAGGCTGCCCGACGCCAGGCCCAAAACCAGGCCCTGGTCCGCCTGGCCTAAACCCAGTAGTTAAAAATCAACTTATGATTTAGAAGCCGATGTTATTCATAGATTCCTTACATGGTATAGAAGAACATTGTGAAACTCCCTGCCCTGTTGTGTTTCTCTCTGAGCACCGCTGCATGCAGCCCCTGTCACTTACTGCCTGCTTGCTCAAATCAATCACGACCCTTTCATGTGAAATCTTTACTGTTGTGAGCCCTTAAAAGGGACAGAAATTGTGCATTCGGAGAGCTCGGATTTTAAGGCAGTAGCTTGCCGATGCTCCCAGCTAAATAAAGCCCTTCCTTCTACTACTTGGTGTCTGGGAGGTTTTGTCTGTGGCTCGTCCTGCTACAGTGCCACTGAACTCCAGCAAGGTGACAGAGCGAGACTCCGTCTCAAAAAAAAAAAAAGAAAGAAAGTAATTGCGCTATGATGTTATAATGGCTACAGCATCACTAGGTGATTTTTCGGCTTCATGATAATCTTACGGGACTACTTGGTCACATAAATGGTTCTTCATTGACTTAAACATCCTTATGTGGTACATGACTGTAAGTATAATAATTTACTTCAGTTGATTTGCAGGGCAATGAAAAAAGACTAAAAACTTTTAAATGGAAATTAAATGATAGAATGATTGATTGACAGTCATGAAATTGACCTGACAAGACTCACTCGTGGTGGTCTTTATACACCATTTACCTTATTAAAAATGGTGAATTTTCATCATCCTAAGGTGACCACATCAGCTTAATCATTTCTTTCCCATGAAGTCCCAACTCCCATATTTGCCATCTGCTTGACCTGGGACATAGAATTAAATGCCAGTAATGGCTGGGCATGGTGGCTCATGCTTGTAATCGCAGAGCTTTGGGAAGAAGAGGTAGGAGGATTGCTTGAGGCCAGAAGTTTGAGACTAGCTTAGGCACCATAGTGAGACCTGGACTCTACAAAAATAAAAAATAAAAATAAAATTAGGCCGGGTGCGGTGGCTTATGCCTGTAATACCAGCACTTTGGGAGGCCAAGGCTAGCAGATCACCTGAGGTCAGGAGTTCAAGACCAGCCTAGTATTGAAACCCTGTCTCTACTGAAAATACAAAAATTAGCCAGGCGTGGTGGTAGGCGCCTGTAATCCCAGCTACTTGAACTCAGGAGGCGGAGGTTGCAGTGAGCCGACTTCGTGCCACTGCACTCCAGCCTGGGTGACAGAGTGAGACCTTGTCTAAAAAAAAAAAAAAATTGGCCAGTTGTGGTGACCCAGGCCTGTAGTCCTGGCTACTGGGGAGGCTGATGCAGGAGGATGGCTTAAGCCCAGGAGGTGCAGGCTACAGTGAGCTATGATTGTGCCACTGAATTCTAACGTGGACCACAGAATGAGACCCTCCCTGTCTCTGAAAAAATAATAGATAAATAAATAAATGCCAGTAATTCCAAAGAGTTGTCAGTGCAATTAAAGCAGCCTTTGTGAGGCTTCCCCATGGAACTAATGGCTCCAAAGATGCTGTTGTAATTGGTATGCCTAGGGCATAGCACAGCAGCTTGTTAATTTATAAAAATGTCATAGCTACCTTGTAACTATCCAAATCACAGTAGACTTTGAGCCCCTGGAATGCAGCTTCCTTAAATAGCCTTGGCTGGTTTTTGCAGGTGGCTCGGGATGCTATGTTGGATGTGCTCTGGAATGAGTCAATCACCCTTCTTTGGCCTTCTGCTGGCAGGCACCATGCTGCCCCTGAAGCCGCTGGCCCTCGGGAGATCAGAGGACCACCCCACACAGCCAACACCTGCTCGCATCCACCGCGCCACCCATGCTGGTCCTGGTGGTGGTGGAGAGGTTAATCTTTCCTTTGCATAAAAAGAGACAGTTATTTTCTAATTCCATATAAAACTGATAGATGACTGCGCATTTTTTGACATTTTATTGACAATTTGGTGTTGACATAAGAGAAATACAATGGAGAGTGAAAGTTAGAATTGCTTCTACATTCTCTGCTCTCAAGATCTAGGCTGTCTTCATCTTCACCCCCTGCCCCCCAAACTTCCTGGCTCCCAATCTTCTTCCGTAAGGCAGTGGCCATCCTGTGCCCACCTCCCAGAGAGCTCTGAGCCTGTGTCACTGATGACGTGACCGTTAACTTAAAAATCACATCATTTATAAATTTGAAAAGGAGACTCTATTTCTTATAAAGGGTTACAGCCTGCAAGGGGGCCTTCCAGATAGGTTGGGGAGCTGGTCTCCAATGGAGGCAGAAACTGTTACCGAGAGCTTTGATGGAGGAACTGGTAAGACAGGAATTTAAGCTGAACAGGTTGGACAAGTATACATATTTAACAGGTTACACCAGGAGCTATGAATACTCATGAAGGTGGTCTTTACCCACGTGTACCGAACATGCATGTCACATATGCCCCATATTCACTTTGGGGGGGAGACTTCACATTTAAATGCACTAGAATTAGGCCCTATACGTCAAAACAGGAAGCAGGGACATGAAGGCCTTCCATGCACAGCCTCTGTAAACTGGTCAGAACCAGTGTGTGGTCTGTGGGCTCTTATCAGGAGAAAGCTACTGAAATCAATCTCTTGTTCAATCAAAGCTGTAATAACGGCTGGTAGAACAGGGGGTCAGCTAGTCAGCAGCTGGCTGTGGAGGAGCTGCAAATCGTTTCAATATTGCTTATGTCCAGGCCAGTTCTTGTTTATCTGCTAGAGGAAAAGAAAAACCCTTATGGCAGTTAGAACAGAGCTTCTTCTTTAAGAGTAGGGGGTAACTTAACCCCTGCCTGCCCTGGCCTTAGCTCCTGTTTGTAATTTGGTATGTTATTGCCACAAAGAGCTCCTTCCTTCAGTCTTTTATCATCTCTGCTTTAACATGGATGCTGGCCAGTTGTGTCTAAACTGTAAGGGAGGAGTATAATCAGGTGTGTCTGACTTAATTCCCATCCTGGCTAGGAACTCAGTTTTTAAGGTTTCTCTGGGGTTCCCTTGGCCAAGAGAGAGTCCATTCAATTGGTTGGGAGGCTTAGGATTTCATTTTTAGTTTATAGAACCGTTTTCTTCCTTCCCTTTCCTTCCCTTCCCTTCCCTCTCTCTTTCTCTTTCTCTCTTTCTTTCTTTCTCCCTTTCTCTCTCTCTTTCTCTCCTTTGTTTCTTTCTTTCCTTTTGACAGATTCTCACTCTGTCACCCAGGCTGGAGTGCAATGGTGCAACCTCGGCTCACTGCAACCTCCGCCTCCCAGGTTCAAGCGATTCTCCTGCCTCAGCCTCCCAAGTTGCTGGGATTACAGGCACCTGCCACCACACCCAGCTAATTTTTTGTATTTTTAGTAGAGACAGGATTCCACCATGTTGGCCAGGGTAATCTTGAACTGCTGACCTCAGTTCAACTGCTGACCTTGGTCCCCCAAAGTGCTGGGATTACAGGTGTGAGCCACCACCGCCGACCTATAGAACCCTTTTCATAGGACTTTTCCATTCCCCCAGCTGCTGGGAGAGTGGCTATTAACACTCTCTGCAAGTTCTCTAGGACTTGCCCTAGGGCAGTGGCTCTCAAACTTCATTTTGTATCATTTCCGGAGGCTTTGTTAAATCACAGGTTACTCTTTGACCCACCCTCAGAGTTCCTGATTCAGAAGGTCTGGAATGGCACACAAGAATGTACATTTCTAACAAGTTCCTGAGAGACTCAGACCAGTGCAGTGACCACAGACTGGCCTGAGCTCAACTGAGCTACTCTCCCAAGGTTCTGCCCTTCCCTGGGGCAGCCCACATCCAAAGACTGCTTCAGGCAGGGATATAAGGCCTGGTCCCTGCTCCACAATTGGGAGCGACACAGAAGGGCATTCCAGCTCCAGGGCATGGCATGAGATCCGCGGAGTCTACCTTGTGATGACTGCAAGTTTGTCTACTTCTCCCTCTGCTGGGTCCTGCTTCCTGTACACACTTATGGGTGTTGATCTGAGAGTCCATCTCAATAAAATGCTTGTCTATACATCTTCATTTCAGAGTCAGCTTGGGGGTGGGGCAGGAGGCTGACAGCACACAGGCCCCTTGGGAACCAGAACCAGGGAGAAGAACAATGTTCAAAGCCCACTTCCCAAACCACAACTTCCTGTGTCAGGATTGGTGGCTCTGTGAGGTGGCTGCTGGTGGGATTGTCTTCTCTCAGGCCTTCACAAGGCAATTTCTCAAGAACATAGAATTCTACCTTAATTCCATCCTAGGATGCTAAGTCTTAAATCACAGAGACATGAGGACATCAGCAAGCCGAACCAATGTACTTTCACAGGCATTTTTCCAAGAGAAGGGATGGGGGTGATGCTTGTAGCTTCAGGCCATGCCTGCATTCAGCTCCTTTGCTCCTGGGAACAATTCGCTGAACCCCACAAGAACAAGCAACACTGACTTCACATAAAACCAATATAACTTCTCCTTCACTCCCAGTGTTACAGAACCCAACTGGGGTCCTCTGGCTTGGAACGGTAAAGTCAAACATCCACACTGAGGCTTGCAGCAGGAGAAAGGAGGGCATTAAGGTGCAGGGCGCCAAGCAAGGAGAACTGGGCAGCTCATGCTTAAGACTCGACCTTCCCGATGGACAGGTAAGGCATTCATGAAGGCCTAGCACTTTGGGAAGCCGAGGTTGGGGGATCACCTGAGGTCAGGAGTTTGAGACCAGTCCGACCAAAATAGTGAAACCCCATCTCTACTGAATTAGCTGGGCGTGGTGGCACATGCCTGTAATCCCAGCTACTCTTGGAGGCTGAGGCAGGAGAATCACTTGAACCTGGGGGGTGGAGGTTGCAGTGAGCCGAGATCATGACACTGCACTCCGGCCTGGGTGACAAAGTGAAACTCTGTCTCAAAAAAAAAAAAAAAAAATAGGAAAGCAGAAGTTATAGGCAAAAGCATAAATCAACACATGGAGGCTACACACTGGTTGAGCCTGAAAAGGCGGGATATCTTGAAGCAGCAGCTCACAGATCATAGGTAGACTCAAACATTTTCTGATTTGCAGTTGGTTAGAAAGAGGAGCTTTGTTTAAAGACTTGGGGTCAGCAGAAAGGAATGTTAGCTCTGGCCCATAGATGTGACTTCCTCCTGGCCCCTCCGGAAGAAACTTAGAACAAAGAACTTCAATCAGAGCTCAGTTCTCAGTTTCCCATCATCTGAGATCTGCATGCCAGCAGAACCACTTGGTGGAGGATCTGAGTTTCTGAAAAACAGCACAAGGACATATGTTAACATGTTATCATTAGCTGCTATAGGGAGGTGGGGGGCAAGGGGAGGGAGAGCATCAGGACAAATAGCTAATGCATGCAGGGCTTAATACCTAGGTGATGGGTTGATAGGTGCAGAAGCCACCATGGCACACCTATGTAACAAGGCTGCCCGGAACTTAAAGTAAATAAATTTAAAAAAAGAAATTACCAGGCATACCAAGAGAAATAGAAAGAGCCAATATAAACATGCACGAGAATGTTTATAGCAGCACTATTCATAATAGAAAATGGAAACAACTCAAAAGTCTCTCAACAGTAGAATGGATAAATATTGGTGTGCATATACATTGGAATCAATGCAGCAATGAAATAAATGGGCTACTGTTTACATGCAACAAGGGTGCATAAATTCACCAACATAATGTTGAATGAAACCAGACACAAAAGATTATATAATATATACATATATATAAAGTTCAGAAGAAGAAAGAAAACAATCAATGGTGATAGATATCGGGATAGTGGTTAGCTTTGAGGAGTAACGGGAGGGAGTGAGAGGGTGCCCATAGGCAGCTTCTGGAGAACTGGTGATATTCTATTTCATTATCTGGGTAGTGATTACACAAATGTGCATATTTTGTAAAATTTCATTAATCCATACATTTATGATTTGTATACTTTTCATTTTGCATGTTCAGTTAAAAACTTTGCTTAAAAACCTGAAAAAAAAAACTAGTCTTCCTTCTTTCTGTAACAAGACAGCATTTATTTTTTTTTCTGAGCATCTCATTGGCCTCTGGAATGGTTTATATTATTTATCAGCAAAATAATGAGCCATGCACCTTAGCTATTAGAGTGCTAAAAATGTGGAATGTATTATCTAAAATGCAATTTTCTAGACTAAGAGTCGCATCAAGGTTTATAGACTGCATCTTAGTCCATGTGAGAGGTTATAACAAAATACCTTACAATGAGTTTTATAAGCAACAGAATTTATTGCTTACAGTTCTGGAGGCTGGGATTTCAAGATCAAAGCATCAGCAGATCTGGCGTCTGGCGAGGCCTCATTCCTCCTAGATTCACCTTCAATGTGTCCTCACACAAAGGACAAGCAAAGGAGCTAACAAGCTCCCTCAGGCTTCTTTTATAAGGGTGCTAATCTCATTTATGAAGTCTCTGCCCTCATGACTTAATCACCTCCCCGAAGCCTCATCTCTTAATACCACACTGCAGACTATGTTTCAGTATATGAATTTGAGGGAACACATTCAGACCACAGAGACTGAAATGGTGAGCCTACTGTCATTCTTGTTTTTCCATCCTTCAGTGTGAAAAGCACTTTTTTTTCCAGCAGCTATTTCTATTATTCAAGGTCACTCTCACACAGTCATGAAATAGCTGAACTTCGTTTCAAGGTCATCGGATCCATCATCTAGGTTTTGGTGTGAATGGCTCTTTTCTTTCCCTGGTAGAATCAAAGAGCTGGGAAGGTTGAGAGAGTGAGGAAGGGTGAGAGGAGAGAGAGACAGAGACAGAGAGAGGAACAATAGTGGCACACGATTTGGATTGCGATGTGGGTGTTTTCAACTAATGTACACTCGCTGGCTGCTGTTGTTTTGTATTTTGTCCCACTGGGGAAAATTATCTTGAGGTGGAATTGTGTGGTTTGGCACAACTTATTTGTTACAAGTCTGAAAGTCAATGTATCCAATGTGTTTAGTTTCCTATTGGAACACCCCAAAACGTTGAAATAGGAATACCAAATAGCCTGTTGGATTAAGAAAAGATTCAGAGACATAATTAGATTTTGGCCTCTTGGATTTGTCTTTGGACTATATTGGACTTGGAATATTAAAATATTTGACTACTTTTAAGAGTTACAATGTAATAGTTTCTCCAGGGCCTTGGTAGGATTCCTGCCACTTCAAGTATAGCCATATCTCAAAGGAAGAGTGTATATTTCCTTTGTCTGCATAAACTTTCAGCAGAACGGGCTGCAATCTAATGGAAAAATCTCTAACTTGAGAGTTGGAAGCTGGGACTCTTAGCTCTGTCTCCAACAAACCTACTGACCTAGGACAAGTGACTTCCCACCTCTGAACCTGAATGCCTTCATCTCTAAAATGAGGGGATTGAAGCTTCGATCTCTAAGGTCCCATTCACTTTGAAGACTTTTTGGTGAAAGACCTGGCAGAATATTTTGTTTATTTTCAAAGGTGAAAAAATGTTTTCTGAAATGTCCACATTCAGACACACAGACCCTCGATGTCATTATAAATGCTGTTAGCAGGACAGGGTGCATCACCAAAGAAGAGTACGCCTGACCAGGTGCGTTGGCTCTGCCTGTAATCCCAGCATTTTGGGAGGCTGACGTCAGGAGTTCAAGACCAGTCTGGCCAACATGGTGAAACCCTGTCTCTACCAAAAATACAAAAATTAGCAGGCGTGGTGGCGTGCACCTGTAACCCCAACTACTCAGGAAGCTGAGGCAAGAGAATCGCTTGAACCCACAGGTGGAGGTTGCGATGAGCCGAGATCAAGCCACTGCACTCCAGCCTGGGTGACAGAGTGAGACTTTGGTCTCAAAACAAACAAACAAACAAACAAAAAAATCAAAACCAAAAACAAGAAGAGTACATCTGATTTGTAAACGATCATGACATTTCAACACTTGGTATTGATTACTTTGCTAGGACTGCTGCAACAAGTACTGCGAACTAGGCGGCTCAAGCCACAGATAATTATTTTCTCCCAGTTCTGGAGGCTAGAAGTCTGAGACCACAGTGTTGGTACTGCTGCTTCCCTCTGAAGGCTATGAGAGAGGATCTGCTCCTTGCCTCCTGACTGTCTTCTAGTGTTTTGCAGGGAATGAAGGCTCATTGTTTGAAGAAGCATGGTCCCAGTGGTACTCTGTGTGTGTGTGTGTGTGTGTGTGTGTGTTTTCAAATTTCCCCTTTTTATATGAAAACCAATTATATTAGATTAGGGGTCCATCATACACAAGTATGACCTCATTTTAACGAATACATCTGCAACAAACCTATTTCCAAATAACATCACGTTCTGAGGTACTAGGGGTGAGGACTTTACATGTAAATTTGGGAGGAACATAATTCAACCCATAACACTAGGAAATGAAATAAACTCTGGAAAGCTGAGGTTCCAAATAGGATAAAAGTTTAAGGTTTTGAACCAAATTTGGTGCACAATTTTGCAATGGGCTTCCAAGATTGGCTCAGGCCAGCCTTGAGGTTGTGTCGTTCAACCCTCAATCATCCCTCGATTCATACTTGCAAACAGGAGTCAGGGGTTATAGTCTCCCTTTCCCATTTCTGCAGTCAGTCATTCCTCCTGAGAGGACAAAAGACACTCAGGTGATCAGTTTCTCAGCTCACTCCCCACCCAACCACCATCCAACCAGCAGCCTCTGCCTCAACCTTGAATGCATCGTCTCCGATTTTAAAACTGAGGATGTCTCTGTAAATACGTTTAACCATAACAAAATTAAAAAAAATGACATTGATGTGCCTAGCACTCAAGGAGGACACAAAACAACCCCCTGTTCTTAATGAGCTTATAATCTAGTCGGAGAGCCTAGAGCTTCACCTGTTTAGAAAAAATTTAACAATGTAAAGCAGGGCAATAGGCCCTTAACATAAAACCTTAGCAGATTCTCTCATTTAAGAAGAAGGTCGAGTGTGGTGGCTCATGTCTGTAATCCCAGCCCTTTGGAAGGCTGAGGCAGGCAGATTGCTTGAGGCTAGGGGTTGGAGACCAGCCTGGGCCACATGGTGAAACCCCGTCTCTACAAAAAAAAAAAAAAAAAACATACAAAAATTAGCCAAGCATGGTGGCTTGTGCCTGTAGTCCCAGCTACTTGGGAGGCTGCGGCTGGAGGATTGCTTGAGCCAGGGAGGCAGAGGTTGCAGTGAGCTGAGAGGAGCCACTGAGCCACTGCACTCCAGCCTGAGCAACAGAGTGAGATCTTGTCCCAGAAAAAAAAAAGAAAAAAGAATAAAACCTTAGCATGTGCTCTCTTCCATGAACTTTCTGTTTCCAGGTACCATTTCTTAGCTTTTCTCAGTTCTGAGCCAGTTCCAGAGCCTCTGGGCCAGTTCCAGAGCAGCAGTGGCAGTTGGCTTTCTTTTGGGCATCATATTTTTCCTATTGTACTTTACTAGTGCATTAGTAGTGAAAACCACATGCCACTCTTCCATGCGTGCACACACACCCAAACTCTGTAGAACTGCCGGGTGGCCCATTTCTCCGATTCTTACATTATTCTACAAAATATATTCATGTCAGGCTTAAAGTGCACTTTATGTCTTGAATTACATGTCGACTTGGCTAAGCTGATATATGTGCTTTTACTGTGGGTGGTGTTCACAAGAACAGAAGCAGGAGGAACAGTGGTATATAGGTTTTGTGTTACTTTTTATTGAAATGTAATATACATACGGAAATGTGCACACATCGTAGTCTCAATGAATTTTCAGAAACTGAACACATCCATAAAACCAGAACCCAGAGCAAGAAATACAATGTTACCAGTTCCCTTTTGTGTTATCTCCCAGGCACTAATCCTAAGTGGGGTAATCATTATCATTTGTGTACTTTATAGAAATGGAATCATGCAGTGTATACCAGACTTTTTATGTCTGGTTTCTTTGGCTCCATAGTATGGCTGTCAGATTCATCCATATTTTTGTGAGTACATGGTTCTTTCTCATTGTTGTACAGTATAGGTTGAACATCTCAAATCTGAAAATCTGAAGTCCAAAATGCTGCAAAATCTGGAACTTGTTGAGCACCCACCTGATGCTGAAAGGAAATGCTCATTGGAGCATTTAGATTGAGATTGAGATTTCAGATTTTTGGATTTGGCATGTTCCACCAGTGAGTTTAATGCAACTATTCTAAAACCTGAAAAATTAAAAATCTGAAACATTTCTGGTCCCAAGCACTTGGATAAGGGATACTCAACCTGTATTCCATTGCGTGAATATCACATAATGTATTCATTCATGTTACCACTGCTGTGCACCTGGGTAGTTTTCAGTTTTTAGCTCCAATGAACAGCGCTCCTAAAAAAATTCGGGTAAGTGTTTATGGTGAACACATTTCTGTTGGGCATGAAAACCCAGAGTGGAATTGCTGAGTCAAAGGGTATGCATATGTTAGCTTTAGTAATAATTGCCAAACCATTTTCCTAAGGGTTTGTACCAATTAGCACTCTAATGAATAGTGTGGGAGTGTTCAAGTTGTTACACATTCTTGCCAATATTTGGCAATTTTAATTTAAATTTTAGCCATTTTGGTAGTGTGTAATTGCATCTCTATGATTTCAATGTGCATTTCCTTGATTACAAATGAAGTTGAGCATTTTTTATATGTTTACTAGCCATTTGAATATTACTCTCATTTACGAAGTGGCATTTCAAGCATTTTGTCCATTTTCTACTGGGCTGACTTTTTTTTTTTAACTTCAATCAACAATGATTTTATTTTATCTTATTCATCAGTTCCTTTTTTTGTCTTCCAACTTTTATTTTAAGTTCAGGGGTACATGTGCAGGATGTGCAGGTTTGTTACATAGGTAAATGTGTGCCATGGTGGATTACTGCACAGATCATCCCATCATCCAGGTATTAAGCCCTGCATCAATTGGTTATTCTTCCTGATGCTCTCCCTTCCCGCCCCTACAGGTGCCCAGTGTGTGTTGTTCCCCACCACAGGTCCATGTGTTCTGATCAATCAGCTCCTACTTATAAGTGAGAACATGCGGTGTTTGGTTTTCTGTTCCTGCATTAGTTTGCTGAGAATAATAGCTTCCGACTCCATCCATGTCCCTGCAACATGATCTCATTCTTTTTTATGGCTGCATAGTATTCCATGATGTATATGTACCACATTTTCTTTATCCAGTCTATCATTGATGGGCATTTAGTTTGATTCCATGACTTTGCTATTGTAAATAGTGCTATATGTGTGCATGTATCTTTATACTAGAATGATTGATTTATATTCCTTTGGGTATATACTGAGCTGATTTTAGTAAATTGACTTGGCTAGGCATGGTGGCTCATGCCTGTAATTCCAGCACTTTGGGAGGCCAGGGCAGGGAGGATTGCTTGAGGCCAGGAGTTTGAGAACAGCCTGGGCAACATAGTGAGACCTCATTTTTATAAAAGCAATTAAAAATTAACTCGTTCATATGTTTTGTGTATTTTTTTTCTGAGACAGAGTCTCACTCTGTTGCCCAGGCTGGAATGCAGTGGCATGATCTCAGCTCACTGCAAGCTCCACCTCCTGGGTTCAAGTGATTCTCCTGCCTCAGCCTCCTGAATAGCTGGGATTACAGGCACCCACCACCACACCCAATTAATTTTTATATTTTTAGTAGAGATGGGGTTTCACCATGTTGGCCAGGCTGGTCTTAAATTCCTGCCTGGCTCTACTAGCACTACTGCCTGGCTCTACTGTAGTGTAGACTTTGTCTTAAAGCAGATCATCATATGGCAAAGCGGTGATTCCACATGCACTCTGGCCTTCTTCCGAATGGCTGCCGGTGGAGCCTGAGACCTTGTGAAATCAATAATGTGGCCAAGGTCCAAGCCGAGGAAAGTGAAGGCTGCTGGCAAAGATGTCTTGGTGCAAACAGATGGGGTCTGAGCATCCACCCTTCTCTTCCTGGGTTTCCATCCTGAAACTTCCTGTGGTGAGCTCCCCAGCTTTCATATTATGGAAGTAGATTCCTCAGATATAAACAAGTCCTTGTCTGGAAAGAAGTCACTTAGTGGGCCTGAGAATGGAGCACAGGTAGACCCATCAGCACAGAGCCACTCTACAGACGAGGAACGACCTCGCAGGGCACCGCACGACTGACACTCGGCTTCTTAGTAAGAACAGGGCCCTGCATGTTCCTCTACATCTTATACCATTTATGCTTAAGGGGTTATATTTTTTTCTGGGGTCAATTAAATCACTCTCTCTTCCCACTGTGGTAAACCCCAAAGAGCCTCCTGATAATTAATTTTTGTTTTATTGTTAGATTGCTCTGCTCTGCTAGAATGTAAATTCTATGAGAGCAGGGACTTTGTCTGTCACAGTCAGTAACTATCACAGCTAGTGAAGAATGAATGAACGAATGAATGAATGAATGAATGAAAACTAGGCTAGCCTGGTGAGTAGATAAGAAAGAAGCATTGCTATGAGGAAGAGCCATGGAACAAAGAAGGAATTGAAGGATGATATTGACGATCTCACAGAAAATTTTCTGCTAGAGAACCCTAGGAGTTCATCTCACCTGAGAAGAGCCTAGAATAAGATGATCAATGTCAGCAAAAGTTGTACGGAAATGGGACCCAGATGGTTTACTCTTTAAACTGTCACAGCGATAGCATCACATACTTTAGGGGATGTTGGTAGGATAGCAATCTGGGTAGAGTGATTGGAAAAGTGGGATAAGATTTATTTTTCTTTGTTTTAGCCCGTCTGTGAAGATTACCCCGACAATTGTCTCAGAAACCTCTTAAAAATCTCTTATAGCTGGGCGCAGTGGCTCACGCTTGTAATCCCAGCACTTTGGGAGGCCGAGGCGGGCGGTTCACGAGGTCAGGAGATCGAGACCACTGTGAAATCCCATCTCTACTAAAAATACAAAAAAACTAGCCGGGCGTGGTGGCGGGCGCCTGTAGTCCCAGCTACTCGGAGAGGCTGAGGCAGGAGAATGGCATGAACCCGGGAGGCGGAGCTTGCAGTGAGCCGAGATTGCGCCACTGCACTCCAGCCTGGGCGACAGAGCGAGACTCCTTCTCAAAAAAAAAAAAAAAAACTCTCTTATAGCATTTCTGACTGAACACAGAGAACTCATTTAGTCAATCTAAGAACCAGAGAGTTATATTAGGAACCAAGCTTGATATCAATAAGATTGTTGGAATTCAGGAGAGGCTCATATTTTGAGCTATTCTGACAAAAATACACCAACAATTCCCCTTAGCATTTTAGCTATTAGAACAAAAGTTAATTATCAGAAAGAATCTCTTTTGCATTGTGGTCCAGCTTCCCATTTAGAAACAAAACATCTACGAGATTAAATTTCCTTGGAAACTTTTTTTAAAGGAAAGCAAAATGGCTTTTCTCAGGCCAGATTTTGAAGTTAAATAGATACACACACACACGCATATATATATATATATAAAATATGTGCATATATAATATGTAAACTATGTATAATATATGTAAGGACATATATAAACAAATATGGGTGGGTGGGTGTGTGTGGGTGTGTGTGTGTGTGTGTGTGTGTGTGTGTTTGAGAGAATTCTCCTGGCCCACAGTAGCAATTCCAGGGAGGGGGCTTTGTTGTAGCCTCAACTGTCCTATCAAACCCTCTCTTTTTTTTTTTTGAGACAGAGTCTCACTTTGTTGCCCAGGCTAGAATGCAGTGGTGCCATCTCGGCTCACTGCAATCTCCACCTCCAGGGTTCAAGCGATCCTCCTGCCTCAACCTCCCGAGTAGCTGGGATTAAAGACATGTGCCACCACATGTGGCTAAGTTTTGCATTTTTAGTAGGCACGGGGTTTCACCATGTTGGCCAGGGCTGGTCTTGAACTCCTGACCTCAAGTGATCTGCCCACCTTGGCCTCTCAAAGTGCTGGGATTACAGGCGTGAACCACCGCACCAGGACTCAAATTCCTTTTTAAGTGTGTGACAGGTGGCTGCAAGCTCCCATCTCTAAGAAAGTGGATCTTTCCCCATCCTAAGCTAAGATGGTAGTTTGCACTTGAAAAGATTGTTGAGTAGACCAGACTGAAGGAATATTCTAGACTCCTACCTCCTTTGTCTGCTAGGCCTTTACCCCAGAAATTCTGCCTCCGCATTTATCCTAACTTGAATCATTGTCTGCGGACATGCAGCACCTTCCTTTAAGAATCTTCTAAGTTAAATCCACTGCATCTTCTCCCTGTTAGTACCTGCACATTCAGGAGCACCTCCCATGTTGTGTGTTTGTCCCAGGCATGAGTAGGGCACTGGGAATACAGGTTATGGAAGACATGGCCCTGCCCTTTGGAAAATGTGCTCTGTGGAGGGATGGTCATGTAAACATGCAGTGTCACTGCAGTCAGTGCTAGGACAGAGGCAGACACACAGAGATCCTGGAGGAGGGGTCCTCATCCTCACTTTATTTATCTTTTACAAACAAAGTTTGGTTTCCTTTGTTGCATCTTTCCCAGTTTTCTCACATCTGCCAGTTTCATTTTTTCCTGTTTTATTTCACCCATAGGAAGGGAGGGGGTGAAGTTTACCAAGAGGCTGCGATGATGTGCTCATTTCCTTCTGTAATAGAGAAAGCAGGCTTTAGAGCTTCCCTACCTCATGGGGCCGTCTATGGAGCAGATGATTTGTAGGAGGGCGCTTTCAGAAGCACATACAGACCCATTACGTTCAAAATCAATCCCACGGTTTCCGCTGTGAAACGTCATCCAGGAAAATCCATCGCCTTCTAGCAGGAGCCCTTGGGAAATCACACTGAGGAGGTGGCCATCCTCCTTCTCGGGACGTGGGTGTCCCAGCTGGTGGAGGCCAAAGGCCCTGGGGAGATGCTCTCCAAGATTCATTTCCTTGTAAATCTGATTTTGTTTGGGAGCAAGTTCTTTTCTGGGTTTAGGGGACTCTCTGCAGTGGCCCACGATGAAGACTCTGGTGCCTGTGTACACAGCTACCTTCTGTGTTGCCCATTATGGATTCCCACTGGACCCTTCTCTTAGCTCCTTGGCCCACTGTGCAGTTCTTGTCACCACATTCCTCATTTGTGGGGCTCTACTCTCATGTCCTCACCCCAGCATTGCCCCTAAGACATAAGCTGGTGCTATGTGACACCAGGGAGTAACAAGGGCTTCATAGTCAGCCCACCCAGGAGGAATGGAGTACCTAAATGGGGACCTAGCAGTTGATTCTGTGAATTGAAATGTCCACCCCAACTGAGTTCTGCCTGAAAGTGATCACGAAATGTAATGACCGCTGTACTACTTGTCTAAGTTTTAGAGCTAATCTTCGGGAGTCAGTTATTTGATCAGATGTTAAGCACTTTAAATATTCATATAGTTTTAACACAAACTGGTGTCAAGGCTGTTTTCACTTTCTGGACACTTCATTTTATCCAAAGTAGGGTATCCTCCTACTGGGACTGGTTGCTGTGCAGCGGGGACAATAGGATTCTTCACGCAGTGGCCGTTTAGGGTTTAGCATTTACTTTTCTCAGGAGTTCAAATCCTGACTCCTGCATCCTGGGATCTTCTGAAAATTGAAGTTAATCCACAGCTTGACACAATAGAAGGTAATTAAATTCTTTTATAGTCGCACTCAGAAAGCACAGTGCTATTTGTATTATTAATTCACAGGAATTTTTTTTAACCTGACAGATTAAAGCTTATTTTGCAGTATTGAAAGCAAATCTCTTTCCCAAACCATGCTTGTTGGGCATGTAAGTCTCGTTATAATCACATTAAGCTTATCTTTACATTCTTCAGGTGGGGAGGAACATGGACATGCTGGAGGTCTGTCAGCATTTCTGGAATTTGAAAATGTCTTCCTGCCTGCTAAAACAAACAAACAAACAAACAAACAAAAACAGAACAAATTAAGTAATATATTTCTACTTGGGCACAGGTTTGGGCACCCTAGACTTGGTGGAGTGGTTGACACCTCAGTACTGCTAAGCTATCCAAGTTGCTTAGGGCAGAATGAACTTCTGATTTCTCTTGGTGACTTCTGCCCAGAGTTTCCAACATTTTTGGGCACATGGAACCCCTTTTAAAAGTAAAAATAAAAATGTGCACACATTCCATATGATCAAGCTGGACTCTTAATAGCTTTCAATGGGAAAATTGTGTATAAACATGGACTGTTGGGCCTTTTGTAATAATTCTGTAACTCACTAGGGTTTTTGGTTTTTTGGTTCGAAAATCTGGCGTGGGAGATCAGGCAACCAAGTGCCTACTAGTTTAACTAATTCCGTGTTGGTCACCAGGAGGGATTTCAAAGGAAGTCAGAGTCCGACTTCTTGGCTGAGGAATGCACCCCTCTGAGGAGGGCAGGAGCTTAGACTTCGGTAGGGCTTCTTTGCACGGCTGAAGTTTTCTTCCCTTCTTTGAAAGCCCCTGGGTCCTCCATGCAGCCTGTGGGTGGCATTGTTGGTGGGAAGTGAATGATACACATGCAAATGATTCATGTCCGGCGTGGGTGGCCCCTGAAGGCCTTTTGCCGAAGACTTGCAATTGTTTTAAAGCTTCATAAATGAGCCGGCACAGGGCTCTCGGGAGGCCAATCAGGAGATTACCCTTTCAGACCACTGCAAGCCAAGTCCTCATTACCTAGGGTGAAGTGGAGGTTAGGTCGCTCTGGCTCACTTCTCAGCAGTAGAGGAAATGATTGGTTTTTCAAATGTAGACCTCCCTGTGGCCTTTTGGAAGGCTCTTCCCAGTCAACGGAGCCAGTTACAAAGGGAAGTCGCGTCCGCATCCAGCACAGGGAGGGATCGTGGAGGTGAAGGGGAAATGCCAAGTGCCCTTCTGCTTTTTTTCGTCATCTGATTACTCACATCTGCATCCTTTGGACACGCTCTCTTCTTCCTTTAGTGGTATTCATAAAAGAACACTAGGCTTCCTTGCGGTCAGGCCCACCTACGTGGGGCCCGGAGGCAACCTTGCTCTAGAGATACACGGGACAGTGAAAAAGTGGGGGATGTGTTTGGAAACCTTCTCCATGGTCCTGCCAATTCTCAGGGTGCAGGAAGAAGAGAGTAATTCTACTGCTAAGACCCGTGTCAGATGTGGGGCCTGGACCCTGTGAAAGGAGCCTGGCGCTGGGGTCCCAGGGCGTGGCTGTCCAAGCCAAACAAAGACTCCAGGGTTGGATGGATCAGGCCCTGATGGGCTTTACTTCCCGAGGTCTAGCCTCTAACCCACAGGGCGGTGTTTGCAGCCCCCAGCGTGCCTCATTATGTAAAACCAGCCATTCCCATCACACCCCAGCTTCCTGTTTTGAAGCGGCCACATAAGGGACCCTCTGTAGTCCATTTGTTTTACTAAGCAATATAATTCTGCTGTGTGGCTCCCAAAGTGGAAAGATAAAATTCAAACAGTTAGGAACTGTCAGTTTTTTTCAAACCACAGGAAGTGGGACTGAAACACACACACACACGCACACACACACACACATCTCTTTCAAGTCGAGTTTAAGCATAATTTTAAGTAAATGATAAGAAAGATTTTATGAGTAAGTGTGGACCAGGAAAGGTGGGAACATCCCTTGCTCTGTAAGGTAAGAAAGGGACCTCCCAGGAAATGTAGTTAGTTAACTTTGAGCTTAAGAACAAATTTCTCAGAGATGTCGACTTCTGCAAGACAGCTCAGAGTCTGTTATTGCTAAGTGGGAAATTGAACATTTGGGAAAAAGAAAAAAATTAGCCTTGGCACCACACCTTGACTTTTTCTACCCAGGCTGTAGAAAAAGTCTTGGTGAATAAGTCAAAGATTACAAAGTAGAATGGAATTGGGGAAAATAAAAGCCTTGGAAATGCAAAGATGGTAGTGTGGCCCAAGACCATCAACAGGTTTATAGTCACAACATCTCTATCAAGATAGTCACAAAGTCATCCTATCTCAATTATTCCCATGTTTGCTCTTAATCTCAGTGGGATTAAAATTGGTTTGAAAGGAGACTCCAGAGAATATTCAGTGACATCTGCAGTTGGTGTTAGAAGCAGAGCTACATAAATAAGCACAGAAGAGTTAGATCACTACCCTGACTTTGTATCAAGCTGTAATTCTCAGACACATGCTCCATGTTTCTGAAGATGCAAGTTATCATAAGAGAACTTACAGGAAGTTGTCATAAAAGATGCCAAGCATCTTTGTAACCACCCAATGGGTTCATCTTGCCCACTGCTCAGATAGAGTCAATTTATCAAGACAGGGGAATTGCAATAGAGAAAGAGTTTAATACACGTAGAGTTGGTTAAATGGGAGAGCACAGTTTTATTATTACTCAGTTCAGCCTCCCTGAAAATCCTGAGGCTGGGATTTTTCAAGGATACTTTGGTGGGCAGGGGGCTTGGGAATGGGTGCTGCTGATTGGTTGGAGATGTAATCATAGGGGTGTGGAAAATGGTTTTTGTGCACTGAGTCTTCCTCTGAGTGGGGGCCACAGAGGAGTCACTGTTCTGGGCAGAGCCATCTGATTGTCAGAAACACAAAAGCCTGAAAAGATATCTCAAAAGGCTAATCTTAGGTTCTACAGTAGTGGTGTTATTTATAGGAGTAATTGGAGAAGTTCCAAATCTTGCAACCTCTGGAATAAAGGCTGATGACCATTTAACTACACCTACAGTCTTAGCAGAATTCAGGCCCCTCTCATCCTCCCAATCTTGTGGCCTTTTATAAGTTTTACAAAGGCAGTTTTGTTTTGGGAAGGGCTATTCTCATTTAAACTATAAACTACATGTCTCCCAAAGTTAGCTTGGCTCATGCCTACTAATGACTGGGGGCAGTTTGGAAGTTAAAGGCAAGATGGAGTTAGTTAGGTCAGAGCTCTTTCACTGTCATAGTTTTCTTACTGTTACCATTTTTGCAAAGGTGATTTCATCTTTCAATGAGTGGTCTCTGGGACATAGAGGAGCTGTGTCAAGGGGTGCTGAAGATGGCCCCTAGTGCTATGGTGTTCCAGGTCTCACCAATGTGCTGCCTCTATCAGTGGATTTGCAAAGAAAAAACTTAGCTATTGTGGCACATGTGGACTAAAATGGGAGCTAATGAAGGAATACCCTTTACCTGGACAACTTATGTTCTCCCTGCTCCCTTTATTCTCCAGGTTTTCGTTATAAAAATTTAGAGTCTGAAATTACAGAGACATCAGATCCAGTCTGTCTCCTCTTTCCTATTCCCCCAAATCAAACAAAAATTTGTAGTTTTTTTCCTCCCTCACCTCCCTTGGAGATTGTCTTAGTCTGTTTTGGATCGCTGTAACAGAATACAAGACTGAGTAATTCATAAAGAAAATAAATGTATTTCCTACAGTTCTGGAGACTAGGAAGTCCAAGGATGAGGGGCCTGCATCTGGTGAGGACCTTCTTGCTGTGTCATCTAATATTGGAAGGCAGAAGGCAAGAAGGCACAGGAGACAGAGAAAGAGAGAGAGAGAGAGAGGAAGAAAGAGGGCCGAACTCATCCTTTTATCAAGAGCCCATTTCTGAGATAACTAACCCATTCCTGTCATAATGGTATTAATCCATTGGTGAGGGCAGAACTCTCAGGACTTAATCACCTCTTAAAGGTCCCACTTCTCAACACTACTGCATTGGGGATTAAGTTTTCAACACAAAAACTTTCAGGAACACATTCAAACTATAGCAGAGATTAATCCTCTTTCCAGGGGGTCAACAGTTCTAGCACTTTCACAAGCATAATGACTCATATTTCATCAATAATTCATCAGTCTCAGTGATCTTCCAAGATCACAGTGATAGTCTCATATATCTCTCCCAGAGTGGAAAAGCAGCAAGCCATCCAATTGTTTCTTATTTTTCTTTGGGACTCTGTAAACCCAAATAAAAGTTGTGTAGGTCTGTCAGCAACATGAGGCCAAACAGCCCATCTCTCAAAACAGCCAAGCTGGTACACTGAGAAGCCTGTAAGATCATCTGCTGCCTCTGTAGCTACCCTTCGCCATGGTGGGCAGCAAGATACACTGGCAATTGACTGCATTGGGGTCACAAAGGTCAGGTTTGGATCCCAGCCTTGATACTTACTAGCTGGATGGCTTGGAACAAGTCATTTGACATTTATAAACTCTCTGAGTTTCAATTTTCTAATCTGTAGCAGGGCAATATATACCTCACTGGATTTACCAAGGTTGAAATGAGATCACTTATATGGAATGTTTTGTGAAGTGCTGCATAGATGTAAGCTGATATCAATACTCATAAGTCCAACATTGAAGACCCTTAATGCCTGGAACTAATAGTGTGTATGTCACCATCTTCATTAACATTTACAGGATAAGCACATTCTACTGGTCTCTGTATTGGAACATTTCCAGGATACACACACTACAGTGGTCTCAGTATTAGAACATTTCCAGAATATGCACACTACACTGGTTTCTGTATTAGGATGTAAGAAAAAAATGATTTGATACGACCAACACCAAGTCATTATTACCCTTTCAATCCTTCCATTCTCAAACCTCCCCTACTTCCCAATCTTGATTAATGCATCCTCATCCAACTGTTAGCTAATTAGTTAGCTGATAACTAATTAGCTGTTAGCTACATTTGGACTCCTTTCCATCACTTATCTTATTTAATTAGTTCCAAAGTGATTCAAGCAATTTTTCCAAAAAACAGATTCTTGTACAAAACCTCTTTTGTACAAATGGAATTTGTACAAATTGGCTTCCTCTTTTGGACAAATGGAAGCTTCAACCACTTTTCACTGAATTTTGGTCATTCGCATTCTAATTCTAATATAACCTGACTTCCTCATCTCCCAAACTTCATTCATCTTCTCTTTGCTAGTAACATGTGATATACGACCTTCCAAAATAGACGGCTCTTTCCAGCCTCCTGGAACATTTTTCTTGCTATTGTATCTCCCTAGGAGTCTGTACGTCAGCTCCCTTCTGGGCCTGCTATCGTATCATCATTTAGCCTTCAAAACCATGGATTGAATATTATATAATCTGAGAAGCATCTCTCTCCCTTAGATGTGATTGCTCCCTCCTCTGTGCTCCTGGAACATTTATTTAGTGCTATAGCAGAACTGGAAGTTGGATGATTAATGTTAGTGGTATCTATATCAGTTCCTCCTAGGCTGGAAGCCCTTGAGGGTAAAGGGCTCAGATCCTCTTAGCACTAAGTCTAGTAGTTGAATTTCACTCAAGTTCTCACACTCCAAAGCTTACAGGCTGCTTGGGGAGCCTGGCATTAGTCATCAAAAGACACAGGATGACATGAGATAAACTCCCCTGACCCCCAAAATGAGTGTTGTCCTGCCTGGACCTTGGTGTCCCAAAGCACTGATGCAAAACCAGGGCTACCTAGATATCGGTGCGCAGAAAACACTGTTGAGCATCTGAGTGGCATTTTTTATCCTTAGAGTGCCAACTATCAAGGTCATCTGCTAAAAGTGCTATCATCATATGCAGCTCTTGACTTATTCATGAAATTTTATTGTGTGTCTACCATATGCTGGGCACTACACCAGGCACTGGGGAGTGAAACCGACACAGGCCCTACCTTCAAAGAGCTTACAGTTTAATGAGGTTCCAGAGCTGGGATCTGGAGTCACACTGACTAAATAATCTCACAAACAAATAAGTATATAATTACCAACTATGATAAGTGCCTTGAAGGAAACTCCAGGGGGCGATGAGGGCATAGGATGAGGAACTCTGAGGGAAGAGGGGGACTCTCAGGACTCCATTTTGAGAGCCAGACCTAGAGGAGTGTTTCAAGAAGAAAAGAGCCCTGAATCCTTAGCCATCGAAGTTCTCAGTGAATGAGGTTGGGCTTTGCAAGAGGAGGCTTTTCTTCACAGTGGGCTAACAGATGCATAGGGTGATAAGTAGATTTTCATGAGCATAAACCTTAAATGACAGTATTTATATTGAATCATGTTTTTCAATAACAATATTTTAAATGCAATGTACTGTGTTCGTAATCTGCCTTCCAACCACTAACACGCACAAAACTGGCAAACCAAAGGGAATAATCCTCTTCAAGAAAAGGAGGCATCTTTCTGAGTATTCTGTATAGAGAGACTAGTTTTGAATGAAACCTTTCCTTTCTTCTTTTTCCTACTCGAACATAATTTCATGTTCTCAAACCATGCCTTTCCTTATTGTTTGTTTGATTTTAATTAATTTATTTATTTATTTTTTATTTTTAGAGACAGGGGTTTGCTATGTTGCCCAGGCTGGTCTCAAACTCCTGGCCTCCAGTGATCCTCCTGCCTCTGCCTCCCAAAACTCTGGGGTTACAGGTATGAGCCATCATACCCTGGCCATGCCGTTCCTTAAAAACTGTACAGATGATATTTAATAGTTTTCTAGAACTGAAGTAATGCCTTTTTTCTTCCCTTCTTCTCCAATACTTACCAAATACAGATGACTAACTTTAAGCCAGAAATTATTTTCAAAACTCAGGTGATATTCAAGTCATTACTTTCCATAGACTTGTTTGAAAGTAAAAATGGTGCCATTAGTCTTAAAGTTTAATTAGCAGTGAACATGAACCAAAGTTAAATTATGAGTGATAAAGTAAAAGCATGATTTCATGGCCTGAACAATTGCAATGAACATAAAACTACTATACTAGTGAATATATTCCACTTATCTTAATTATTATGTTATTGTTATATTTGTTCTTACAGTGGTAAGAACAGGGCAAAATGTTGACCCAATGTAGGTAGACATTAATTTTTATTTTCTTCTAAAGGTTAAGGTATTGAACTATCAAAGAAATGTAATTTGTTTTAATTTTTTTCTGGTATTGTCCTAAATCTATCTTAAATTTCTTATTTTTTTAACTTGTGGGAAATTATTTCTTTTTGATATACACAGTAAGGATTTGATATCTTAATTAGAAATATAAAAAATTGATAAGAAAAATCTCAGAGGACAATAATTTTCTTTTCTTTTTTTTTTTTTGAGACAGAGTCTTGCTCTGTTGCCCAGGCTGGAGTGCTGTGGCATGATCTCGGCTCACTGCAACCTCTGCCTCCTGACTTCCAGTGATTCTTGTGCCTCAGCCTCCCAGGTAACTGGGACTACAGGCATGCACCACCATGCCTAGCTAATTTTTCTATTTTTTAAATTATACTTTAAGTTCTGGGGTACATGTGCACAACATGCAGGCTCGTTACATAGGTATACATGTGCCATGCTGGCCCACTGCACCCATCAACCTGTCATTTATGTTAGGTATTTCTCCCAGTGCTATCCCTCCCTCCGCCCCTCACCCCACGCCAGGCCCTGATGTTCCCCACCTTGTGTCCGAGTGTTTTCATTGTTCAGTTCACACCTATGAGCGAGAACATGCGGTGTTTAAGCTCAAACACCATGCTGGGAGAACCACTGCTCTCTTCAGAGCTGTCAGACACAGATATTTAAGTCTGCAGAAGTTTCTGCTGCCTTTTGTTCAGCTATGCCTTGCCCCAAGAGGTAGAATCTACAGAGGCAACAGTCCTTGCTGAGCTGTGCTGGGTTCCGCCCAGTTTGAGCTTCCCCGGCCACTTTGTTTACCTGCTCAAGCCTCAGCAATGGCGGATACCCCTTCCCCTGCCAGGCTGCTGCCTCTCAGGTCGATCTCAGACTGCTGTGCTAGCAGTGAGCAAAGCTCCATGGGCTTGGCACCTGCTGAGCCAGGCGCGGGATGTAATCTCCTAGTGTGCTGCTTGCTAAGACCATTGGAAAAGTGTAGTATTTGGGTGTGAGTGTCCCGATTTTCCAGGTACAGTCTGTCATGGCTTCCCTTGGCTAGGAAAGGGAAATCCCCCAACCCCTTGCACTTCCCAGGTGAGGTGACGCCCCACCCTGTTTCAGCTCACCCTCTGTGGGCTGCACCCACTGTCCAACCAGGCCAATGAGATGAACCAGGTACCTCAGTTGAAAATGCAGAAATCACCCATCTTCTGCGTCGATCACACTGGGAGCTGCAGACTGGAGCTGTTCCTATTCGACCATCTTAATTTTTGTATTTTTAATAGAGATGGGGTTTTGATATGTTGGTGTCAAACTCCTGCCCTCAAGCAATTCACCCACTTCAGCCTCCCAAAGTACTGGGATTACATGTGTGAGCCACTGTGCCCAGCCTATATATATATATATGTGTGTGTGTGTGTGTGTGTGTGTGTGTGTATATATATATATATATACACACCATACAACTTCCATTTCTGCTATAACACTAAATAAATGTTCCAGGAGAACAGAGGAAAAAGCAATCACATCTAAGGGAGAGAGATGCTTCTCAGATGATATAATATTTGATCCATGGTTTTGATGGCTAAATATATATATATATTTTATATATGTATATAAAATATATATAATATATAATATATAAATATATAGATATATTTTATATGTGTATATTAAATATATAATATATAATATATAAAATATATATAGAAATATTTTATATGTGTATATTAAATATATAATATATTATATATAAAAAATATATAGATATATTTTATATATGTATATTAAATATATATAATATATATAAAATATATATAGATATTTTTTTTTTCCTAAGCAGAGAGCTGGCTTTGCTTTTCTAGTATTTCTGTAAAGACCCAAGGGTCATCTTAATTTAGAGGATGTGATATATATGAAATAGTTTCACAAAATTACATAGCTGTAAAACCATAGAGATGAATTAGTCAGAGTCCTTCATATTGTAGAGGTTTGGGTCCTGAGAGATTGTGCCTTGTCCAGAGCCATGTGACTAGGTAGTGGTAAAACCCGGATTAGGTCTTGGGCCTCTCAACTCTTAGTCCAGTGCTTGTTATTCTTCTTGGAAAGTATGATACCTTGGTAATTTTAACCTGCCATATAAATAAGGAAAATGTTCTGACAACAGTAAAACTTTAATTTTGGCATTGGAGGCCCTTAAATTACTGTGTTTCTGGTGTCTGTACACGAAAGGAAGTAAGAACTATACTTGAGTGTTTTTCTTCATCATTCTTAACCTTCACCTATTAATACTTGTCCAGTTACTAACAAATATCTGCTCTGTGCTGGCCCCTGTGCCAAGCATTGCAGGGACAACTCTGATAAGCATCACCTTGCTTTCAAGGAGTTTATAACCTGGTTGAAAGTTTGACTCTTTTTAAAATAGCTTTTCCAAGCTGTGCACAGTGGCTCTTGCCTGTAATCCCAGCACTTTGGGAGGCTGAGGCAAGTGCATTGTTTGAGCCCAGGAGTTCAAGATCAGTCTGGGCAACATGGTGAAAAAAAAAAAATACAAAAATTAGCCAGATGTGGTTGTACGTGCCTGTGGTTCCAGCTACTTGGGAGGCTAAGGTAGGAGGATGGTTTGAGCCCAGGAGGCAGGGGTTGCAGTGAGCCATGATCATGTCACTGCACTCCAGCCTGGGCAATAGAGCAAGAAACTGTCTCAAAAAAAAAAAAAAGAAAAGAAAAAGAAAGAAAGAAAGAAAATAATCTGTTAATATCACAATCTGCTTTGCTCCTCCAAAGCAGATTGTGATAAGTGTCATCACAGAGGTAGAAACTAAATTATTTGAGAAGTTCAAAGAGAGGAAGGATCATATTTATAGTGATGAGGCTGGGGATGGAATCAAAAGTGACTTTACAAAGAAGACTGTCTTTGACATGACCTTGAAGGATGGGTCGGATTTCAGTAGTTGGAGATGAGGGAGGGGGTTTGCTAGGTGGGCAGGGCATGACCTAGACAATGCTGCCTGTCATTATAGACTTCCACAGTTTAGGTCTGTCTCAAACTCTTTTCATGCTTTAGACATTCAATAAACATGTGTTGATTGATTGGGGCTCTGTACTGGGGTCACTGTAGGTCACTTTTGCCTGGGGCAGGCAGGGCCCACCATGCTGTGAAGCTGTAGACTAGGCAATGAGGTATGAATGTTACATCCACGAAGACCTTCACTGCCACAATTGGCCTCCACAATGTACTAAAATATTTGATCCAGAGATATTTGTCTTTTCTCCTTTTTCAGGATACAGTTAACTTCTGGCCCACACCATTTGTGGTTTAGAATGATGGTGGTGTCCCGTTTGTTTGAACAGAATCTAAATCCAAGTTCTGGAGGTTTTAGTGCCATCTTCCCCACCGCCCGAGCCAATTCCCTGGCTCCCGGAGATGGCTGCAGAGCACTTGGGTTTAATCCAAGCCTCCCTGGACTCGGCTGAGTGTTTACTTGGCCCCTCTATAATGGTACAACATGGTTGGTTTTCCTAACCTGGATGTACTGTGTCTGCTGTAGCTGCCTCTCCTGGCTTTTCCCCTGGAGTCTGTCCCGTGAAACTATTAAGCCATAGTTTCCTCAATACAAGTGTCTCATCCTTCATAGAGCAAAACTGGCAGCTAACATGCTTCCCTTCCAATGACCAGGTGCCTGTGCACCCTCATCTCAGAAGCTGAGAGCACAGCAGGCATTGCCCAGATCAGAGCTTTACAAACACAGGGTCAAGATTCTTGGGCGAGTCCTGTCAGTTGTGAGTTTTGACTGCAAGCAAAAGAGCACATACAGTTAAAAATCACTCAGCTGAAACAGAACGGATTCAATGTTTTCCCCAAATAATGCCATGCTCATTCCATGCAGCAGTGTGATTTCAGGCCTAGGGTAGAGAAGAGAAGACTTACAGGTTAGCAGGCTGAGAATACCACACCACCTCTACCCTGGCATGTGTGGGGTCTCAACAGTGAGGTGACTCAGGAGTTCATTGGCCAGGCATTTCCCTGTGCGATAAAGGCTGAGAAACGCTGGCTTGTGGCATATGGCAACTAAGGTCGGGCCGGGTGGATTGAGCTCAGGTTGGGGAGTCACCTGTGTTGGTTTCAGGGCCTCTGCTCGTTGCCCTTCCACTGAAGACCTCCACATCCAGTCTGCCATATACCCAGCAAGCTAGGTTTAGGCATGGTGGCCTCACTTACTTACTTAATGATTAGTTTTTAAACACTGTGGTAGGGGCCAAGGATATAAAAGGGAAAAGTCCCAGTTCCTGCCTTTTGGAGCTGACCATCTACCATAGATTTGTGTGCTGTAATCAATCACCAAAATTTTGGATGATGGGGGAATGTAGGTTATAGGAGGTAGCATTTCCATTTATAGATGACAATCAAAAGCCTTTTATGACGGTATGAGTAGATGCTTGAAATCATACTCTAGGTACCTCATGCAAGTGAAATCATTCAGTATTTACCATTTTGTGACTGTCTTACTTCACTTAACATAATATCCTCAAGTTTCATCCACGTTGTTGCATGTGTCAGAAGGGGAAAAGCCTTTCCTGCAGCCTAATCATGAGGACACACCAGGCAAACCCAGATGGAATGACAGTCCCCAAAATATCTGGCCAATACTCTTCAAAAGCGTCAAGGTCCTGAAAAACAAGGAAACACTGAGAATCTGTCACAGATTAGAGGAAACTAAAGAGACACAATGACTAAATCCAATGGGGTATCCAGTGTGGTCCTGGAACAGAAAAAGAATTAGTGGAAAAACTGGTGAAACCCAAACTGAGTCTGTGGTTTATGAGTAGAGTCGTGCTTGGGATACTCAACGCTTTTTCCAAGGCAGCAGCTCTGCTGGGATGTCAGACCCCTGCTTGGTCTTCAGGCCTCCTTGTAGTCTGCTGCTCCCATCAGAGTAACAATGTGTCTCTGCTACGTGTTAAAACCAACTTCTTTGGTTTTCTCAGTCTAACCCCAGAGTAGGCCTTGTCCCTCTTCCTCTGGGCCTTCTGGCTTGTCCCACCTCAAAGGGGCTGGAGGGGGGCAACTGAGCCCAAAACTCCAAACCCAAAGGCTTAGCCATACTTGATGCGAGAAGGAAGGGGAAATTTCCTTTTTATTGTCTTTGATAATGAGAAGAAATAGCAGATCAATTCTCCATGACACTCATTAATCAATAGCAAAATCCATTGCTATTTTAAAATGACATTTAAAAATAAGCACAAATAATGTTGGTGGAGGAAATATTGCCATCACTTGTTGAGAGATCAGCTTTGAATGTCTTCTTCTCTCAGAAAAATCTTCACTCTCTCCAAAATTAGTATCATCCATTAGGATACAGCTAGGAACTATAACTGGAAAACAAACAAACAAACAAACAAACCTGGAGCCAGTGTTCTAAACAAGCCTTCCATTTGTTCTTTATCTGAAGTCTAGGCTTTCCTGATGAACAGTCTAAGGTTTTGGTATGTTATCTTTTCTGCCACTGGAAAAACCAGACAGGAATGAAATGTATGTTGAGTATTTATTGAATACCAGGTACTATGTTCATTTGTTCATATTCACATTTGTTTCTTTAATCTTAAGAATAATGCCATGAGTTAAGTATCTTACTTTACAGAGGAGTCAACTGCAGAGATTAAACAAATTTCCATCAGACAGTTAGCAAGTGAATGAATCTAGAACTTGAATCCAAGTCTCTGATTCCGAAGTTCAGTGTTCATTCCATTAACCCATGGTGCTAACAGAGAGGAAGATACGGGACTTTCTTTTTGCTTCACTGAATTATTTTATGTAAGGATGCACATACGTAGTGTTTGAGTGTTTGATAATTGACAAAACCTGGATGCTCTAATAATAAGAGCGGAAGGAAGAGGGAGAATGAGAAAGAAGAATATGATGGAAAATACAGAGAGGCATAGATACACACGCGCACTCCATGTTCCTTTGACCTCGGCCAGCCGGTGGGTGGAGGGATTGCAAAGAAGTGGGTCTTTTGAAAGACATTGACATTGCCAACAAACCTTCTGACAGCTGTTTGCTAATTATTACTTTTAGGGGAAAAGTGTGAATATAAGTTGTGTCTGAATGTTTTGCTGGAAAAAAATCTGGAATGCATAGTTCCATTCTCCTCTATAATCATAAAAGGATTTTCTTGCAATTGTATTTTCTCTTGCTAATGAATAGTAAACAACACTGATTATAGGAGTTATCTAATTATTGGTGTCCCCCTTGCTGTGGCCTGCCATTACTGCCAAATCCCCTTCTCTCTCTTTACACACACACACACACACACACACACACACACACACACACAGAGAAAGAGGGAGAGAGAGAGAGATCAACACATAAATCAGCAAGCCATGTTGACCCTTACGCAATGCCATGTCCTGTGAAAAGAACCTGGAATACAGTTCATACAATTAAGGGCCAATTATGTGCTTATTGGCTCTTGACCTAAGAGGAGACACAATATCTTCAGGGCAGGAATTGTGTTAATGCTCTGTTGTTCTCAGGGGCCTCATAGAGAGCTCTGTTTCACTTGGGGAGAATTTAGAAAGCAGAGTGCCCTTAATATCTATTTCAAATAGAAGTAAATGCACTGAGTATAAAATTAACTTTCTCTAAAGTGGTGGTTACACAGCTAGGCAAGATTGGTTCAGAATAATGAGAGCCAATTGGCTTTGCAAAAACGGGAGGAGGTGAGGGAGACCAAAATGTGAGTGATGTTTGGGGCAGTAGATGGAAGGTGCTGCTGAGCTGCTGCAGAGATGACCTGGGGTAAGCAGTAGACCACGAGCATGCAGCTCACTCAGGAATGTGGGAAGTCATCCCAGGCATCTTCTCTGTTCTCATTTGGAAAGCACGCCAGGGGAATGACAGTTGCCAAAGTTTTAGGTCCTGACTGCTTCCATAAGAAATATTATGATTATCCATATTCCAAATTATCCTTCAGTACGAATGGTAGACATCAAGCAAACCACCTCATTTTAAGGTGGAGTCACATAAGTTTCACTGCTGCTAACCAACTGTTTGAAGATTTTCAGGGATGGTTCCCTCTTTTTTTCTTTTTTTTTTTGAAAAGAAGTCTCACTCTGTCACCCAGGCTGGAGGGCAATGGCGTGATCTCAGCTCACTGCAACCTCTGTCTCCTAGGTTTAAGTGATTCTCCTGCCTCAGCCTCCTGAGTAACTAGGATTACAGGCATTTGCCATCATGCCCGGCTATTTTATGTATTTTTGTAGAGATGGGGTTTCACCATGTTGATCAGGCTGGTCTTGAACTCCTGACCTCAGGTGATCTGCCTGCCTTGGCCTCCCAAAGTGCTGTGATCACAAGCGTGAGCCACTGCGCCCAGCTGTCTTTTTTTAAAATATATATATTTTTTAAATCGAGAAGGAGATCTCGCTATGTTACCCAGTCTGGTCTTGAACTCTTGGCTTCAAGCAATCCTCCTGCCTCAACCTCCCAAAGTGTTGTGATTATAGATATGAGCCACTGACCCCCACCAGGTATGGTCCTCTCTTGATACTACCTCAGATCCTTGAGCTGAAGAATAAGAAAAGGAAGAGTGTGAGGAGGCATGAAGAAGTGGATAGATGCTGGGCATCTTATCCCATCCCTGAGGTCCAGGGAAAAACAGGCTTCAAAGCCAAAAGGATACATGGATGCAAGTTCTGGTTCTGCCCTTTACCACCTGCAAGGTCTTTCCAAGCTTCCTGAATGTCTACAGCCTTAGACTCCTCCTATGTAGGGTGAGTTGTCTGAGAATTAAAGATAATGTATGAAAGATTCCTGGTATAGTGAGTTCTTAGTTATATGTAGCTACTATTACTATTTTATAAATTTTTCAAACATTGATGTTGGTGGTCACTATAGCAATATCTCACTGCCTTAGGACTCTCAGAAGTTCTTGTAGCTCAGATGTCCCGACCCCCAATTACAGAAATGCTGGCGTGGAGCAGGTCATTATATAAAGACCTCAATTTCTCCAGTTGCCTCTCCATAAGGGGAGGGCTGAGTATATACGTGGCCAATAAACGGCATCATCTATTACTAACCCAAAGAAGAAAACGATTCACACGACTGCATTGGAATGGAGGTTTCAGAACTGAAATAGGAGAAAGCCCAAGCAAATTTCTTATGCCCTCAGATTCAGCATGGAATATGCTGTCTCAACCCGCTTGTCCATGGACAGCCTTGACCGTCTCCCAGGGAAGAATATGAAGAAGCTTTCCTCTAGAAGATGCCATCAGGGATGACTGGACTAAATCAACAGTTGGAGAAATAATGATGTGTAAATCAGAGTGAGGCCATTTCACTGTGAGGTTCATGTTTGCTTTAGGATGCTTTGGACTTTGAAATGAGAAAGTTGACACGCCTTGAGGTGCTGTCTGTAAGTATGGGAAACTACAGGCTTCAGAGCGCCTGGGACCTGCAAATATTTGGGTTTATTTTTTCCAAAAATCAACTAGAAATAAACTTACACTGGTAAGTTCTAGCTTTAATTCCTTCACATACTCGCTCTGTTCCATTTTTATTACTGCCATTGTGCTGGATGCCCATTAAATGTAATGCATACACACATAACATCAACAACAATGACCAAAACTATTGCTTGTGCAGTTAATAGAAACCAAATGTCCCAGAAGCTTGCAACTCCACATGTCACATGTTTTGCTTTTTCCCACTGATTTAAGAATCTCTCTCCCTAAGCTAATTTTCTTCTCCGTTCACTCCACCCCAGGCCCCAAATGCCCATGGTCTAAAGGTCTTTTGTCAACCATACTCAAAGACTTCCATCTCCTTGAGGGTGAACTTGTCTGCCTGGTTTCATTACTTGCTTGGCACTCCTCTCAGATGGGGACTTTGACCTTCTGAAATTCCTGTTGAAGATTAAATACCAAACCCAGCAGTCCACAGGAGAGTTAACAGACAGTTTCAGTACACACAGCAAGACTTCCAGAGGGGTCAAATTATTAACCCATGGGAAAATGTGGATTGGATGGTCAAACGCAGGACTTAACTCACATTGGGAACCGGCTTTTGCACTGGGAGTCACTGAGTCCTAGGGTGAGCCGTGCTGCTCTTAGCTAACAGGAAATCCCAAGTTTGGGCTTTTTGCTTTTTCCAAAGCACATAAATGCAATTGATTCGCTCTCTGAGGAACTTTTTGGAGCTTCGGTGCCACTTTAGATGGCTTCTCCTGGCCTCATCTAGAATATTTCTTTTTGGAAGTCTTTTTCGAAGGCTGAGTTAGAACTGCTGTCTCTTCTCTCCTCCCCTCTCTTCTGCCATTTCGCATTCCCATTTTAGGCTTTTCTAGTAGTTTAAAATATTACATGGTTGATGTATTAAGATAAAATTAAGGAACCTATTTGGTCATGAGAAGTATATCCCATAGCTATACTAGGTCTTTTGAAATTACCAAGTCAGCAGGTAGGAAAGTCAGGAATCCAGTTGAGAAATGTGTGTCCTTCATTCAGTGTGAACATTTGCTAACAAATGTTTTGTAACTGAGTAGAGACTCTAAGTGTCTAAACTTTCTGGAACATCTCCGAATTTGGTTCAAGATACTTTGTACAATTGTCTCTTGATCAATTCAGATTTCTTCCTTGGTCCCTTCTTTCTGTTGCTCGCCCTTTGGTTATTTTTGTTACTTACTCTCTGGTACAAGGAGGGAAGTATCTCAGAGAGAAAGAAAAATACCCCTCCATATTCTTTCCGACATATTTTCCAACTGTCGAATGCGAGTTGGAAATTCTGGGTGAACTCTGTTTTGGGCTATGTATTGAGGTAGTATAGTGCAATGGTCAAGAGGAGGGATTTAGTATCTGAAAGACCTGGACTTGAATTACTTGAATTAATGAACTAACCTTATTAATTAATTAACTACATTAATCAACTAAACTTGTGCAAATTCATTAAACTCTTTGGGCTTTAGTTTTCTCATTTGTAAAATAGGATAAGATTAGTTTCATAGGATTGTTAAGAATATTCAGTTAATGAATGAAAAGTCCTTAGCTGTGTTTCCAACATAGAAGAACATTTATTAAGTAGTATTATTATTATGTCATTAGTTGTTGCCTTCTGCAATGCCCATGAATCTGCTGTGTGTAGAACATTTTGATTTTTCAGCTGACAAACCATACTATGGCCCCAACAATTTATATTCAGTGTTGCAAGGTACTTTTGAGAATTTAGTGGATTTTTTCTCTCTTCCTCTTTCCTTTTCTTTATTCAAGCAGGTAGCAAGCTACGACTTGGATGTCTGAACTTGTGAGTGCAATGCATACTACTATGCTGATAAAGGCAGCACCATTTCATTGATTGGATGAAAGCAGTTTCCAATCTGCTTTCTGAAATGGACAGATTCTTCTTTAACTGATCAGGGAACCACATGCCTCAACACTGCATATTCACTGGAAGGCCAGGAATCTTAGGAGCTGAGTTTTTTCAGATTGCATTTGTCAGCACTCACTGGAAAGACACAAAACAGCAAATGGCAATGTCTGTAGTTTCTGAGCTATGCCTCTTAAGTATTTCAGATGCCTACAAGCTCTGCTAGGCCTCACTGTGGGAGCACTTTAAATATCCAGAATAAGGTAACATTCACCTGATTTCTTTTTCTAATTTAACCAATTCAGTCCAATTACTGCTGTTGCCCTGTGCTTTGCACAGAACCTAAGAGCTGAGTTTTCATTCAGCCTCACGTGAGAAAGCAACTACCAACCATTAGAAGACTGCTTGGCCAAAAGGACTGTGGTACCCAATCTGACTAGGATGGGACTGTTCCAGAACTCTCTCAAAAATTTTTTTTTTGAGACAAGGTCTCACTCTGATGCCCAGGCTGGAGTGCAGTGGCACGATCTCGGCTCACTGCAGCCTCTGCCTCCCAGGCTCAAGCAGTCTTCCCACCTCAGCCTACCGAGTAGCTGGGACTGCAGGCGCACGCTACCATGCCTAGCTAAATTTTTTTTGGATTTTTTTGTAGAGATAGGGACTACAGATAGACCCTATCTTTTTGTAGAGATAGGGACCGTATGTTGCTCAGGCTGATCTCCAACTCCTAGGCTCAAGCAATCTGCCCGCCTCAGCCTCCCAAAGTGCTGGGGTTACAGGCATGGGCCATTGTGCCCAGCTTCAAATTCCGATCTCAAACAAGCTTTCTGAAAGCATTGAGGTGGGGGTAGTAAGATACTATGAATTCTGTTCCAGGAAGTCTAGAATCCACAAACTCATGTCCTGGCTTCAGTCTACTGAAAGTCACAAGATCAACAACAGTGACACCACCGTACAGTACTTCACAGTTAACTAGGGGCTGCATATATATTACTCCATTTATCCTCACAACGGCTCCTTGAGGTTTGCTGAGCTGAATCATAATAATAACAAAAACTTATTGAGCACTTGCTATCCATTTTATGCTAGGCACTTCGATATTCATGACAACCCCATGAGGTAATACTATTTGACGATCAAACAAGGGCAAAGTCAGGGTAAGTTAGTCGCTATGCTGCAGAGATGGGATTTGACCTGATGTCTGCCAAGCCCAGTAGGCTGTGCACTTAACTGCTGGTGCAGGAGGCAGGCTCCGAGGAGTGGGAGTCTCGGCCAAGGTCACAAAATCGTTAGCATGGCCAGGACCTGAACCCTCGGTTTCTCATTCCCTGGCCAGTTCTCTTCTTGTTACACTGTGCTAAAAGCACTCTATATTTTGGATTATTAAACTTTAAGTAGCTTATAAAACCACCCATTTAGCTGGGCCTACAGCTGGGAGTGATTAGATCAGCAAGCCCCCTCAAGCCAGCTTACCTGTGCAGCAGGACCTTGTCCCGGAGCAGCCCTCCGTGTCTCCCACCGCATGACTGACAGGGGCTCTCACCCTGCCTGCCCATGACAGGCACAGTGTGGCTTTAAAATATGCTGATGTCAGCCACGTGCAGTGGCTCATATCTGTAATCCCAGCACTTTGGGAGGCTGAGATGGGAGGATCGCTTGAGCCTAGGAGTTCAAGGGCAACAAACTGAGACCCCATACCTATAAAAATATTTAAAAAATTAGCCAGGTGCAGTGGCATGTCTGTAGTCCTGTCTACTTGGGAGGATGGCTTGAGTCCTGGAGTTCAAGGCTGCGGTGAGCTATGATTGCATCACTGCCCTCCAGGCTGGGTGACAGAGCAAGACCCTGTCTCAATAAATAAATAAATGATAAAAAATGCCCATGTCCATTGCAAATTAAGTAAATAAGGGTCTCTGAGGGTGGATCCCAGGCAGGAATGTTTTTTTTAAAGCTCTCAGGTGAGTCTGACCGTAGTCAGGGCCAGGAACCTTAGACTGAGGCGTGTGCTCTGAAAACTGCAGAAGGGAGTTCAAGAGGTGGCAGCAGGAACCGCAGTCCACCCCACCAGCTGTGTCTTAGCTTCCAGAGAGAGAAACGGGTCCAGATAAACTCCTTCGTGCAGCACTTAGCATGGGGTCACACATGAAGAATCAAGATTTTTTGGATGCTATTTAAAATAGATGAGGAATTTTTAATTTAGAACCAATTGGTGGCTTCCTGAGAGTGAGGGGGGCGCTGTGGGATTCCTGAAACTGAATTGTGTGTGTGCCAAATGAGCATTTTGCCAAAGAGGGGAGTGTAGTGTTATTGTTGTTTTCAGATTCTCAAAGGTTTCTTTAAGGAGTTTCCAAAAGTGACCTTACTGATCCCTCCAAGAGCAGCCGCAGAGCAAACAGAGACAGTCCAGAATATTGGAACTGGAAGGAGCCTGGGGTTCACGACCTTGGTGGCAAATGACAGTGGCTTGATGGCTGGCCACATGCTCAGAGGTTTTGACTTTTTAGTCTGTGGGGAGGGCTGGGGCGTTAGCATTTTTAAAAACTTCCCTGGACGATTCTCCTGTGCTGCCAGGGGTGAGAACCATCACAACTCACTATTTTTAGATGAGACTGGGGCCTGACAGATTCTCCTGCCAGCTTGCTCTGCTAGGAATACTTCTTACTATCTGCTGTTTCTGGCTAAGTCAGTGTGACAAGCCCCACTCCACTTCTCTACCTTTTATTTCTCAGAAAGATCTTTCTTTCTCTCTTTTTCTTTCTCTCCTTCTTCCTTTTTTTCCTTTTCCCTCCCTCCTCTTTTTTCTCTCTCTCTCTTTCCCTCCCTCCCTCTCTCTCTCTCTCTTTCTTTTTTCTTTTTCTTTCTTTCTCTTCCCCTCCCTCCCTTCCCTCCCTCCCTTCCTTCCTTCCTTCATTCCTTCCTTCCTTCCTTTCCTTCCCTCCCTTACTTATTGCTCAGAAAGGACAACTAGCTTTATTTTCCACCCTGATTAGAATACTTCCAGGGCTGGGATGAGGGTGAAGCCTTAGCACACAATTTAAGGAGGTGTCCAAAAACTCAGTAGTCAAGATAAATAATATTTGAAGGCATTATTTTTTAAAAATCAAAATTAATGCAAAAACCCCATAATGAAGAAAATATCAAAATTTCAAAATAGGCCAGGCTCGGCAACTCATGCCTGTAATCCCAGCACTTTAGAAGGCCAAAGCTGATGAATCACCTAAGGTCAGGAGTTTGAGACCAGCCCACCAACATGGTGAAACCTTGTCTCTACTAAAAATAAAAATTTAAAAAAAAATACAGAAATTAGCCCAGTGTGGTGGCAGCCATCCGTAATCTCAGCTACTGGGGAGGCTGAGGCAGGAGAATGGCTTGAACTCAGGAGGTAGATGTTGCGGTGAGCTAAGACCACGCCATTGCACTCCAGCCTGGGCAACGAAAGTGAAACTCCATCTCAAAAAAAAAAAAAAAAAAAGAAAGAAAAAAATTTCAAAATGAAATGAAAATCACTCATAGTGCTGTGAAGAGCCACATTCAAACCTGGGGCAAAAGAAAAAGAAAAAAAAATCAGTAATATTGGTCCTATCTTTGAAATGTTGACTTTTTGTTCATCACGGAGTTTTTGCATTAGTTTAATGCATCACATATTGCAAATAGATCATGCATTAAAACCCTGTTGATCCTGATGACTGAGTGTTTTGGTGCCTCTTTCATTTCACACCTAGGAGAGTTTCCCACGGTTCTCGCCTTGAGACTGTGGCCACTGAGCGGGGACCTGTGAGAGGAACAAGAAGCTGCTGGCTGTGCCGGAAACAGGTTAGATTCTGGGCGTGTGGGGAACAGGTTAGATCCCAGGTGTGCGGGGCTAGGACAGAGTGAGCAGGGCTGTGGGGGGAAGTGGGGGTGGGAGGAGGGCTGTATTACATATATGTTTTACTATAAATGTGGTGGGAAATTTTGCTTTCTTATCTGCTGGCACCAAAATTTTTCTTACAGGCGGGATCGAACTTCATTTAAGAGCACTTTTTCATCAGCTGTTTACAGAGAAGATAAAACTGTGAGCACCTGAATAATTAGGAACCAAGATAATAAACAAACAACAAACAAAAAACAGAATAAAAGAAAACAGGTGTTTGGTCAGAGAGAAAAAGAAGAGGAAAAACCCCAGAAGGGGAGCAGGAGGAGAAGCACCATTTGGGGAACAGGAATTGCTCACGTCTGAGTTTTTTGCATTGGAAATCTAGATCTTTCCGTCTTCCTAAACCTTCTAAGGAAAGTCCATATAAATATCTTCTGTGGAAGGTTTAATTTTATTTCTGTATTGTCCAAATGAAGAAAAGAGACCCCTTTCCTGTCAGTGACACAATAGCAAGGAAAGGAGAGGATTTTTAAATGAACGAATTCAGCAGAAGCAGAGGCTCGGAGCCAGAGAAAAGCATGAAAATGTAAGCTCTTTAGATCTCAGGAATCTTGCAGAAGACCTTGGGCTTTCCGATATTTATAAAAGGTTGAGTCATTCTGCCCAGGATGTTGAGGGGACAGGGCCACAGCTGATGTGTGGGTGACCCCTTAGTGTGGCTCAGTATAACCAGACAGCACTTATACTTTATTGGTTTGTAATTGCATAGATTCTGAGTTTCCTTGTGCAATATCACCTTCATATTTCTTCATATTTCTGTGGTCTCATCACCTGTCTCTTGCTATCAAGAAAAATGATTGGCTGGGTGCAGCGGCTCACACTTGTAATCCCAGCTCTTTGGGAGGCCGAGGAGGGAGGATCACTGGAGCCTAGGAGTTCAAGACCAGCCTGGGCAACATAGTGAGGTTCTATCACTACAAAAAATAGAAAAATTAACTGGGCATGGTGGTTTGTGTCTGTAGTCCCAGCTACTCAGGAGGCTGAGGTGGGAAGACTGCTGGAGCCCAGGAATTCGAGGGTGCAGTAAGCTATGATTGTACCACTGCACTCCAGCCTGGACGGCAGAGCGAGACCTCAAGGCAAATCTGTAGGCATCACGTCCTTACAATGTCATACGGGGGCAGAAGCACTTTGTTCAACACATTCTTAACTATTGTTTAAAATTCCTAGACTCAGAGAAGTTACATGTTAAGTTGTAGATTTTTCTTTGGTAGAGACGAAAATAATTTCTATCTGGCAGGAAAAACAAAAACAACTCCATAGTTTATAGTTTATTTCCCTGTAAGATGTTAACTAGCCAGTAATCGTACCCTAACATTCCTTTTCTTAATTGCCTGTAAATACCTAGCTCTTCAGATCTCTCTGAACTGGTATTAAGATCTTACTGATTCCTCATTAATTAGTGAGTGGGATAAAGTGTTTGACATGTGTTCATTTTATATTTGCATAAAGAGTCTTGGATTTAGCTTTTTGGAAATTGTGCTTTTGCCCTCTCTGGACTTGCAGACCTCAGGGTATGGCTGGTTCTCCTGCCCCTGCCTGCAGAGAAAACCCAGAGCTGCAGAATCAACCAATTGGCTATGCTCACCATTTGCATAGCATAGTGCCTGGCACAGTTACTCACATATTTGGGGGTTTTTTAAATTTGTTTTGGTGGGCTTTTTTTTTTTTTTTTTGAGACAAGTTCTTGCTCTATCATGGCTCACTGCAGCCTTGAACTCTGGGCTCAGAAGATCCTCTTGCCTCAGCCTCCTCAATAGCTGGGACTACAGGCGTGAGTCACCACACCTGGCTAATTCTTTTAATTCTTTTTGTAGAGAGGAGGGTCTCGTCACGTTGCCCAGGCTGGTCTCAAACTCCTGGCCTCAAGAAATCCTCCCACCTCGGCTTCCCAAAGTGTTAGGATTACAAGCATGGGCCTCCGTGCCTGGCCTTTGAATACTTGCTGAGTGTTGTGTGTGTTCTGGCCTCTGTTGTCCCCAGGTTACTCTGATGATGAGGCTCCACTCTTGAGGTCCCTGTATTGACTCTCAGCTATCGGAGAGGAACGACTTCCTGAGTCTTCACGGTAGCCAGAAGGTGGGCGACCTTGATGTTCTTCTCCCAGTGCGGAGACAGAAACGGGGCACTGTAGCTCAAGGGAAGCCTGTGCTCAGAAGGGTCCCGTTAAGTCTCTTACTCAGGGTTCATGACTTTGGCTGAGCATTAGAATTAACGGGGGAGTTAAAAGATATCCGCATCAGGACCCTGTCTTCAGGGAGCCTGATTTCACTGAAGGGAGCCAGGCCTGGCATCTGCATTTTCTGAAGTGTCCTGACGATTGCACTGTGCAGCTAGGGTTTGGAACCACAGTTCCAGCCCTGTCCCTCGACTGGCACAAGGGACCGTCCCTCCTGTTGTCTCTCCTCAAATGTGGTAACGTGAGCTGTGTTCAAAGGGCCTCCCAAGGGTGTTTTTCCCTGCATCGCCGGCCCCATGTTGGTCTTCGTGGTGGGCCCCGAGGAGCTCCAAAGTCCACAGAAAAATCCCAGTTCCTCAAAGACTCTCATCTTACCAGCATCTCCCCACCGCCCGCGCAGACTGCTCCATTGTCGATTTTTTCCTTTCCTCTTCTTTTTTCTCTTCTAAATTCTAAGTTCCTGGCAGCCACTAAAATGGCTCAGAAGCAGAAACTAGCTTTGATCGACTGTCAGCAGAGTCGAAAACTACAAATTTTTTAAAAAACAATTTTTCAAAATCTCTCTTCTCTAAAGTCCTTCTTGGGCAACCCCTGGCAGGCCTTTGGGCTGTCTTGTGCACATGACCCGCTTCCCTGGCCTTGGTCCCAGCCCGCCCTCTCCTGCCCTCCCACCTCCGCCTCTCCCCTCCTCTGCCCTCCCCACCCCCCTGCAAATTAATGTGGTGCTGCTGCTGAGAGAGTGGATTCTGGAGCGAGCTTTTTTCTGGCCTCTCTGCCATCACAGGCTGGCAGCTTCAAAGCTCGAGTCATCCTGTTTCCATCTGCCCCTGAGCCCGCGTGGCCTGGCTTCAACGCAGGGGTCAGAAGTGCAGCCTCAGCTGATGACAGCAGCCTGGCCTGGCTCGACAGAGACCGGGGACACACACCCATCTGATGTCTCCCCTCCTCTGCTATTTTCTCTCCCCTTCTCCACCTTCTCCGGCCCCAAACAGTCCTTCCTCTGGAAAGATAAGGCCCTCTTCTCGGTTCCTGCATCCCTTCCCTTTTATGCCAGACAGAGGCAGCCCTTTGTGAAGGGGGGTACGGGCTTTTGCACAAATATTTAATCTCTTCCAATCTGCCCTTTTGCACTGCCTGTCAGTTCCTGGGGTTGAAACCGCTCTGTTTGCTTTAGCTGGTAACAGGATACTGTTTTGAAAAGTGATGCTGAAGTCAGATTACTTATGAATCTGGGCTTTATTTTGCATGAATGCTTTTTCAAGGCAAGTATAGATTTAGTTTTTTCATCCTCACCAAGAATTATGTTGCCAGTGGGGGTGTGGTCTTGAGCAGGCAGGGAAATCTAGCGATGAGTTTAACTTTTTCCCTTGTAGTTTGGAATTCTTAGCAGCAGGGACCTGTGAAAATAAACAGCCTCAGTTTCAGGTGGTTTCTTTCAGCCACTATCTGCACCTTTGCTTTTTGAACATGCCTTTATTTCACACTAAAATGTAGTTTATCCTGTCGAAGTGTCTGCAGGTCCTGTTAGAAATCACCTATTACAAAATCATAGACAAAGAAAAATGCAAAAATAGGATAATAATCACTTTTATTTAATAAAAAAAAAGAGACAACGTCTCATTGTTTCCCAGTCTGGAGTGCGGTGGTGTCATTATAGCTTACTGTAACCTTGAACTTCCAGGCTCAATCGCTCCTCCCACCTCAGACTCGCAAGTAGCTGGGACTACAGGTGTGTGCCACCATCCCCAGATAAATTAATCACTAATGTTTATTACAAGCCTGGTTTTTGCCAGGTGATTAACATGCTTCTAATACAGTTGCTAGTGCTTACCATGGCTGTGCATGGCAAATATTGTTATTCCCATTTTACAGGAAGTGAAACAGAGAAGTTCAGTGTCTTGTCTGTGCTCACACAGCCAGTCACAGAGGAGTTGGGCTTAGCTCTGGCAGCCTCTCAAGGGCGCCCTGTCTACTCCCCACTCTGTTTGCACAGCTATTGGCTTTGCTCCATCACCAGGGACAGAAGACCTGCAGCTAAGGTAATGGCGTGTTTTGGATTTTTCAGTACAGCACTGACTTAAAATGTTTTCTCTATGTACCAACCAAACGGTGAATGATGGATCCTAATTGTTGAGAAATTGTGATTGGCTTTCATATTTCTAGTCTTGATTTGACTTCTAAAGTAGCCAAGCAGTCCAGGGAAAGACGACCTCCATGAAGAACGTGTGCTGAGGACTTCTGGTGAGGTTTGGAGGAGAATAAACAGTGAGAAGAGGAAGCGCTCTTTGCAAAACTTGGCCTAGAGCTCCAGGCCTGAAAATGGTACTGGATAACCTCAATATCCAACCATAGGGGAGAGAGGGGAGAGAGGAAGTGAGTCACAGGTCAGAGTAAGTAACTGTTAGGCTGTTCCTATGTGTCGGGTGTTAGAAAATATTCATGTGGGGAAAATCTTGTGTTGTGTTAAGTTAAAAAAGCTATAAAATTAGATATCCTATAATTCCAACCTTATTAAAAATCTATAAAAAAAACCTGGAAGAGGCTGGACATGGTGGCTCATGCCTGTAACCCCAGCAATTTGGAAGGCTGAGGCGGGAGGATCGCTTGAGTCCAGGACTTTGAGAACAGCCTGGGCTATGTAGCAAGACCTTGTATTTACAAAAAATTTAAAAAAATTGGCTGGGAGTGGTGGCTCACGCCTGTAGTCCCAGCTACTTGGGAGGCTGAGGAGGGAGGCTCCCTTAAGCCTGAAAGTTTGAGGCTGCAGTGAGCCAAGATTGCGCCACTGCACTCTAGCCTAGCCTGGTGACAGAGTAAGACATCGCCTCTAAATAAAAAAAGGAAAAGTAAAAAGAAAAAGAAAAAAAAAACCTGGAAGAAAAAAACATCAAAATATATTAATAGCAGTTATGGATTTTTTTCAGTTTTGGAAAATATTTTCTATCTATTCTGCAAAGAATGTAGATTATTGTTATGAACAGAGCCTAACCAATAAGGTGAGTAAAACAATGTCTCCGTTCAAAACACAGCATTTCTTTTGGGTTACATCAGCGTGGAGGCCCCAGTGGTAAAAACTGTGCAAACTGCAGCCCAGTGTAGAGAAAGAGTCTTTGCCTCTCTTCTCTCTCCTGCTCTCCAGCAAGACTCTGTTTATTAGCTTCCGACCTTGGGCTTCCTATTCTCTTTCTACTGTTACTGGAGGATCAGTTTAAACTGAAGTGCTTGCTGAATCTGTGAATCGGAACAGTTTCCGAGTGTCCCCTGTTCCGTTTCCCTGCACTTCTGGAATCGGATGAGAGAGGGGAGAAAAATGAGGGAAAGAATTACCTGTTCAAGGCAGAGTGCTGTGAAGCTGCCTTCCTGGCCCTCAAGGAACCCCATTTTGTTCCAGAAGCTTCTACTATGCCCAGGGTTCCTCCCAGATCAGGATCCTAAGCTCTCCCTGGCCCTGACTCCTCTGCAAGCTGGATGTGTGAATTTCCTTCCCCTGACATCATTGTGTGTAAAGAACTGCTTGCAGCCCGAGCGCTGGGGGATGGCGATGTCTGTCCTCAAGCAGTTGGACCCTTCAAGACAGAAGCACTGCAGAGGAAACCTGGCAACCTGGAGAAGCATCACCAGGGGGCTGAGCAGGGCTGGAATGGGCTATTTGGCCTATGTTGGAAGACATTTTCATGCTTTAAACTTTTTTTTTTTTTGAGACAGTGTTACACTCTGTTGCCCAGACTGGAGTGCAATGGTATGGTTAGAGCTCACTGCAGCCTTGATCTTCAAGGCTCAAGCGATCCTCCCACCTCAGCCTCCCAAGTAGCTGGGACAACAGGCACAGGCCACCACGCCCAGCTAATCTGTTTTATTTTTTGTAGAGATGGGATCTCACTCTGTTGCCCATGCTGGTCTCAAACTCCTGGGTTCAAGGGATCCTCCCACCTCGGCCTCCCACAGTGTTAGGATTACAGGTGTGAGCCACTGCACCCAGCCCTTAAACTTTTTATTTTTATTGTATTTATTTATTTATTTATTTATTTTTGAGATGGAGTCTCACTCTGTTGCCTAGGCTGGAGTGCAGTGAAGCAATCTCGGCTCCCTGCAACCTCCGCCTCAGGATTCAAGCACTTTGCATGCCTCAGCCTCCAGAGTAGCTAGGATTACAGGCACTCATCACCATGCCCATCTAATTTTTTTGTGTTTTTAGTAGAGATGGGGGTCTCACCATGCTGGCCAGGATAGTCTCGAACTCCTGACCTCAGGTGATCCGCCCACCTTGGCCTACCAAAGTGCTGGGATTTCAGGCGTGAGCCACTGCTCCCAGCCTAAACTTTTTAAGTCAAAAAAATATAATATATTTCTAGTTGGAAAGAGTAGTTCCTGTTTATTGACGGTTGCAGTTTTAGACATCCAGAGCATTTTCCTTCTATTTTGGAGACACAGAGCAAATCTTCCTGGGTCTCTTGATGAAGGCTTTATTTTTTAAATTCACCTTGAAGAGACTAAGTTGTTCCTGCAGATCTCTCAGGGGCTAGCTTAGGGTTTGTACCATATTTGAGACACTCAAGGAAGTGGCTGTGTGGAACACAGGTGAAGGGCTCAGGCACTCCCTGTTCGTGAAGGAACTAGGACATGTTCTGTCACTGAGTTCTGAAGATCCCCGCAGGGCAGCAGGGGCCTCTTGGATTCTCTGCTGTTGCACTGTGGCCCCTGGGCGATAGTTACCCCTTCTGTATCTCAGGGACGTGTGTGGAATGAAGGTTATGTTCCCCTATATCCCAAGATTGTTGTGAGGAGCATATGAAATAACAAACATGAAATTGATTTGAAAACAAAAATGTTCTAAATGCAAGGTCTGATATGTATTCTTTCTATGATTCCACATGTGTCCAATGGTACAAAAAACCAACATCAAATTTTTTAATTAATTAATTTTTTTAAGAGACAGGGCCTCACTCTGTCATCCAGGCTGGAGTGCAGTGGCTTGTTCATAGTTCACTGAAGACTCAAATTCCTGGGCTCAAGCGATCCTCCCACCTCAACCTCCTGAGTAGTTGGAACTACAGGTGTGCACCATCACACGCAGCTAATCTTTGTACTTTTTGTAGAGAGGAGGTCTCACTGTGTTGCCCAGGCTGGTCTCAAGTGATCCTCCCGTCTTGGCCTCCTACAGTGTTAGGAATACAGGCTTGAGTCATTGTGGCTGGCCAACATCTAATCTTTTTTAACGTTAACTATTATGTGTTTAGCACTGCAGCAGGGAATGTGGAAATATAGCAGTGAAAGGCATGGTCCAGGCCTCAAGGAGTTTACAGGCTGGATGAGGACACTAATCCCCAGTGACCTAATCCTACAGCACACACCAGCCATGTGTTCAGAGGCAAGAGCTTTAGGGGGTTAGAGGAGCAGGGAGCTTATGTTGGCTGGGCCAGGCTTGAATAGGCTGCAGGGGAGTGGCACAACCTCCAAGTATGGGAAAAACCAAGAGCAAGGACACCTGAGAGGAAACGATATGCTGGGTATAAAGGGCATCAAGGGAAAATCACAGACCAGACCAGAGCAGAAAGCATCGAGGAACAACAGGGAACAAGTTGGGATTCAAAGGGCCAGATGCTGGGGGCGTGGGAGGTGTCCCGAGAATCAGGCAGAGCTGAGTCCCCACAGAAAGAACGTATCCACATAAGCCGGTCACTATCCCCTAGTACCCAGTGGTCTGCTCAGTGTGTCTGGTAACCAGCAGATAATGTGGCCATGAGGAGTAAATGAAAATCTACTTCCAAGTGTCTTAGAAACTATAAAGGGGAATATGAGTGTGGGTTTTCCTAAAATATGCTTTTGTTAAATAAAGATAACTCAGGCATAGAAGTATTCATTTCCTCTTGAATTTCTGAAGCTTTAATTATGGAAAATTATCTGGGAAAATGCATTCTTTTCATCCTAAATTATTCTTCATAGAAATACATCAAACATGGGGGAAGGGGAAGGGGAGGATTGCATGCTTAGAAATCTTGTGAGTTTTGCAAAAAAGATAGATGAGTCTTATGTTAGGACAGCCAATGTCTTTTTACCTTGAATTTTAAAACACTTATTTTTGGAGTTGGTTTTAAAAAAAATCTTTCCCCCAGTCTTTGAATGGCTAGTGCCAGGTTCATGCTAACTTAGCTCATAAATAGGTGCCACTGGTTTTAATGAAGCAGAAATTTGGCTAAGAATGGGGACTGCAAGGCAGATGACTAACAGGACAATAATAATGAAAAATGCATATTTATGGCCTTCTGTGAGCACAGATTATTGATTTAGTGCAGCTTAATGGACTCTACATTTTTTAAATTTTCTTCAGCTATCTTATAAAATTACTTTTCAATTCTTGGATGGGGTTCAAAAGGTTTTTTCCCCAGAGTTTATAATGCCTGTTAAATTGTCCCAGGATGGTATGTATGTTTAGGAATATATAACATGTTTATTTATTTTTTTAGGCAGGTAGCAGTTAGGAGTTCTTAAAGCCTCTGCATGCAAGGGAAGCCGGTGGGCAGGAAAGGAGCCATCAGTGAGGCCTGGGGAGTTGGCAATAAGAGCATATTGAAGGGTTATTTAGGCGCTATCACAGTATCCATCAGTCTGATCAGTGGAGACTTTCTTCTAAGTGGGAAACTTACTTGTTGGCATAACCAATTCTCCAACAAACCTCAATTAAAGGCATTTTTTAGGTCAAATTGCATTCAGCATGAGCCTACTACTTTCACCTAAATTTAGAAGAAGACAGCTCCAACCAGTTCTGCCCCAGCAGAGGAATGTGAATTGATAATGGGCAAGAGAAAACCCAGCAGATGCCACAAAGCCACTCCTCCATGGGAGCCAGGAGGAGGCACCATCCCTGCGTGGAGCCGAAGGCATCCTGGGAATATCTCTTTGGGGTCTGAGATGCTCAGCTCCCTGCCATGTCACCAGACTTCCATCAGAGGGTCACCAGGTTCCTGGCCACACAAATAAAATCTGCATGTTGAAAACAACTTTGTCATGGGGTTGTAAGCATGGCTTTTTGAATTGGATAGGTTTAATTTAAATCAGGGGTGTCCCATCTTTTGGCTTCCCTGGGCCATATGGGAAGAAGAATAATTGTCTCAGGCCACACATAAAATACACTAACAATAGCTGATGAGCTAAAAAGAAAAATGACAAAAAAAAATCTCATAATGCTCTAATAAAGTTTACAAATTTGTGTTGGGCCACATTCAAAGCCATCCTGGGCCACATGCGGCCCATAGGCAGTGGGTTTGACAAGCGTGATTTAAGTAGAAGTTGGAATAACATGGGGAACTCTCTGGATGTTGGGGGTAAGAGCTACAATTTTATCTATTTGGACCCATTAGAATTTCCAGCAGGATTTGGGCATAAAAGCTGCAATTAAAAAAAAATGCTGTAGAAACAGGGTCTTGCTATGTTGCCCAGACTTGCCTTGAACTCCTGGCCTTAAACAATCCTCCTACCTTGGCTTCCCAAATTGTTGGAATTACAAGCGTGAGCCACTGTGCCTGGCCAGGGGTATTATTTTTCACTCTGGAAAAAAAAATGTTCCCTCCCCCTTCCCCTTCCCTTTCTTGACAGAGTCTTGCTCTGTCACCCAGGCTGGAGTACAGCAGCATGGTCTCGGCTCACTGTAACCTCCACCTCTCACCTCAGCCTCCTGAGTAGCTGGCATTACAGGTGCGCACCACCATGCTTGGCTAATTTTTGTATTTTTAGTAGAGACGGGGTTTCTCCAGGTTGGTCAGGCTGGTCACAAACTTCTGACCTCAAGTGACCCACCCACCTTGGCCTCCCAAAGTGCTGGAATTACACACGTGAGCCACCGCGCCTGGTGATGTTTTTCTTTAATAGCAAAATATGTCAGGAAAAACTTGGAAAATGCAGAATACAAAATACAGAAAATACAGCTGAGAACCTTTATGAGAATTTCAATCATCAAACAGTGAATCTCAGTTGCTCTGTCTCTCCGTGTCTCTTGTGTGTGTGTGTAGGTAGATAAATGGTGTCTAGGTTTGTGGGCGTGCATGCATAGACAGTCTTTCTGGGGTACACTTAAGGGGATTCGGCCCCTCAGGTGCTCCTAGCTCCTAACCTCGCCTTTCTGCATGTGTCCTGTTTCTGAGGATGGCCCTGAAGATGAGGGAGTCTTATTTTTGAATGAGCAGCAGTTTCAGGGACACAGAAACCAGGACTCCCTACAATGAAGAAGGGAGCTTTGCTTCTTCCAAAGCTAGAGCATTGTGGAGGTGATTTTTCAAGTCTTAACACCATGCTATTATGACATCATTGAAACTGAGACAGGGTGAAGACATTTAAGTGGAAATATTTATTTTCTTAAAAGTATAGCTTAATTTTCCCTCTCCAAGTTTGAGAAGGAATATTGGGAGGAAACGGGACAAGATGACACAGGCATTTGGACATTCACTGCAAACCCTAGGGCGTTGCTGCAAAGCATCCTGGGGTCAGTTCCAGTTTAGGAAACCTCACAGCCTTTTTTCCAGTCGGACAGGTCTCTCCCCTCACAGTGTTTCTTCCAGCCTTGCCTGAGCACGAGAGGGAAGCAAGAGCAGCAGAAAGAAGCATGACAATCCAAATCGTCTCAGTTTCAAAGTCTACAGAAATTAACCAAAATCGCCAGCGGAAATCTGGGTTGGGTTTCATGTGCTTCTGAGATTCAAGGATGCTGTCATTTTGCCTTGTTCAGACTTTTGTCTCCTGGTTTTCTCCTAGCCATTGTTAGCTTCAGCAACAAGCAATCAACTTTTGTAAGGATGGGTCATTTCATGACATACCCACATCTCTGAAAATTCGGGTTCTCTGAGTGGGGCCGGCTGGCAATGTTCACTAGAACACAGCAGCAGGGAGTGCAAGGTCCCAGGCTCAATGCTGGGGACGCTTTCTGCTGAGTCACCATGACACAGACCTGCTCACTTTCCTCTCGCTGCTGCTCATTCTCTTTCCCTGCAAAATGTTGCTGTAACCTTCAAAATCTTATCCAAATCTAGAGCAAACTCAAGCTTTGTTTTTCCCTCTGTTGAATTGACTCAACTGACCCTTTCCAAGTCACTTTAGAAAATACCTTTCTCCATTGTTTGGAATATGTTCATACGAAAAGCAATTGCAAACTGTCTTAACCCAATCCCATCTCTCCTTTCCCCTTCTATGTACTTCTATTTTCACTGCACACACGCACGCTGATGGAGGAGAATATAGACAAGGTCTCGTTCCATTGGTTGTACCACTCTGGGGAGGTGAGTTTGTCAATTCCACCATAACTGTGATAAATACACACACTAGGTTTTGCCCACGACAGCGCAAGTCTCCCAAGGAAACACTCTTACCAATAGTTCATTCCTCGTGTCTCTTTAACAATTTTCCTGGCACAGATAATCGCATCTGTGAGGTCATCAGTGATCAAGGCTGTAAAAAGAGAGGCCATCAGGGTTAGGCGAGACTTTGTTGTTGGAGACGGACCCCAACTCAAGTTTACTTCACTTTTCTCCGTCTTTTTGGATCAAGAGGGTTGGAAGAACTATGATTTTGCCTGCAAAGCCACAATCTCATTTTCGTTAAGCTTCTTCAAAAAGAACTTTTTTTGTTGTTTTAAGACCATTTTCATCTTGCACTACCTGACGTTTCAGAGGAAGAGCCCAATCCTGAAGGGTTTTTGGAAATGTGTTTAGAGAAGATGCCACGCAAGAATGTTTTTTATGTCCTAAAGAAATAGGCGCAGGCCAGGCATGGTGGCCCAGACTTGTAATCCCAGCAGTTTGGGAGGCTGAGGTAGGAGGATCACTTGAGGCCGGGGGTTTGAGTCCAGCCTGGGCAACATAGCAAGATCCCATCTCTACAAAAAGTAAAAAATTAGCCGTGATGGTGCACACCTCTAGTCCCAACTACTCAGGAGTCTGAGGTGCGAGGATCACTTGAGCCCAGGAGGTTGAAGCTGCAGTGAGCTGTGTTCACACTACTGCACTCCAGCCTGGGCAACAGAGTGAGACTCTGTCTTAAGAAAAAAAAACGGCACATAAGACAGGATAGCACAATGTTTTCTATACTTGGGTTAGTTTGACATATAAGATCTCTTTAGAGGTAAATATTAAATTTTGTCTATTGTCATTTCAAATTGTGCCTTAAAAAATTTTTATCTAGGGTTTTGTTTTGTTTTGTTTTGCTTTTGTTTTGAGACAGAATCTCATTCTGTCACCCAGGCTGGAGTGCAATGGCACAGTCTCAGCGCACTGCAGCCTCTGCCTTCTGGCTTCAAGCGATTCTCCTGCTGCAGCCTCCCCAGTAGCTGGAATTACAGGTGTGTGCCACTATGCTGGGCTAATTTTTGTATTTTTACTAGAGATGGGGTTTCACCATGTTGGCCAGGCTGGTTTCAAACTCCTGACATCAAGTGATCCACCCACCTCGGCCTCCCAAAGTGCTGGGATTGCAGGTGTGAGCCATTGCACCTGGTCTGGGGTGTTTTTCATATGCAGAAAGTTTTAAGTCAAATACATCTATCTCTATGTTTATTACTTTTCCTTTTTTCTGAAACAAGATCTCACTCTGTCACCCAGGCTGGAATGCAGTGGCATGATTATAGCTCACTGCAGTCTCAACCTCCCGGGCTTAAGTGACCCTCCCACCTCAGCCTCTCAAGTAGCTGGGACTACAGGAATGCGCCACCGTGCCCGGCCATTTTTATTATCTGTATTTTTTGTAGAGAGAAGGTTTCACCATGTTGGCCAGACTGGTCTTGAACTCTGGGGCTCAAGTGATCCTCCTGCCTTGGCTCCCAAAGTGCTGGTATTACAGCCAGCACTGTGCCCGGCTATTTATTACATTTTCTATTGCTTCAGACATAACAAATCTTTTGATTGAAATGTATTATTTGATATCTGCATTCTTTCCTGCTTGCCTGAAAAGTAGCCTCAGAATCCTTCTCAACACAAACATGACAGAAAAAAGCAAATAAAATTTAAAAGTCCAACATCACTTCTGTTGCAATTTGGGTCTCCAGGAACAGATGCTGTGATTGGTTTGGGGTGCTAGATATTCCTCAGGGATCCACACCTATGAAAGGAATGGGGTGGGGGAAGCAGGATGGGCAGACGGAGATGTCCATTTGTGACGCAGACCCAGCAATTCCTTGGGCAGCCCAGCCATGAGCTCCCGAGTGAGCACTGCCCATCAGAGTGGCCCAAGTCGGGCCCACATGACAGGTCCGCATGCCTCTGCCTCACACGTCACTGGATGTGGGTCACCCCGGAAGGGAACAACTTGCACCTGAAGCCAGTCCTGAAGCAGGTGGCAGGTACTGTCTGATCATCACACAACTGCAGCGGGGGCAGCATGTCTTCCCTTACTTAGCAGGGGATCTGGGAGGTCCATCTCCATGACCACCACAACCACCAATCCAATCAAGGGCAAAAATACTCAAACCACTTGATCTCATTTCTGCTTGTCAATTACCCAAATTTTTTTTTTTTTTTTTTAGAGAATTGGGTAATGCTTGATGTTGACAAGGGCGCAGAGAGGCAGGTTCTCTGGAATACTTGCTGGTGGGAGTATAATGGATTCAACGTCTCAGGAAACCAACATAGCAGCATGTGTTTACAGCAGCATGTGTTTATCCTTTTGCCTAATAATTTCTCTCTCCAGATCTATCCTAAGGAAACAGTCATGACACTAGACAAACATTTCTTTACAAAGTGGTTTACTATAGCTTTATTTACAAGAGTTAAAATGAAAAAAATCTAATTGCCTCATAATCAGTGACGTTCAAATTAATCATAATACCTTCATTTAATAAAATAGTCATTTAAATTATGTTTTCCCAGAATGTTTTATAACATGGGGGAAATGCTCCCGATGCAACCTTAAGTTCCCAATATCATAAAAATATCCATCGCGAGCTGTATTGGCTAATGCCAATATGGCAGGCATTAGCAACATGTGACAATTTACATTTAAATTATATTTGTTGACAGATGAATGGATAAAAATTGTTTATATAGAGAGTGGAATAGTATTCAGTCATGGAAAAGAAGGAAATGCTGACATTGGCAGCAGCATGAATGAACTGAAGGAGATTGTGCTAAGTGAAGGAAGGGAGACCCAGAAAGACAAACACCACATGATTTCAGTCATATGCAAAATCTATCAAAGTTGAACTCATAAAAGCAGAGAGTAGAGCAGTAGCTGGTGAGGAAAATGGGGAGATGCTGATGGAAGGGTCCAAACTTTCAGTTATAAGGTGAGGAAGGTCTGGGGATCTAATGTACAATACCGTACTGCTTACTTGAAATTTGCTGAGAGTAGCCGGGCACGGTGGCTCACGCCTGTAATCCCAGCACTTTGGGAGGCTGAGATGGGTGGATCACTTGAGGTCAGGAGTTTGAGACCAACTTGGCCAGCATGGTGAAGCCCATCTCTTCTAAAAATACAAAAATTAGCCAGGCGTGGTGGCACACACCTATAGTCTCCGCTACTCAGAAGGCAGAGGCAGGAGAATTACTTGAATCTGGGAGGCAGAAGTTGCAGTGAGCTGAGATTGCACCACTGCACTCCAGGCTGAGTGACAGAGCCAGAATCTTAAGTGTTCTTCTCACTCTCTCTTTCTCTCTCTCTCTCAGTTTCTCTCTTTCACACGCACACACACACACACACACACGGTAACTATGTGAGGTGATGGATTTGTTAAACTTGATTGTAATAATCATTTCACAATGTATACAAAAATAAAATTATCATGTTATTTACTTTAAATAGATACTATTTTGATTTGTCAATTATATCTCACTAAAGCTGGGAAAAATTCCAAAAACTATGAATTTTAATTAATTAACATTAAACATAATTAAAATTTTAGTTCCTTATTTGTTCTAGCTACATTTCAGATACTTTACAGCCACTCATGGCTAGTGGTTCTCATGTTTGACAGCACAGATGGAAGACATTTTTATCATCACGGAAAGTTCCATTAGACAGCACTGGTTTAGAAAAAAAAGACAGTCATTAATTCACTAATACTATAAGAAGGATTGGCTCTTAACTGTGGGATCACCGGTGCTCTTAAGTCTTTGCTGCGTATTTTCTAAAATTTGTTTACAATAGAAATGCACTATTTTTGATACCAGAAAAAAATGATTAAAAAAAATGCTAGCATAAAATATTGCATTTCAATAAAGCATTGTAATACCAGATTATTTTGTTAACTCTGTTGAAAGTGGAATTTTCCCTCGAGCATGCTATTTCCCTGAATTGCTAATTTTGTGGCTTTCTCAGTTCGGCTTAACTAGAAGATAAAGGTAGTGACAGATTTCTTTTAAGCAAATTTATTCTGAATGTGACTCAATTTTTATTTACAACAAAATTCTATTAACCAGGAGAAAAACTAACAAAATATATCAGCTGTAAGAGATAGCAATTGAAACAACATATGCAAATTTGCTAGCATTTGGTGTACAATTCTACAGTGAAAACTAAAGCTATATCAGCTTATAAAAGTCTCTTGCCTATCTTCTCAACATATAAATATTTCGGATAATAATAGCTATTACTACTAGCTTACGCTTTATAGAAATCTTACTCTATGTCAGGCACATGTTAAATCTCTTCATGCAAAATCTCCATCAGTCCTCTGAACAACCATTTCTGTGGGTACCATTTTATCCCCATAAACGGAGGTCACACACCCAGTTAATGAGCCTGTATTCTGATAGAGGGCTTAAATTCTGTTTTCCTCTGATCTCTTCTTCCAACAGAAGTCACTTAAGCAAAGATTCCTGCTCATGAAACACTATATGTTAATAAAGTTGATAATTAAAATATACTTTATTAATTTTTCAAGTAATTATCTATGAGGTTATCCAGATTTAAGCATTTGGTACCTGATACATGTTCAGGCTACTTAGAGACACTTTATTTTGGGTGCTTGGTAAATGCTGAGACACTGTGGTTTGTGTTTGGAAGTGGTCTAGCATATTTTCTGGGAGATGTGGGTTTGGGGCGGTCTCTAGAGGTTGGAGGGACACAGATTATATAATACATAGTGAGGAAGAAGCAGATCACATTCTATTATTCTGGGATTGGAGGTTATCCCAGGCATGTACAGAAAGACCACATTTTGTACTGGGGCAGGGCAGTTTGCTTGGGGCAGGGCAGTTTGCTTGTGGCAATGCCCTGGAAGGATTTCGAGGGTCGGGCCATATAGGACCAGGAGGCGGACACCGAGTACAGTTGTTTATCTCCTCCTACTTTGTTAGAGCATTTTGTTGCACAATTGGGATGCTTTGAAAGTTGGACTTGATTGAATTTGCTTGGGAAAATATGTTAGGGAAAGTAGAGGCTGGGAAATCAAAAGCTCCCTTCCCCCAGCCCTAAGCACTGAGATGTCGTTACGAGAAATAGCCACAGAAGGGCAGCAGAGGGGCAGAAATGAGTTAAGATGGCACTTTTTAAATGAGGACTCTTGCCAATAGTTGTTTCTGCTCAATTTACTTTAAATAGACAGTTCTGTCCAGTCAAACATGAATAAAGAAAGGGTTATGTTGAACAGCAAAGAATCGTTTATTCTTCCACATCCAACAGAAAACAGCAACAATGTACACAAAAAGAGCTTCAGTCCTATTTTCAGTTATGTTAGTTCTACTTCAAAGTATCTGTGTCTCTCCTCGGCATCCTCCTGCCTCCCAGGTGAAATCTAGCAGCCGCCATGCCCTCGATGTTCATCTCTTTCCCCCTTGAGATGACAAAGGCCAATTCAGATGCCAGGGTGATGAAAAATAAGATTAATATAAGTGCACTAGAGTACACTAGATAGACAGTCAGTAATCATTTTTTCCTCAAATGCTCTTATTTTAATGAAATTTGTGCTGCTGGGGGCAAATACTGTCATCACATCAGGCATTTTGTACACTGTGTGTATGTATATGTGTAGGTATATGAACATGTGTGCTTATGTATGCTTTGTATATATGAATATAGCATTAATTTTCTGTCCAAATAGTTTGGGGAAAGTAGGAAGGAATTTTAGGAATACAATTTGGAATGAGAGTGAGGAGACTGTCTAGCTTCAGAAAATGGGCACGGGCTGGGTGCCGTGGCTCACGCCTGTAATCCCAGCACTTTGGGAGATCGAGACAGGAGGATCGCTTGAGCCCAGGAGTTTGAGACCAGCTTAGGCAACGTGGCGAGACCCCCTTCTCTACCAAAAAAAAAAAAAAAAAATAGAAGAAGAAAATGAGCATGAAATGTATCTATGCTGTACATGCATATAACATCACGTACCTTGTAAACACACCCTAATGCTGACTTTTTTTCAGTTTCCCATGACAAATGTCCCTACTTCTGTAATATGTGGGACAGAATGACATTGTTCTACTAAAAGCCTCTCTGGCCTGAGGCTAAGGGAGGCCTGCCATGGAGGGTGGTTAGTGTATAAAACCAACATCTTGTTTTCTATTTTAAGGCTATCCCCGAAAATCCCATGCTCTTCACGATAAGAAAACAGATATGAGTGTCCTTTTACCTCTGGCGATGAACCGTCCAACACTTTAATTTCTTTGAATCTGAGATTGTCTTGCAGATAGACCCTTGTCCCAGGCTTCCTTAATTGGAATGAAACTGAACAATATTAAATTTGTAATCTGCATTTAAAGTCAAACATGACCACGATGGAGTCACAGATTTCTCTTTCCACTGTAAACAACTAGAAAACTAGACAAAATAGATGAAAAATTGTTTTCGGATATGGACAACTGGCATTGCAGGATCATGATCTTTGAAAGAGAGAAAAACACAGTGAACCCTGTGACTGCCATGACTTTCTGCCCAGAGGAGCTCTGCAGACCAGGGAAGTAGAACCAGGCAGGGGATGGCCATCTAAGAGGAGGAGACAGACATCAGACACCAAGGCATCTCAGATTTTGTGGAGAATACCTGGGAGGCAGGAGCTACCCAGAAGAAGAGCAGCAGAAATCTGCAAAGGGATTCCACCCAGTCTTTGACTGAAGGCTAAACTGGGTATGCACAGGTAAATTTCCACAGGGCTAGGCAGAGAACTACCCCAGGAGCGGGGCAATTACACACCTCATGGGGCTACAAGACATTTGATTTCTGACTAGCCCGAGGGAACAGACCTTGCTGAATCCTCAGCACATTCAAAAGAGACACTGGCTGCTTAGTTATGCCTTGGTAGTGGGACTAAACTAGCCCTACCATAAAGACTACTCCAGAACTTCACTAACAAAGTTTAAGAGCAAGTCTTAAAAGGGTTACGCTGATCAGAATAAACTTAACTGGTTGGCAAAAGAAATTCAACACTCTTTAAAGGAAGACAGCGTAGTCTAGACACTCAACAATGTTGCATATGAGGCAGGATAGGGAGGCAAGGAAGCAACCGTATCCTCGGGGTATGGCAACTGTGCTGACCGGCCAGTCAACACCATGAGCCTCAGCATCCACACTGTAGGCCAGCTCATTCAAATAAAGCTGTCTCCAGAAGGGAATTTCGCCTGTAGGGAACATGCACATTTTGACTTTACCTGTCCTCAGACTGATGCTTTGCTCATTATAATAATAAAAAACACACACCTGGGTGGAGATGTAAGATGCTAATGAGACACGCGACATATGAACAACCATGTACAGCTACTGCGCAAATGCACCAAGAGGACCACCCAGAACTTGCTTACTAGCAACACCTCTTCCCATCCGTTTATGAATAATCATGGAAGACTCCATTAAAGGGAGCATCCCTCATGCCGGCCTTTGATGTCTCATCCTTACGAGCAGCCTGCCCTGAAGTTTCTCTCAGGGTGTACGGTCCATTCTGCACCTAACTTTCAAAATATTCTTTTTCTTTTTCAATAAATTAGTCTATGCTACATCTCCTTTGCTGTGTATCTCTTGTTGAAATTCTTTTAAACTAGGAAGACAAGACTCGAGGACTCACAACAGCCATCAACCCACACACTGTGTATGTATTCAATAAAAAATGATTCCTTGTGCAGAGGCAGGGAAATGTGACACACACCAGGAGAAAGATCAGTCAAGGGCAAGACCCAGAAATGACAGTTGATTCCACAGCAGATAAGAAATTTAAATCACTTCTTATAAACATGCTTACTTATATCAAGGACTTCAAGAAAAACATGAATAAAATGAAATGAGAGATACAAAAGTTTGCCTAACACCAAATAAAAAATACAGTATCTGAAAAGAAACATCCAATCAATAAGCTTAATAGATTAGCATTAAAAAAAAAAGTAACAGTGGACTTGAAGACATAACAATGGAAACTACTGAAAATAAAACACAGGGAGGGAAAAAGGCTAAAAACATGAAGAGCCGTGGTGATAAATGGGACAGCATCAGCGATCTAACATATGTGCCATTAGAATCCTTGAAGGAGAAAAGAAGAGTATTAGAAGAAAGAATGACAAATGTTTTCAAATTTAATGAAAATTATAAACTCAGGGATACAAAATGTTAATGAATACCCAGTAAGGTAAACACAAATATCACACATAATCAAATTGCTGAAAATGAGTGATAGAAAATCTTACAAATGACTAGATAAAAAAGACATATTACATACAGGGGACAAAGATAAGAAAATCATTGGTTTCCCATCATACACAAGGCAAGCCAGAAGGCAATGGAATATCTTTAACAATTTGAAGCTGAGCGTGATGATTCACAGCTGTAATCCCAGCACTTTGGGAGGCTGAGGATCACTTGAGCCCAGGAGTCTGAGACCAGCCTGGGCAACATGGCAAGACCCCATATATTGGTCCATTTTCATTCTGCTGATAAAGACATACCTGAGACTGGCCAATTTACAGAAGAAAGAGATTTAATGGACTTATAGTTCCACATGGCTAGGGAGGCCTCACAATCATGGCAGTAGGCAAGAAGGAGCAAGTCACATCTTACATGGATGGCAGCAGGCAAAAAGAGAGCTTGTGCAGGGAAACCCCTGTTTTTAAAACCATCAGATCTCATGAGACTCATTCACCATCAAGAAAATAGTGCAGGAAAGACCTGCCCCCATAATTCAATCACTTCCCACCGAGTTCCTCCTACAACACATGGGAATTATGGGAGTTACAATTCAAGATGAGATTTGGGTGGGGACACAGCCAAACCATACCACCCATCTCTACAAAAAATAAAATAAAAATCAGCCAGGCATAGTGGCATGTACCTGTGGTCCCAGCTACTCAGGAGGCTAAGGTGGGGGGATTGCTTGAGCCCAGGAAGTTGAGGCTGCAGTGAACTGTGATCATGCCACTGCACTCCAGCCTGGGTGACAGAGCAAGACCCTGTCTCAAAACAGCAACAACTTGAGAGGAGAACAACTGTCAGCCCAGAATTTTATATGTCAAGAAAATATTCTTCAAAATCAAAATAAAATAGAGATATTTTCAGACAAACAAAAGAAGAGAGAATGCTTGCTAGTAGACCTCTAGTCTAAAAAAACCAAAACCAAACCAAAAAGAAGATAAAGAAAGTTCTTTCAGCTGAAGGAAAGTGATATCAATTAACTACTTCCCCAAATAAATCCACCAAAGGAATGAAGAGTATTGGAAATAGTAAATACATAATAAATATTATAGAACCCTTTTCCTCATTTAAAAATTTATCTAAAAGACAATTGTTTAAAGCAAAGATAATAAAAATGGATTGTGAGGTATATAAATATAGAAGAAAAATGCATGACAACATGGCACAAAGGACGAAATCAGAAAAATTAAAGAATACTGTTAAGAAACTCGTATGTTATATATGAAGTGGTGTGTTATTTGAGGGTAGAATGTAATCAGATAATGATGCCTATTGGAAACCCTAGAGTAACTACTAAAAACAAAATAGAGATATAGCTAACAAAGCAATGGAGGAAATGAAAGAGAATAATAAATATTTTTTAAAAAATTCCAAAGAAGGCAGAAAAAATGGAACCAAGAATAGATGGCATAAACAGAAAACAGAATAGCAGGACGGGATTTAAAACTAACCATATCAATAATCATATTAAATGTAAATGATGTAATCAAGGTTCCACAATGTATGTCCCACAAGCCAACCTCCTGTTTCTGTAAATAAAGCCTTATTGGAACACAGCCAGTCCCATTCATTTACATACTTTCTATGGCTGTGTTCACATTCTGTCATGGTTGAGTAGTTGCAGTCAAAACCATATGACCTGAAAAGCCTAAAATATTTACCATTTGGCCCTTTAGGCAAACATTTGCTGACCTGTGGTTTAATCACTCCTACTGAAAAGCAGTAATTACCAGAATGGATATAAAAGCAACACATAACTATATGCTATCTATAAGAAATTCACTTTAAATATAAAGACACAGATGGGTTAAAAGTAAAAGGATGGAAAGAAACATATTATGCAAAGACTTCCCCAAAGAAAGTGAGAGTGGGCTATATTGCTATCAGATAAGGTAGATTTCTGGATGAGAAATAGTACCAGAGTTAAGGAGAAACATGGACTCCAGTGATAAAAGGGTCAATTCACCACAAAGACGTAACAGTCCTCAATGAATATGTGCCTAATAACAAAGCTTCAAAAATGGACAAGACTGAAAGGAGAAATAGACAAAACCAAAATGATAGTTGCAAATTTCAATATGTATCTCTCACTATATGATAGTTCTAGTAAGATCTGTCTAATAAGTTCTCAGTAAGAAAATCAGAAAGGAAATAGCAGTCATTTATAGAACATCTACCCACCAAATATAAAATACACATTTTTTTCAAATGCATATTCACCATAAGACACGTTTGCTGTGCTGTAAAACAAGGTTAAAGACATATTAGAGGTCTGAAACCATATAGACCAGGGATCCCCAACCCCCTAACCACAGACGGATACCAGTCCATTGTCTGTTAGGAACCAAGTTGCACAGCAGGAGGTGAGCGGTAGGCAAGTGAACTAAGCTTCATTTCTATTTACAGCCACTTGCCATTGGTTGCATTACCACCTGAGCTTCACCTCCTGTTGGATCAGTGGCAGCATTAGATTCTCATAGGAGTGCGAATCCTATTGTGAACTGAGCATGCAAGGGATCTAGGTTGCATGGTCCTTAAGAGAACCTAATGCCTGATGATCTGCCACTGTCTTCCATCATCCCCAGATGGGACTGCCCAGTTGCAGGAAAATAAGCTCAGGGCTCCCACTGATTCTACATTATGGTGAGTTGTATAATTATTTCTTATATATTACAATGTAATGATAATAGAAATAAAGTGGACAATAAATGTAATGTGCTTGAATCATCCTGAAACCATCCTCCTCCCTCTGGTTCATGGAAAATTGGTCTTCTGCAAACTGGTCCCTGGTGCCAAAAGGGTTGTGGACCACTGATATAGACCATATTCTCTGGCCATAATGAGATGTAACTAGAAATCTATAATAAAAGCTCATCCTGGGATCATCCTTCACAATCAGGCTGGGCATTCCTCTTGCCTTTCTCCCTTATCGAGTCCCTTGTTTCCTGAACCATGTCTTCCTCTTTATTGTTTTAGTTTATCCTTTTCGTGAAGCATGTTTTCCTATAGTTTTGTGAGAGAGGGTGCATGGGAGGTGAGCTGAATATGTCATCTTTGCCCTGATGGATCCACTCTCTATGCTTCTCCACCATGCTCTGTGCACTCTGAGGCTGACGCACACAGTTGCCGTCAATGGTCTCCCATGTCCTCTGACTTCTGAAGGGGTTTAAGTAAGAGTAGGCATCAGCAGGGAAGGGACAGAGGAGGGACACTGAGATTGGGATACACATATAATATCTTCCAGCTTTCTTTCTGTCAGGTCACTCAGCACAAGTCACGTCCCTTGAAGGAAGGTCTCAGATCCTAGAAGTTTGTCCTCTCCCTGCAGACCCTTTGTACCTCGGTGCTGGTCATAGTTCTCTTTCCATTCCTCATTGGGCAAGGGGGTGGTAATTGCCTGTGATCCCTAATCCCTTACTTCACTATTGCCATGTTTTTTCTATGATTTGATCAGATTTTTGTAAGTAGAGTCTTTATTAATATTCTCCTCCAATTACCCAGTTTGTGTTTGTTCTATCTTCCAGCCAGGATTCTTTATGATACAGGAGGTAAAAAATTTAACAACTTGGTTCTCAGAAAATGTACTCATTCTATGCTCAAAATGTGTTGATAATTTGGTAGCACAGAATTTTATATTGGAAATGGTTTTCCCTAAGAATTTTGAAGACTTTTTCCATTTTCTTCTAGCTTCCAGTGTTGTGGTTGAGAAGTCTGATGTCACTCTGACGCTTGATTTTTTGTATGGAACTTTTTTTTCAAATGGAAGCCTGTTGCATATTCTGTTTTTCTAGTGTTCCGAAATTGTGTGAGGATGTTCCTGAGTGTGAGTGTACAATAATCACTTTATCCAAGGGGGATACATTCCAAGACTCCCAGTAGATTTCTGAAATGATGAATAGTACCAAATTCTATATATACCATGCTTTTTAAGGCAGATAAGTGAGACAGCTACTAAGTAACTAATGGGCACGTAGTGTATACAATGTGGGTATGCTGGAAAAAGAAATAATTTATATCCAGTATAAGACAAAGCAAAATGGTGCAAGATTTCATCACACTACTCAGAATGGCATGCAATTAAAAGTTATGAATTGTTTATTTCTGGAATTTTCTATTTAATACTTTTGAGTCACAGTTGACCATGAGTAACTGAAACTATGGAAAGCAAAACTATAGACAAAGAGTGACTGCTGTACTGGTCATGTGATGAACCTTACAAATTGAAATCACATGCTCTTTAGTTCTGGAAATGATTTTTAAAGGTTGTGTCCTATCTATTGTTTCTCTTCTCTCCTGCTAAAACATATTTTTATATCCATTTATTTTATCATTCTTATTTATCCTATTTTCCACTCATCTCTTTTTTTTCATTTGCTTTTAGAGATATTTCTTCAGTGTTATCTTCTTACTACTTTATTGAGTTTTCCATTTCTGTTATCATATTGTTAATTTCCAAAGGCTCTTTATTTGGTTCTCTGAATGTTTCCTTTTTCTCTTTTTTTTTTTCAAAAAAAAATCTTGCTTTGTTTCATCCAAGCATCCTCTCTTATCTATCTGAAGATATGAATGATAGTTTTCTGAATTCGAATTTTCATTTCCTTGCATAAACTCTGCTTTCAAAAGTTTTATCTGTTTGGTTTCTGCCTCATTTTTTTTCATGTCACTGCTACTCCTCTGAAGTCTGGTGAGCCTTGGCTCTCTGCAACTATTTAAGAGAGGGGCACTAAAGGCTGGCAGAGCCCTGTGCTCAGAGGTAGGGATTTTCAGCTGTGGATCTCACTGCAGGGAGTTTGACCAGTCTTGTTCACTGGGGAGTCCCACTCAGAATCATTAGTAATTTCCTTTCAGTTTGGCCAGATCCCTAGAAGAAAATCTTCTCATCTGGAGAGTCTGGCCTGGCTGCCATCATCGTGGGGTCTGAGTGGAGAAGGTGGTTGGAACTATAGAAACTATAACTTAATCTCCCATGTCTGTGGTTTGGAGCTGTCACCCTCAAAGACTGTTGAGGTCTCAGTTGAGAGGTTTTCTACTTTACTTGTCTAGAGGAAAATGTCCCAGTATTCTACCAGGGTGAGTGAGGGGCAGTCAGTAGGTGAATGCCTCAGGAAGGGACTGGATGTTCTAACTACTCCTTAAGTGAACTTTGAATATATCTTCCTGTCTGTAATCTGTCTTCATTCTAACTTCCAGAATTAGCGAATGCTACTGATTTCAGAGCTTTCTGTTGTTTTTGTTGTTGGTTCCATGTTTGCTTCTCAGCTTTCTCTCTGCTGGTTTAGGATTCAGATTTCTTTAATCACTAAGTTAGTCACCACTTGCCTCCTGCGTTCCAGCTTCTAAATGTTTTGGTATTGTTTCCTCTTCCATTTATCTTGTATATGTGGATTTACCTTTTTATCTTATTGATTCTCAAATCCCTTTAGTATTAATTTGGTAGGACAACAAGAAGGAGGAGAGGGGTATTGGGTTTCTGTTGCTGCCCTAACAAATTACCACAAACGTAGTGGCTTAAACACTGCAAAATTTCCTTACAGTTCCGATGGCTGGAAGAGTGCCAGGGGATTCACACGGCTGAAGTCAAAGTGCTCACAGGTCTGTTTTCCTTTCTGGATGCTCTGCGGGAAGATCCATTTCCTTGCTCACTTGAGTTTTGGCAGAGTTCAATTCCTTGTGGGTGTTGGACTGAGATCCCTGTTGCTTGCAGGTTGTCACCTGAGGGCCATTCCCAGCTTCTAGGGAGCACTCACACCCCTTGACTCATGGCCCCTTACTCCATCTTCACAGCCAGCAATGATGGGTCGAGTCCCTCTCACATTTTGAATCTCTCTTTCTTCTATCATTGGAGATTCTGTGCTTTTAAAGACTCATAAGATTAGATTGGCTCCACCCACATTGTCCAGGATAATCTCCCCTGCCTGAGCTCAGATCCTTCCTCACATCTGCAAAGTTCCTTTTGCATGGTAAGGTAACAGAGTGAGAGATTTCAGAGATTAGAGAGCGGACATTTGGAAGTTGGGGGCTCAGCCCACCATGGGAGGTAAATGCACACATTTAATCCTCATATTTAACTGAAAGACTCCATTGGTGATCTCTTAGGGAATGCTAATAAGATTGACTGGGACAGGGAAGGGTTCAAAAGTCATGCCTATGGAAAGTGAATATACTGAATGTTTTAGCTCAGAAGATAAGAAACCAGAGATGAGAGATACTTATAAATCATTTGCACACAGTTAATAAGTTTTTATGTGTATCATAAAGCAAACTTGTTTTGAATAAACCCAGAAGGAAAAACTAGGATTGATATAGAAGGTTAGAAGAAGATAGATTTTGGCCTAACAAAGGAATGTTCTAAATTAAGGGCTGACCAACAATCGGGAGATCTATCTCAGGAGGTAGTGATCATTCTTTATCAATGTTAGGGTAGGAACAATATACTAGGTAACTTAACATATTATTCAGTCATTCAAACATTCAAACCCATATACTGATTATCTTGTACGACAGTTCCCCCTTATCTGCGGTTTCATTTTCCAAGTTTTCATTTACACTCAGCAGTGGTTGGTTAGTTTTATCAATATAATATATTTTGAGAGTCACAGAGAATGTGCTTACATACTTTTATTACAGTATATTGTTATAATTATCCTATTATTATTGATTGTTGATAACATCTTACTGTGCCTAATTTATAACTTACACTTTGTCATTGGTATCTATGTACAGGAAAAATCATAGTATATACAGGGTTAGGTATTATCTGCAGTTTCAGGCATTGACTGGGGGTCTTGGGATGTATCCCCCTTCAATAAGGAGGAGACTCCTGGATGTGGCAAAGAGAAGTTAAAACAGTTTATTTTCTGCTCTGAAAGAATTTGCAATAGAATATTTTATGACTCTCTGACTTCACTCTTGTTCCTCATTCTGTCCATTTATTCAATAAACATTTATTGAGCTCCTGCAATGGCCAGGCACCATTCTAGACATAGAGGATATGTCAGTGAATGAAGCAGAACTCTGCCCTCAAGGGACTTACACTCTAGAGGGAACACAGAGAAGATGCCTTTGACTGAGCTCTGCCCTCTGCCTGTTCAGCATCTCTTGCATCAGTCTTCTCCATGTCACCAACCATGACCATCATTCAGTCTTTTTGTGGCACTTAGCTCAGTAACTGCAGTGACACTTAAATGGTCTCTGCTTTAATCCATCCCACACCCTGCTTGCAGATTGATCTTGCTGAATCAATGCTTAATTAACTGACCTCTTTTGGTTTCCTCTTGCAGGCAGAAATCAGTGAAAGCCTCTTAGCCTGGGTTTTTCACACTTAGGTGGTTGTTAGCCTCTCCACCTGCCTTTCCTGGGATTCTCCTCATGTCACTTTGTTACAAAAAAAACAAGCCTCTCCCTACTCTCTATTCTTGCTTCACACCTTCCCACAGGCACCTCTTTGCTTTTGCTGTTCCCCTGGCCTGGGATAACGTTTCTCTATCTCTACCCAAATCATCCCTATCTTCTAAGTCTCAGGTCAAATATCACTGTGTTTACAGAATTTTCCACGATTTACTTTTTTTCTTTTTCTTTTTTTTTTTTTTTTTTTCCGAGACGGAGTCTTGCTCTGTCACCCAGGCTGGAGTGCAATGGTGCAATCTCGGCTCACTGCAACCTCCACCTCCCGGGTTCAAGCAATTCTCCTGCTTCAGCCTCCTGAGTATCTGAGATTACAGGTGCCCACCACCATGCCCAGCTAATTTTTGTATTGTTTAGTAGAGACGGGGTTTCACCATGTTGGTCAGGCTGGTCTTGAACTCCTGACCTCAGGTGATCCACCTGCCTCGGCCTCCCAAAGTGCTGGCATTACAGGCATGAGCCACTGTGCCTGGCTCCACGGTTTTCTTAATACTGCCACTTTCCTCTGAAGCCCATGGCACTCAGCGCACTCCTCCTTACATGATTTAACTTCAGGTGAGCACATATTGTCTTTTCTTGTCATGTCACATGAAAGTTTGGTAAAGCAGAATTCATGCCTGCTGTATTTTGTTATCCTCAACGCTGTGCTCATATGTATTTCTGGAATGACTAAAGTAGAAGATGTGAAAGTAAATTCTAGCTTAATTTCTAATGTTTAAGACATTTTGCTAGCTAAATATAGTGGCCCACGCCTATAATTCTAGCACTCCGAGAGGCCGAGGCAGGAGAATCTCCTTAGGCCAGGAGTCCAAGACCAGCCCAGGTGGGACCCCATAATGGGACTCCGTAGCCAGACTCTGTCTCCACAAAAAAATTACAAAATAGCTGGGCGTGTGCCTGTAGTTCTAGCTACCCAGAGAAGGGAGGATCGCTTGGGGTCTGGAGGTCAAGACTGCAATGAGCTATGATCACATCACTGCATTCCAGCCTAGGCAACAGAGTGAGACCCTATCTCAAAAAAAAATAAATAAATAAAATAAAAGAAAGATAGAAAAGAAAAAGGAAGAAGAAAAGAAAGAAATGTAAATTGTATTCATCTCATTCTGCACAAAGAAGTACAAACTGCATCCTTTGAGTGAATTGCTTATGGAAAGCGGCTGGCAGGCAGCTTCCTTTTTCTTACCGAAGACATCAAATATCTCTAACATGAAGGGCAGTAGGGTTGTTTGTCCATCCCCCTGCTTTAGGGGAGGGCTTCATAAAACCGTCTTACAAGGAATAAGTCATCTTTGGACAAGTCAGCCACAGGATCCTGAGTGTCACCTTGGAAACTGTTGCATAATTTACCAATCTGGAACAGAACTATTTGCAAGCCTGAACTTCAAGTTTTAGTTAAAGCAAAACATGGTTGGTGATCCCATTGTCAGCTTCCTCGCCTGGTCCCGAGGATGGCATCGCTGGAAAGTCAGAGCCTCACCTGAGCAGGCGACGTGGCAGTGGTTGTTCTCCTTCAGCTTTCCGCGTCTGCACCACGCGAAGCTGTTGATCTGGAAGATGCCGTAGTCGATGCTGCCGTCATCCAGGACCCTCTGGGCCGTGGTGTTGTAGCCGCTCTCGTAATACGCCATGCAGATCCCTGGAGGGGGGAAGCCAGAAACGCCAGCAAAGGAAGTGCATCGTTTGCTCTAAGCCTGGTCTGAGGGCGGGTTTCCTTATCCCTGTTACCTGACTGCTTCCTCCCAAAACACCTTGGGGCGGGCAGGGCGGGCATGCACCCAGGGGGCACACGAGAGCACACTGGGGGCTGGGATGGCACACCTGAAGCTGCACACCCAGTCAGGGGCTGAGCCTAATCTAGACCAAAAGTCAGGTCCCCCCACTCCCCACGATGCCAGCAGAGGTGGCATTATTTTCCCCTTCCCTGGCTGGTGCCGTAAGTTCAGGACTCCAGGAATAAGGAAATGAGGGGCAGGGGAGGAAGGAGAGGAGACCCAGAGAGCCACAGTTAGGCTAGCAGCCACCCCTGGGTGTGGTGAGGGCAGAGCAGGGGTAGTTGGGAAGACACAGCAGGGAGTGTGGCTAGGACCTTCAACATCTCAGGGGAAAGGTCAAGGACAGAAAGAGAGCAGGAAAGAAAGAATCTCACAGTTTCCAAGGCTGAAGCCCCAGTAATTGTCCAGGCCAGCCCTCGAGAATATTTTTGCCAGTTTGCAGCGAGTGTAGATTTTGGACTCGGCGCCTGTGACCAGGCAGCCAATGAGGGTCAGAATGCCCGCAGCCTTCATCCTCAAAGCCTGCCGGAGACAGAACCTGCCAAAGAGCAGGAGAACGGGTCAGACGATCTTGATTCAAGAACTTCGAAATCCAGCAGCGGTGATTGTGCACAGCCCTGCCTAGATGCTGCCTGTCACTTTGGTCATTCAGAGCCACCATCAGGGAAAACCGGCCACTCTACAGTCCAGGGAAGGAATGCGACTGCAGGCTGTCTCCTTAATGCTTTTCCATGCGGTAACTTTCAAGTCAATGCTATGTTCTCAGGGTTAAGCAAGCGAAAAAATTAACCCTCCTTAATACACATCCAGGTGAAAACCACAGGGGGCATTTTTAGGATTTCTATTTTAATTCTATGAATAAAAAATAGAATACAAGGCGAAACATTCCCTATACTGCTGACCCTTGAACAACATGGGTTTGAACTGTGTGGGTCCATTTATACGTGAATTTTCTTCTGCCTCTGCCACCCCGAGACAGCAAGACCAACCCTTCCTCTTCCTCCTCCACCTCAGCCTGCACGGTGTGAAGACAACCAGAACGAAGGCCTTTATGATGATCCACTTCCACTTAACAAATAGTAAATATAATATAATAGTAAATATTTACTATTAACAAATAGTTATATTTACAAATAGTAAATACATCTTCTCTTCCTTATTCTTTTCTTAATAACATTTCATTTCTCTAGCTTACTTTATTGTAAGAATCCAGTATAGAAGACCTAGGACATACAAAATATGTGTTTATTGGCTATTTATGTTATCAATAAGGCTTCCAGTCAGCAGTAGGCTATGGAGTCGTTATGTTTCTGGGGAGTCAAAAGTTACATGCAGATTTTCAACTGAGCAGGCGTTGGCACCCATGACCCCTACATTTGTTCAAGTGTCAACTGGATGTGTAGAAACAGACACCCCATTTCAGCCAGAGATGAAAGACACATGGGCCTGTATGGAAAACTTTAAGATTTATTGTTTGGGGGTTTATCGAAGAGTGAAGATTAAGCACCTACTCTTTCATTTTCTTTTCTTGATTCAGTTCCAAATGTGGGAGCGTTGCTTCCAAAGTATCAGTGCTCTTATTTATTTATTTATTTATTTATTTATTTTCTGAGATGGAGTCTCACTTTGTTGCTCAGGCTGGAGTGCAGTGGCGCCATCTCGGCTCACTGCAAACTCTGCCTGCCAGGTTCAAGCGATTCTCCTGCCTCAGCCTCCTGAGTAGCTGGGATTACAGGCGCCCACCACACCTGGCTAATTTTTGTGTTTTTAGTATAGATCAGGGTTCACATTGTTGGTCAGGCTCGTCTCAAACTCCTGACCTTGTGATCTGCCCACCTCGGCCTCCCAAAGTGCTGGGATAGCAGGTGTGAGCCACCATGCCCAGCCCAAAGTACCAGCGTTTTATCTTAGATTGCAAACGCATTGCTTTGCTAAGCTTCACCACCAGTGCTCCGGGGGGGCCTCCTAAAAGTCTGGCGCCTGACTGGGGAGCAAGAGGGATGGATGACGATGCCTCACGAAAGGAGGAAAGCACCTGGGGGAGCAGAGGGGCAATAAAGAGACACCTGCGGAATCATCTGAAATGGGAGTAGGATCAAGAGCGCCATCTCCTGCTGCCTACCGATTTTCCACAATCTCTTCCCCTCTTGAAATAATGTCTTCCCCAAATACAACAGCCTTGCTGGGATGGGGTGAAGTGAAATTTCTGACAACTACTGGGGATCCTGAACTTGATGTTCTTACATATGTTCATCCCGTGTCATTTTCTGCACTTGCCTAGAAACTTCTCCAGTCATTAGTTTCTCTCCCTGGGGCTGGATTCCTGCATCGAAAGGCTAGGCCCAAAACAGGGATAAGTAGTCATCAGCAAGGCCACTGCACCGAGTAACAAGTGAGGCTTTAAGGTGACTAAGCAATAAGGTAAGGAACTGCATTGCATGAGGGGCATGTACATTACAAACGTGAATAGCAAGCGTCAGCAAACCAGGCCTGCTTTTGTATGTAAAGTTTTATTGAAACATAGCTACACCCATTTAGTAATATATCATTGGTGGCTGATTTCCAACTACAGTGGCAGAGTTGAGTAATTGTGTTAGAGGCTGTATAGACCACAAAGACTAACATATTATTATCTGGCCCTTTTCAGAGAAAGCATGCCAGTCTGTGGTGTACAGCATTGTGTTAAGCTGTGAGGGACAGACAAACCAGGTTTAAGATGCAGAGCTAAGGCCAGGCACAGTGGATGATACCTGTAATCCAAGCACTTTGGAAGGCTGAGGCGAGCAGATTGCTTGAAGCCAGGAGTTTGAGACCAGCCTGGGCAGCAAAGATAGACCCTGTCTCTACAAAATATACAAAAATTAGCCAGGCATGGTGGTGTGTGCCTGTGGTCCTAGCTACTTGGGAGGCTGAGGTGGGAGGATCACCTGAGGCTGGGAGGTTGAGGCCATAGTGAGCCATGATTGTGACACTGCACTCCAGCCTGGGCAGCAGAGTGAGAGACCCTGTCTAAAAAAAAAGAAAAGAAAAAGAAAAAAAGATGCAGAGCTTACAAATAAAGTTGGTTTCCATCCCCTGCCTTAGAATTTTACTGATCTCAAACAAGTCAAAAGAAAACCCGCAGCAATGACAACCCCAAGCATCATGTTCTACATCCTTTAAGAACCTGCCATTGCTGGATCTCAGGGACAGGTGGCTTCATAAGAGTAATTTAGGTCTTACTGAAAAGGCAGATTCCTGGTGCCTGCCCCAGAGGCTGACTTCTCAGCTGAGTCTGTGGAAGAAGCACTGCTCCACTTATTCAGTCGGTGACTGGCAGTTCAGGTGAGCGTCCTGCATCCCCTGAAGCCGTGTCTGATTCTAACAAGGCGCAAGTAATCCTTTCCTAGCTCAAGAACCTTTCTTTAGAGTGTTAGAGAAAGAAAAATTCTTAGTCCTTTGTTTCTCACCACCTAGAGATGCTAGAATTCTACTTCTTGGCACTGAAAGCTATATCATCCTGCACGCTTGTGTTCTGAGGCAGGTGATAACTGTCTTCTGGGCCTTAATACCTCTTGTTTTTTTTCTTTTCCCCTCAACAACCCTTCTCATTACACAACTTGGCCAGGGCCTCCCGTCCAAGTGAGAGCTGTTCTCTGCGGCAACAGTCTGCAAACTTTATCACAAATTCCATTAATAAAGAAAGTTAAGCATGTATCCTCTTTAGATGTACATTAATTATAAATCATACTTCTGTACCTCTGTACTAATATGTTACATAAATTATCCACATACACAAAACTAAAATTTGAAAATTAATGACATAGAGGTAAAATTAACATTAAAAATTTATTAACAGCACATTTCTTTGCTATAGTCAAATTATTATTAATAAAATATTTTTGTAATAACATGATTTTATTATTTTTGAAAAATTTGGCTTAACACTTTGTGAATCAATAACTAAAGAGCTGTTTTCAAGGTCTATTTATTTCAACGTTCAGATTTAGTGACACATTTGAAATGAATTCTCATTGGAATCTGTAGATCTAAGTAGAAGTTTATTGTTGGCTGCACCTAACTAATCGTTATATTTTCTTAAATTGCATCTGCCAATAATGCAAAGGTTTTGTTGAAATCTATTTTTAAGTTCATATAGTATTGCATTATACAGATACAACATAGCATACTTAGCCAATTTCATATTGATGAACACTTATTTTATTCTTCTATTATAAACATGTTACAATCAGTAATTTTGTGCATATGTCATTTGTACCTTTACAAAAATATCTTGCTGGATCAAAGGGTATAATTTTGTAATTTTGCCAGATATTTGCCAAATTGCCTTTCACATGGGCTTATATCAGGAAGATAGCACACTGTGTTATCAAATGTTTCAACATTTGTCAATATTAGAGATGAAACATAATTTTTCAGCAGAGTTTCAATTTCAACTTTTGTTATTTCAAGCTGCTTGAGGGTCTTTTTTATCCTTAGAAGCCATTAGTGGAACTTTTCTTGTGAACAGTCTATAATATGAGAAAATGTATGGGTTTTTCCCTCAAACATCTTTTTCAAAATGCTTTGAAATAGGGATCTTACCAGTGAGAAAATAGAGACAGATTGTCTTTTTCTTTTTCAAAAATGCTTGCTTAGCAAGTTTTCAGATATGATGTAAATATACAAAAGCCATTTACAATCTTATATACTAGGAATAGAAAATAAGAGTTTGAAATTTAAAAAATCCATTTACAATAGTACACAAACAAAAATGAAGTACTTAAATTTAAACCTAACAAATATGTGCAGGATATATATGCTGACAACTATAAGACAGATGAAAAATTAAAGAAGACCTGAGTAAATGAATAAGATACACCATATTCATGAATGTGAGGAGTCAATATTATTAAGATTTAATATATAGATTTAGTGGAATCCCATTTAAAGTTCCAGAAAAATTGTTTAGAAAATATCAATAAGAGGATCCTAAAACTTATATGAAAAAGGCAAAGGGACTAGAACAGGCAAAACTATTCAGAAGAAGAACAAAATTGAAGGACTCATATTACTTGATTTTAGAACTTACTATAAAGCTGTAATAATCAAGACAGGATGATATTGGTGGAAAGAGACACATAGAACAGTGGAACAAAATAGAGAGCCTAGAAATAGTGTTACAAATATGTAGTCAACTAGCTTTTTATAAAGATGCAAATTAAGTTCAATGGAAAGATGATGGTCCGTTCAACAAATGGTACTAAAATAAGACCGTCTATGTGCAAAACAACAAAAACAACAACAAAAATAAAACAAGGCACAAGGCATATTGAAGAATACATACCTTATATCTCATACAAAAATTACTTCAAGATGGATCAAAAGCCTAAATGTGAAAAGTGTGAAACGATGAAATTCTTTAAGTTAAATATAAAAAATCTGCAGGACCTTGGGTTTGGCAATGAAATTTTAGATATAACATCAAAAGCACAATCCATGAAAGGAAGAAAAAAATGCTGATTAGTTGGACTTGATCAAAATTTAAAACTTTTGCTCTTTGAAAGACACTGTTAAGGGAATGAAAAGATTAGCTACAGATTGGAAGGAATATTTAAAAATCAATATCTGATGAAAGCCTTGTATTCAGAATATATAAAGGACTCTTAGAATTCAACTATAAGCAAGCATATAACCCAATTAAAAAAATGGGCAAATGATTTAAGCAGACATTTCAAAGAAGATATACAAATGACAAATAAGCATATGAAAACATGATCAATATCATTGTCACCAGGAAAGAGTAAATAAAACCACAATTAGATATCACTTCTCACTAATTAGAATTGCTAAAATCAATTAGACAAAACCAAATGATGAAGACACAGAACCGTAAGAACTCCGATTTATCACTGGTGGAAATGCAAAATGGTACAGTCACTTTGGAAAACAGTTAGTCAGTTTCTCATAAAATTAAACATGGACTTATCACATAAACTGACAATTACACACCTGTGTATTTATTCAAGTGAATAAAAAACTTACATTCACAGAAAAACAAGCTAACCCATGTTTATAGCAGCTTTATTCATAATCACTAAAAACTGGAAGCAACAAAAATGACCTTCAGCGGGCAAATATATTCAAAAACTATGATCTATCCATACAATGGAATACTACTCAGCAATGAAAGGAAAGAGCTGTTTGATTCCCGCAACAGTGTGGATGAATCTTTTTTTTTTTTTTTTCCATAATTTTTTTTTTATTATACTTTAGGGTTTTAGGGTACATGTGCACAATGTGCAGGTTTGTTACATATGTATCCATGTGCCATGTTGATTTCCTGCACCCATTAACTCATCATTTAGCATTAGGTGTATCTCCTAATGCTGTCCCTCCCCCCTCCCCCAACCCCACAACAGTCCCCAGAGTGTGATGTTCCCCTTCCTGTGTCCATGAGTCCTCATTGTTCAATTCCCACCTATGAGTGAGAACATGCGGTGTTTGGTTTTTTGTCCTTGCGATAGTTTACTGAGAATGATGTTTTCCAGTTTCATCCATGTCCCTACAAAGGACACGAACTCATCATTTTTTATGGCTGCATAGTATTCCATGGTGTATATGTGCCACATTTTCTTAATCCAGTCTATCGTTGTTGGACATTTGGGTTGGTTCCAACTCTTTGCTATTGTGAATAGTGCTGCAATAAACATACGTGTGCATGTGTCTTTATAGCAGCATGATTTATAGTCCTTTGGGTATATACCCAGTAATGGGATGGCTGGGTCAAATGGTATTTCTAGTTCGAGATCCCTGAGGAATCGCCACACTGACTTCCACAATGGTTGAACTAGTTTACAGTCCCACCAACAGTGTAAAAGTGTTCCTATTTCTCCACATCCTCTCCAGCACCTGTTGTTTCCTGATTTTTTAATGATGGCCACTCTAACTGGTGTGAGATGGTATCTCACTGTGGTTTTGATTTGCATTTCTCTGATGGCCAGTGATGATGAGCATTTCTTCATGTGTTTTTTGGCTGCATAAATGTCTTCTTTTGAGAAGTGTCTGTTCATGTCCTCTGCCCACTTTTTGATGGGGTTGTTTGTTTTTTTCTTGTAAATTTGTTTGAGTTCATTGTAGATTCTGGATACTAGCCCTTTGTCAGATGAGTAGGTTGCAAAAATTTTCTCCCATTCTGTAGGTTGCCTGTTCACTCTGATGATAGTTTCTTTTGCTGTGCAGAAGCTCTTTAGTTTAATGAGATCCCATTTGTCGATTTTGGCTTTTGTTGCCATTGCTTTTGGTGTTTTAGACATGAAGTCCTTGCCCACGCCTATGTCCTGAATGGTATTGCCTAGGTTTTCTTGTAGGATTTTAATGGTTTTAGGTCTAACATATAAGTCTTTAATCCATCTTGAATTAATTTTTGTATAAGGTGTAAGGAAGGGATCCAGTTGCAGCTTTCTACATATGGCTAGCCAGTTTTCCCAGCACCATTTATTAAATAGGGAATCCTTTCCCCATTTCTTGTTTTTGTCAGGTTTGTCAAAGATCAGATAGTTGTAGCTATGCGGCATCATTTCTGAGGGCTCTGTTCTGTTCCATTGATCTATGTCTCTGTTGTGGTACCAGTACCATGCTGTTTTGGTTACTGTAGCCTTGTAGTATAGTTTGAAGTCAGGTAGCGTGATGCCTCCAGCTTTGTTCTTTTGGCTTAGGATTGACTTGGCGATGCGGGCTCTTTTTTGGTTCCATATGAACTTTAAAGTAGTTTTTTCCAATTCTGTGAAGAAAGTCATTGGTAGCTTGATGGGGATGGCATTGAATCTATAAATTACCTTGGGCAGTATGGCCATTTTCACGATATTGATTCTTCCAACCCATGAGCATGGAATGTTCTTCCATTTGTTTGTATCCTCTTTTATTTCATTGAGCAGTGGTTTGTAGTTCTCCTTGAAGAGGTCCTTCACATCCCTTGTAAGTTGGATTCCTAGGTATTTTATTCTCTTTGAAGCAATTGTGAATGGGAGTTCACTCATGATTTGGCTCTCTGTTTGTCTGTGATTGGTGTACAAGAATGCTTGTGATTTTTGTACATTAATTTTGTATCCTGAGACTTTGCTGAAGTTGCTAATCAGCTTAAGGAGATTTTGGGCTGAGACAATGGGGTTTTCTAGATATACAATCATGTCATCTGCAAACAGGGACAATTTGACTTCCTCTTTTCCTAGTTGAATACCCTTTATTTCCTTCTCCTGCCTGATTGCTCTGGCCAGAACTTCCAGCACTATGTTGAATAGGAGCGGTGAGAGAGGGCATCCCTGTCTTGTGCCAGTTTTCAGAGGGAATGCTTCCAGTTTTTGCCCATTCAGTATGATATTGGCTGTGGGTTTGTCATAGATAGCTCTTATTATTTTGAGATACGTCCCATCAATACCTAATTTATTGAGAGTTTTTAGCATGAAGTGTTGTTGAATTTTGTCAAAGGCCTTTTCTGCATCTATTGAGATAATCATGTGGTTTTTGTCTTTGGTTCTGTTTATATGCTGGATTACATTTATTGATTTGCGTGTGTTGAACCAGCCTTGCATCCCAGGGATGAAGCCCACTTGATCATGGTGGATAAGCTTTTTGATGTGCTGCTGGATTCGGTTTGCCAGTATTTTATTGAGGATTTTTGCATCAATGTTCATCAAGGATATTGGTCTGAAATTCTCTTTTTTGGTTATGTCTCTGCCAGGTTTTGGTATCAGGACGATGCTGGCTTCATAAAATGTGTTAGGGAGGATTCCCTCTTTTTCTATCGATGGAATAGTTTCAGAAGGAATGGTACCAGTTCCTCCTTGTACCTCTGGTAGAATTCAGCTGTGAATCCATCAGGTCCTGGACTCTTTTTGGTTGGTAAGCTATTGATTATTGCCACAATTTCAGAACCTGTTATTGGTCTATTCAGAGATTCAACTTCTTCCTGGTTTAGTCTTGGGAGGGTGTATTTGTCGAGGAATTTATCCATTTCTTCTAGATTTTCTAGCTTATTTGCATAGAGGTGTTTGTAGTATTCTCTGATGGTAGATTGTATTTCTGTGGGATCGGTGGTGATATCCCCTTTTTGGTTTTTTATTGCATCTATTTGATTCTTCTCTCTTTTCTTCTTTATTAGTCTTGCTAGCGGTCCATCAATTTTGTTGATCTTTTCAAAAAACCAGCTCCTGGATTCATTAATTTTTTGAAGGGTTTTTTGTGTCTCTATTTCCTTCAGTTCTGCTCTGATTTTAGTTATTTCTAGCCTTCTGCTAGCTTTTGAATGTGTTTGCTCTTGCTTTTCTAGTTCTTTTAATTGTGATGTTAGGGTGTCAATTTTGGATCTTTCCTGCTTTCTCTTGTGGGCATTTAGTGCTATAAATTTCCCTCTACACACTGCTTTGAATGTGTCCCAGAGATTCTGGTATGTTGTGTCTTTGTTCTCGTTGGTTTCAAAGAACATCTTTATTTCTGCCTTCATTTCATTATGTACCCAATAGTCATTCAGGAGCAGGTTGTTCAGTTTCCATGTAGTTGAGCGGTTTTGAGTGAGTTTCTTAATCCTGAGTTCTAGTTTGATTGCACTGTGGTCTGAGAGACAGTTTGTTATAATTTCTGTTCTTTTACATTTGCTGAGGAGAGCTTTACTTCCAACTATGTGGTCAATTTTCGAATAGGTGTGGTGTGGTGCTGAAAAAAATGTATATTCTGTTGACTTGGGGTGGAGAGTTCTGTAGATGTCTATTAGGTCCACTTTATGTAGAGCTGAGTTCAATTCCTGGATATCCTTGTTAACTTTCTGTCTCGCTGATCTGTCTAATGCTGACAGTGGGGTGTTAAAATCTCCCATTATTATTGTGTGGGAGTTTAAGTCCCTTTGTAGGTCACTGAGGACTTGCTTTATGAATCTGGGTGCTCCTGTGTTGGGTGCATATATATTTAGGATAGTTAGCTCTTCTTGTTGAATTGATCCCTTTACCATTATGTAATGGCCTTCTTTGTCTCTTTTGATCTTTGTTGGTTTAAAGTCTATTTTATCAGAGACTAGGATTGCAACCCCTGCCTTTTTTTGTTTTCCAGTTGCTTGATAGATCTTCCTCCATCCCTTTATTTTGAGTCTATGTGTGTCTCTGCACGTGAGATGGGTTTCCTGAATACAGCACACTGATGGGTCCTGACTCCTTATCCAGTTTGCCAGTCTGTGTCTTTTGATTGGAGCATTTAGCCCATTTACATTTAACGTTAATATTGTTATGTGTGAATCTGATCCTGTCATTATGATGTTAGTTGGTTATTTTGCTCGTTAGTTGCTATTGTTTCTTCCTAGCCTCGATGGTCTTTACAATTTGGCATGTTTTTGCAGTGGCTGGTACCGGTTGTTCCTTTCCATGTTTAGTGCTTCCTTCAGGAGCTCTTTTAGGGCAGGCCTGGTGGTGACAAAATCACTCAGCGTTTGCTTGTCTGTAAAGTATTTTATTTCTCCTTCACTTATGAAGCTTAGTTTGGCGGGATAGCAAATTCTGGGTTGAAAATTCTTTTCTTTAAGAATGTTGAATATCGGCCCCCACTCTCTTCTGGCTTGTAGAGTTTCTGCTGAGAGATCAGCTGTTAGTCTGATGGGCTTCCCTTTGTGGGTAACCCGACCTTTCTCTCTGGCTGCCCTTAACATTTTTTCCTTCATTTCAACTTTGGTGAATCTGACAATTATGTGTCTTGGAGTTGCCCTTCTCGAGGAGTATCTTTGTGGCGTTCTCTGTATTTCCTGAATCTGAATGCGGGCCTGCCTTGCTAGATTGGGGAAGTTCTCCTGGATAATATCTTGCAGAGTGTTTTCCAACTTGGTTCCATTCTCCCCATCATTTTCAGGTACACCAATCAGACGTAGGTTTGGTCTTTTCACATAGTCCCAAATTTCTTGGAGGCTTTGTTCATTTCTTTTTATTCTTTTTTCTCTAAACTTCCCTTCTCTCTTCATTTCATTCATTTCATCTTCCATCAGTGATACCCTTTCTTCCAGTTGATCACATCTGCTACTGAGGCTTCTGCAATCTTCGCGTAGTTCTCGAAACTTGGCTTTCAGCTCCATCAGCTCCTTTAAGCCCTTCTCTCCATTGGTTATTCTAGTTATCCATTCTTCTAATATTTTTTCAAAGTTTTTAACTTCTTTGCTATTGTTTTGAATTTCCTCTCGTAGCTCAGAGTAGTTTGATCGTCTGAAGCCTTCTTCTCTCAACTCATCAAAGTCATCCTCCATTCAGCTTTGTTCCGTTGCTGGTGAGGAACTGCGTTCCTTTGGAGGAGGAGAGGTGCTCTGTTTTTTAGAGTTTCCAGTTTTTCTGCTCTGTTTTTTCCCCATCTTTGTGGTTTTATCTACTTTTTGTCTTTGATGATGGTGATGTACAGATGAGTTTTTGGTGTGGATGTCCTTTCTGTTTGTTAGTTTTCCTTCTACCAGACAGGACCCTCGGCTGCAGGTCTGTTGGAGTTTACTAGAGGTCCACTCCAGACCCTGTTTGGCTGGGTGTCAGCAGCGGTGGCTGCAGAACAGCGGATTTTCGTGAGACCACAAATTCAGCTGTCTGATAGTTCGTCTGAAAGTTTTGTCTCAGAGGAGTACCCGGTTGAATGAGGTGTCAGTCTGTCCCTACTGGGGGGGTGCCTCCCAGTTAGGCTGCTCAGGGGTGAGGGACCCACTTTAGGAGGCAGTCTGTCCGTTCTCAGATCTCCAGCTGCGTGCTGGGAGAACCACTACTCTCTTCAAAGCTGTCAGTCAGACAGGGACCTTTAAGTCTGTGGAGGTTCTTGCTGAGTTTTTGTTTGTCTGTGCCCTGCCCCCAGAGGTGGAGCCTACAGAGGCAGGCAGGCCTCCTTGAGCTGTGGTGGGCTCCACCCAGTTCGAGCTTCCTGGCTGCTTTGTTTACCTAAGCAAGCCTGGGCAATGGCGGGCGCCCCTCCCCCAGCCTCGCTGCCGCCTTGCAGCTTGATCTCAGACTGCTGTGCTAGCAATCAGCGAGACTCCGTGGGCACAGGACCCTCCGAGCCAGGTGCGGGACACAATCTCCTAGTGTGCCGTTTTCCAGGCCCGTTGGAAAAGCGCAGTATTGGGGTGGGACTGACCCGATATTCCAGGTGCCGTCTGTTTCCCCTTTCTTTGACTAGGAAAGGGAACTCCCTGACCCCTTGCGCTTCCCGAGTGAGGCAATGCCTCGCCCTGCTTCGGCTCGCGCACAGTGCGCTTCACCGACTGTCCTGCACCCACTGTTAGGCACTCCCTAGTGAGATGAAACCGGTACCTCAAGCAGAAATGCAGAAATCACCCGTCTTCTGTGTCGCTGGGGCTGGGAGCTGGAGACCCGAGCTGTTCCTATTCGGCCATCTTGGCTCCACCAGTGTGGATGAATCTTAAATGCATTTCGCTAAATAAAAGAAGGCAGACCCAAAAGATTATGTATTATATATAATTGCATATATAAGACATTATGGAAAAGGCAAAATTTATGGGGATTGAAAACAGTTCAATGATTGTCAAGGGTTACAGGAGAAATTGACTACAAAGCAACCACACACATTCTATTTTATTTTAGGTCATTGGAACTGTTCTCTATGATACTGGGGTAGTAGATACATGGCTTCATGAATTTGTCAAAATCTATAGACCCATACACCACAATGGGGGAACGTCATTGTATGCAAACTTTAAAAAAATCATCCAGGATGTTGGGGAATACCAGGATAGAATTTAGTCTGTGACAAAAAGACCTAACTGTATTACAAACGTATGACATACCTTCACTGAAGGTGTGGGAAAAGAGATGCAAATCCAGGTAACTTTAGAAAACAGTGTTTTGACTGAATATCTAAAGTCTAAAGACAAAACAATCTGTACATAAACACTGTACTCCAGTTGGTGAATTCCCTTCTCACTGGGGTAAGTGTTAGCAATTCTGAAACTACATGTAAACCAGCATTAAACAAATGAAGAAAAAAATTGCAGATAATGGGAGCCAGATTTCACACTGTCAGAGGGAGAAGTTAAAAATAAGCAAAAGAGAAAGACTAGAATTGAACTCTGTAACACTGGATTAGAGTTGGAGACATGAATATAAATCTGTCCATGTACCTAGAAACAGTGGCACTCTAGTAGCTATGAGCATTCTCAACACACAGACTTGCTTCTAATACCATTTTATTCTCCAGTAAAAGAAACCAGGACTCCTTAGAAAATAAGCTGATTTCAGAACTGAGTCAGGGAAAATGCAAAATGAGCTTGGGGTATCTTGTTGGTGCCAGAGAATAAGGAAATGCTGAGGGTGGGGAGGCACATGTCGAAGAGCCACAGGAACCAAACTGAGAAAACCCCTGATGGTCTAAACTGGGACAATTGCACAACAAAATAAACAACGATAGTACTGGATCCTAACACACAGAATAAAATAAATATATATGAGGACATACTGATATAAATAAATGACTGAATAAATAAATATCTGAGGACAAGAAACAAGTCTGTCTCACAGAAGAATTCTAAGTAATCTATGTAGATAATCACCCTCCAGGAAATGAAGCTTAATTCTCCTCCCTTTGAGTAGGGGCTCCACTGACTGACTTGCTTCCCACAGATAGAATGCAGAAAGTGGAAAATGGTGATTTTCTGGTGAAGAAACCCAGCAGACCCTATCTTAGTCAAGTGATCATCCAGGTTAACCTCATCAGGGATGAGCCATGTTAGGTCCCCCTGATAGGACGTGACGAGAAGGGCACTTCACCTCTGTGGTTTTCTTTCCCCAAAATCCATAACCCCACTCGAATAATGAGAAAACATAAATAAAACCCCAAAGGATGGACATCCACAAAATACCTGACTGCTGCTTCCTCAAGTATGTCAAAGTCAAGAAAAGCAAGGCTGAGAAAACGCTAGACTGGAAGAGACTGAGGAAGTATGAGAACTAAAAGCAATGTGGTGTCCTGGATTGGATCCTGGGATAGAAAAAGGACAATATTAGAAAAACGAGTGAAAGCTGAATAAAGCCTGCAGTTAATATATTGCACCAATGTTAATTTCTTGGTTTTGACAGACATGCTGTGGATGTGTAAGATGCTCATGTTAGGGAAGTTGGGAAAAGGGTATGTGGGACTCTGGACTCTCTGCACGACTTTTCTATAAATCTAAAATGATTCCAAAGTAAGTTTAAAAATCTGTTAGCATACTGTTGATAGCCACTTATCACAGAAAAGGTGAGAAGATTTGAATTGCTTGATTATTGTAAAATAAAAGTGACTAATCTCTACAGTGGCCAATGATTGTAACTACGTTGCCAATGAGAAACCCAGCACACAGGTGCCACAAAAAGTTTTCAAACTCACTCCTCTTCTCATGATAAATTATTGTAAGGTTCTACTATTAAAGGTCTCATTTTAATCAAATTAACCATATTAATTTCACTCTACCAATACAGTCTGATCCTACTTATTTTTCGTATAAAATGGGACCGCACTGGTGATATCCTGTGCCACAAATGACCATATATTTCAGTAAACTAAAAGGAGCAAATGGATATATTATTCTCCATCTTCTTACCTGGGGGCCATAGAAAGTAAGATGAAGACACAAGAGCCAAACAACACAGGGGTAAAGATTCAAGCTCCTAAGCTGACTTACACATTTACCTACATGGAGTCACCAGCCACAAAGCTAAGACCACGCAGAAACACGAAGCAAATCAAACATAGACTTGGTCAGCTCAGTGGTGATGATGGCAGCAGAGGTTTTAAATGTGTGCAGTGTTTTTATTTATTTGTTTATTTGAAAACTTGCAGTAAAATAGACATTCCATAAAATGTACTGTTTTAACCATTTTAAAGTATACAATGAGAGTCATTAAGTACATTCACAGCACGCATCCATTAGTTTTCTCTAGTTCCATAACTTTTTCATCTTCCCAAAAGGAAACTCTGGTCCCATTAATTTACTTCCTATTTCCCCTTTTCCCAGCCCTGGTACCCACCGATCTGTGTTCTGTCTCTATGGATTTACCTGTTCTGGATATTTCCTGTAACTGAGTCTAGAATGTTTTTACCAGTGTTTTGCAAAGTGTAGTTCTCACCACCAGCCTGGGAATCTTACCTGAAAAACATGTTAAAATAAAATTTTCTTGATCTCAGTCGAGGTCTGCAGAATCAGAATTAGGGTTGTGGTGGCCTCTGGGAATCTGAGATTTTACATGCTCCCCAGGTGACCCTAATACCCACTGAAGTGTGAGAAAATCTGAAATAGCTAGTCCTCTCCATCTCCTATTAACCTTGACACCATGGATGGCTGCTGTCCTGTGGGCTCAGCTGGCCAACTTGACAAATGAATTTATGATTGGGAATTAATCACTGAGGTTGATTCAATGTGTAACTTTTCCCAAGAGAATGGCAATATGAATTGAGACATCTTCAAAATACTGTGGTTTTCTTTCCCCAAAACCTGTTTTCAGACTGTGAAAACTTCAGTTCTTCAGAGACTAAAGGCCCCATGAAGTTGCCTTAGGATGGATGCCCCTGTTCCCCAAGACCCACACCAGGAGGTCTGAGCCACCCTGGGAATGGACAGACCCACTCCTGTCCCCAGGGCAATCTGACTTGCTCTCCAGCTCTACTTTTTGTGGGTGTAGGGGGAGTGGGAGAAGCTTGAATATTTGGGCTCTGAATAAGACTTGGTTTCAAACCTGTTTAAAAACAAAAAACACCTTCTTAACCCAAATCAATGAACTCCTACTAGTCAGATTTCTGAGACTGTTATAGACCAGTAGGGGAGTCATTATGCCATTAGGGTGACAGATAGGGCTGAGTCTAAGACTACTCTAGGGAACTTTGGGGACTGTAGCACATGGCTCTAAGTTTCAAGGGTGCCCACAGGTAATGCATCTCTAAGTCAAGTGCACTGGGTAAGTTTCCTGGTATGACTAAGACAGTACCACCAGGAATAACACAGCAATAGAATGTGTTATAAACACAGAGATGGATTTATAGGAAATCAAACCTCATTGCCATGTCATAAGCCTTGGCCCATCCCACTGTATATATTCTGCTACCACCTCCACTATTTTAGACTTGTACAACAGACATTACCATTGCTGGTTAAGCTTATTTCAAAAATTCAAACACAAAAGAGGCACCAACTATATCACAGGAAAGAGTTAGTCTTTGCTCTCTAGATGTTTCTAAAAGTGATCAAACAGGTTAGATTACTCCAGTGGTCATTTGAGACCCACCCATATATCTTGACATCATACTTTGTCAAGACTACACTCTTCCTTAGATTTTTGTAGGATTCCAATTATGAATTTGATGGGTAGCAGCTGGCCACTGGAACTGCAATGTAGTCCATCCTCACAAAAGGATGTGCATTTTGACCAAAACCCTAGGTAACCATCTAGAGTTCTTTGAAATGATAAGGAAAAAGGATAATTTTTTTTTTTTTTAAGGTTGGGCACTGTGGCTCATGCCTATAGCCCCAGAGCTTTAAAATGTCAAGGTAGGAAGATAACTGTAGGCCAAGAGTTCAAGATTAGCCTGGGCAGTGTGGTGAGACCTTGTCTCTACAAAAAAAAAAAAAAAAAAAGATCAAGAAATTAACTGAACATAGTCCCAGCTACTCAGGAAGCCGAGGCGGGAGTGTCTCTTGAGCCCAGGACTTCGAGGTTACAGTGAGCTACAATTGTGCCACTGCACTCCAGCCTAGGTGACAGACAGATGTGGTGGGTGATTCTCTTTTTTTAAAAAAATTTCTTTTTAATATGGTTCATAGTTTTGTATCGTGTATGTTGTTCAACAGTTTCCATTGTCATGCATAGAAAAGAAACATTTTCATGGGTAGAAGAATCTAGAATCAGAATGCAAGCTCTGACATCAGATTTCCAGGATACAAACTTGTGCCCTGCCAATGACCAATTGTTACCATAAAAACTGTTGGAATAATTCCTGGCACATGACAAGAGCTCAACATATATGGTTATTATGATCATTAGTAGAGATATTACTACTATGAATGTTATTATTAACCCACCCCCATGGTGAAAAAAAAATGAAGCCTTAGGCAAAAGTATCAAGTAGGTTTGAATTATTTTGGTGAAGAAATGTGAGGTCCTGCAGCATAAAGATTCATTCATCAATAAGGTCTAGGGATATTTTCTAATAAGGGTAGGAGTTCTTAGTCCAAGGCTTCAAGTGATCTAAAAAGCCTGTAAATTTATGCTAAGTGGGGGTATTCATGTTCATTTTTCTGGGGACACACTCTAAATTTGACCAAATTCTCAAAGGGATGTGGGACTTTCACAATGTTAAGAACTGCTGCTTTTGAGCCTGCTAAGTTAAATAGCTTTTCTGCAGGCTGTGTTCTGCCCAGCCTGGAGGCAGGTGAATGGATGTGACATGAATCCTTCAGCGTCTTCCATGCCACACTCATCTTGCACTGGGTCTTTTAAAAATTATTTCAATTCCTTGACATTTTCGACATTTGCCAAATGCTTGCAGAAAATTTTCCAGGATCCCAAACACTCCAAAATCCTTTAGGCACAAACAGTTCAGGACAGTAGGATAAAACGCATTACTCCATGAAACACAAATTCCCTACCATTGTGGTACCCCCGGAATTTCTTCAGTTATTGGTGGTCTAACCGTTGGAGAATCTCTCTCACTATGTGTGTGTCTGTATGTGAGTGTGTACATATTTGTGTGCATGTGTGTGTGTGAACATTCAGTCCTGTGCCCAATGCATTTTGCTACTTTTTTCCTACAAATGCCCACTCATTGGTAGACCTCTTTTCTTTGCCAACATCTTTGCAGATCTTTCCCATTTTTATTCTCATATGTCAGCATGTCATGTTATAGCCATTTCCAATTTTTTTTTTAAGTCCAAGATAAATGCAGAAAGAACTTGCACTGTGGCTGAACTCTCCTTAACGTCTTCAAAGGAAAATGTCTGTGTGGCTTGATTTTTTCCATCATTTAATCCAACCGTGCACTCCCAGAATAAGAAAAATCAGAAACCTAGCAGGCTTACAACTGCGGGCTCCTGTCAATGGCAAAATGATTGTTACTTTGAGACGGATAAGAGGGACAGGAGGCACCAACCCCATCACCTCCAGCCTTTAGCTCCTCCTCACACAGGAGGGCCCCGTCTCTGCTGGAATCCTGATTATGTTGCCATTATCAAGTGGGAAAGGCGTTTTATGAAATGACTCTAAGGATCTCGATTCCCTCTCTGTCATGTGTTTATTGTATCTGGGGTTTGCAGTAATTTGTAAGCATGTGTTGAAAATTCCAGTTCACATTGATCTCCCAGTGCTGGCGGGCTCCAACGGTGAGCGTGGAATCATCTGGTGACCTTTCGAATGTCTAATTTAGAATCAGGAGAAGCTGCAATAATGAATCTAGATTCTTGAAGTTTATAAATTAAAGGTAATTATTCATAAACAAAACCAAAAATGAGATTTCATTTTTTTAAAAAAACCAGAGGGAACCCCCCCAAAATTGTTGTGGTCCAGTACCTTCCTTTACAGATTGAAAAAAGCTGAGGTCCAGGGAGTTACTTTTTTGCCTTTTTAATGTGTAGCACAAAGTTGGGCTCCAAGTTAAGCATTTGGTAAGTGCTTGTTGAGTCAACATGTGTGATCGAGTGACTTGCTCTGAGAAAGAGAGTCCTAGTGCCAGACACTCAGTCAGAGCTTAATGAATATTGACTTAATAGGACATGACTATAGGAGCTCAGTCAACAAATGAATAATAATAAACTATCATTTAATCCAGAGATACAACTGTCCACATAACCGGCTCATATCAGTGTAAAATGAAAACCCATGTCATCATGTTCCTTTGTTAATATAGCACAATTCTAAACAAGAAGAGCAAATTATTGCCATTGCCCAATATCTATCATTCAAATTACAGTTGATCCTTGAATAAAAGGGGCCTCAACTCTCATACAGCCAAAAATCCATCTATAACTTTTGACTCCCCCTAAACGTAACAACTAATAGCCTACTATTGCCTGGAAGCCTCACCGACATCATAAATAGTTGATTAACACATATTTTGTAGGGTATATGTATTCTATTCTGTATCCTTATAATAAAAGAAGTTCGAGAAAAGAAAATGTTATTAAGAAAATCACAGCTGGGTGTGGTGGCTCACACCTGTAACCCCAGCACTTTGGGAGTCTGAGATGAGCAGACTACTTGAGGCCAGGAGCTCAAGACCAGCCTGAGCAACAAAGTGAGACTCCGTCTCTGCAAAAAATACAAAAATTAGCCAGGCATGATGGCTTGCACCTGTAGTCCCATCTACTTGAGAGGCTTGAGGTGGGAGGATCACTTGAGCCCAGGAGGTCAAGACTGCCGTGAACTGTGATCATGCCACAGCACTCCAGCTTGGGTAACACAGTGAGACTCCAGAAAAAAAAAAAAAAAGAAAGAAAGAAAGAAAAAGAAAATCACAAGGAAAAGTAATATAGTTACTATTCATTAAGTGGAAGTGGACCATTGTAAATGTCTTCATCCTCGTTATCTTCATGTTGGGTAAACTGAGGAGGAGGGGGAAAGGGAGGGGTTGGTCTTGCTGTCTCAGGGGTGGCAGAGGTGGAGGAAGTAGAAAGGGAAGCAGAAGAGGCAGGCATATTATGTGCAACTTTTATTGAAAAAAAATTGAAGATAAGTGGACCCACACAGTTCAAACCCCTGGTGTTTAAGGGTCAGCTGTAATTGAGAAGTGTGCTTCTGCTCATGGTGGCTGATGTTGAATAAAGGCATACTGTCCCCCTTAGAAGTTGGCATCTTTTTCACAATCTCTGCAAAAAAAAGTTTCTCCATCTACTTTAATCAGATCCCTTTGCCCCTCCCAAACCTTTGAGTGCTCAGAAGGCTGGTCCTCATTTATCTTCCACTCCAAGAGCAGTGGGTCACCAGCCCCATCTGAGAAGGCACCCCCACCCCTCAAGCTCCCCATTTTATAATTAAACTCCATATTTTACACAACATAGAATTCTACACTTTGTTGTACACATAGTCTTTTTAACAGGAGATAATGCTAATTGCGAATCTGGGTTTTCACAGCAGAGTTTCTGCCACTAGTGAGGTTGCATGAGAAAAGTCAAGGCTCCAGGGTTGAGTGGGAATTCTGCCTGCTAACCCAGATGTGGTCATAATATTTGATATTAACTCAACCAAGCATTCCACAAATGTTAAAGACCTTGGGCATTTCCAGGGGGTTATTATTTCTAATTTCATTTGGGGGTTTGGGGAAACTCTCGCTCCTTTAGATTTTCCCTTTGGCTGGTAATCTGGTTTGTGGAGTATTTGAACCTCTTGTCTCTGGTTTCTGCGCAGTGCATGCCATAGTGTCTTCACTAACCAGTGAGAAAAGACAGCACAGCAGGAGCCAAATTAGCCCATTTTGTTTTTTCAAGGCATCTCTTGTGAAAGATTTCAAGGGAGACGATGTTAGAATGATTGGCAAAAATGAAGTTCGGGGTTTCTGTGGATTTAAACTGTTTATGTCTTTCCCGTGCCCTGCTAGAAAGGATAATCAGATTTAATTTGATTTTCAGTGTCAAGAGAGCAGCAGCTAGCTTTGAGATTATTATGGGCTCTTTTGGGAGATATTTACTTGGGCTGAGGGAGAATTTGGCCATTTATATTTCAGAGACGCTCTCCTTTGTAACTAATTGCACATAAAAGAGGAAATTGTGCTTTTATCTATTACAAATTAGTACAACTTGCTTTTTTTTCCCTTTAAAAAAATACTGTGACATTTCTGCAAAACAATAGTTCTCACTTGTAACGGGTTTAGATGACTCAGGGGTTTTGCTCCCCCCTTCTTTGGAAATATGTAATGTCTGTAATCATGCATACATATATTCAGTATGAAGCAAGGCTGAAAATATTTGGAAGTAAATAATTTTGCAGTATTTAGAAAGCTCGAGCCTTTTAAAATGTAAGAATGTTTTGAAATATTGAATTTACTTGGCTTAGAAAATCCAAGGACTAAATCTGTATTTCACCTCCTCCATCTTCTGCAGCCCTGCCCCCTGGAGAGGAACAAGGCCATGCATGTGGATCTGCTGGAGAATGAGGCTGGCACCAGGCTCTGTTTCCATAACCTCAGGGCAAGGTGAGGAAGAGAGCAGGGCCTCTGGATATGCCACAGAATGTGAAATGGAAAAATCTAATGCTGGCTTCACCCCTGTCCCTTAGGAAAATATGCATGCATAGAGCTTTGAGAGTCATCGCCCTGAGGGAATATTCCTTGCCTTGGAGACAAAGTCCAAGTGGTGACTTTATTTTTAAATGCCTAAAATAAATGCACGGAATCATCTGCAAGAAAGATGATTTGCATATAAATCTTTAGTTCATCTTCTTCGCATGCGTCATAGGCCCAAGCATTGCACATCATAGGTGTGCAACAAAATTTTTTTTTTAATTTTGCATTATTAAAGATTTGGAAATAAAATGTCTTGTTTTTCAGATATTGCTAATAATTCCCCCAAAGTATGAATTTGAAGTGATTCTCTAACATACAGGTTTCCACTTTGGAGGAAGTGTATGTTAGTGTGGTTTGGTTTCATTTGAAGTCCAAGCGCTATGTGGCATGTACCCAATATACCACAGTCTTGGATTTATTATTTAATTCCCTGTTTGGAGACACAAGGACAAATGGCTTGGTGTCAGGAATTGTACTGAGAAACAATGTGATTATATTTTTATTTTTGGTTATACCAGCTTTTGTATTCGTGGGGGAAAAATTCTATTAACTTTCTTTTATGACTGCCAGCAGTCATAAAAAAAATATCTTGGAGAGAACAGTATCTTAAGAGTTTTAAGAGCATCCAAGAGTCCAAGTTACAGACGGGAGCTTTGTTAGAACTAACTGCTTCCTTGCTCTCATAAAACTGCTATCTACCTCAATCTATGTTTATTTTTCTCCAGTGTTTCAATTTGCTTAATGGACTTCAGCTGAAGACTTTTCTCAATGTCCAAGGGAAGTAAAGTCTAATAAATCCCTAAGGACTTAGCCGTCATAGTTCAGCACTTTTTGGCTTATTTTGTCTGACTTTCATCTTTGCTGCTGCAGAAACAACGGCTGAAGAACACCCTGGACCTACTCTTGTAGCTTTGAGCCTGGGAAGCAGTAAACTAGACAAGTTGTCAGAGGCATTTGAACCAGAGCAAATGCTATCTTGAATAGGAGCTGGGTAAAATAGGCTGAGACCAACTGGACTATATTCCCAGATCATTAGGCATTCTTAGTCACAGGATGAGACAGGAGGTCAGCACAAGATACAAGTCATAAAAACCTTGCTGATAAAACAGGTTGCAGTAAAGAAGCCGGCCAGGGTGTGGTGGCTCACGCCTGTAATCCCAGCACTTTGGGAGGCCAAGGCGGGTGGATCACTTGAGGTCAAGAGTTGGAGACTAGCCTGGCCAACATAGTGAAACCCCGTCTCTACTAAAAATACAAAAATTGGCTGGGCGTGGTGGCGGGTGCCTGTAATCTCAGCTACTCAGGAGGCTGAGGCAGGAGAATCGCTTGAACCAGGGAGGCGGAGGTTGCAGTGAGCAGACATTGCGCCACTGCACTCCTGCCTGGGTGACAGAATGAGACTCAGTCTCAAAAAAAATAATAAATAAATAAAAATAAAAATAAAAAGAAGCCAACCAAAACCAAAACCAAGATGGCAAGAGGAGAGTGACCTCTGGTTGTCCTCACTGCTATACTCCCACCGGTGCCATGACAGTTTACAGATGCCACGGCCATATCAGGAAGTTACTACTCTATATGGTTTAAAAAGGAGAGACATGAATAAGCCACCCCTTGTTTAGCATACCATCAAGAAATAATCATAAAAATGAGCAACCAGCAGTCCTTGGGGCTGCTTTGTCTATGGAGTAGCCATTCTTTTATTCCTTTACTTTCTTAACAAACTTGCTTTCACTTACTCTGTGGACTCACCCTGAATTCTTTCTTGCGTGAGATCCAAGAATCCTCTCTTGGGGTCTAGATCTGGACACCTTTCCTGTAACAAAGTCAGGCCTCCCTTCTCTTCTTGGTAAAAGGAAAAATATTGTTTGTTGGGAGATCAGGGAAAGCTAAATCGAGAGAAGTAGGATGAGCTGATGATGGAAGGTTTAGATGGCTAGGCCAAATGCTGCTGAAGAATCTGACTTCTAGAGCTTGGCATTCAGGTCATCCTCATCAGAGAAAACTGGCTAATTTGCTAATTATCCAGAAGATTGGCTTAGAAACCAGACCTGTTGAGCCAATATTTCTGGGGCGGTGCCCAGGAATCTGCATTTTCATCAAATCCTTCACTAGATATTAGAGAATCACTAAGCAATAGGGTGCATTGGAAATGCATGAATTCAAAAAATTCTTTCATTTTAAAACTTTCCCCAGATGTTTTAACTGTGCTTTTTACAATCAGCATATTTTAATAGGTGAGTGTAATCACATTACATTTATTTGTTGTGTTTATTGACACGTTGGGCTTCTTCCTGCTATCTTTTTTGAACCATGCTTTTTTTTTTTGCATATATTTTCCTACTTTCTTGACATCTGTTGAATTGGTTAAAAAAATGTTTTTGGCCAGGCATGGTGGCTTATGCCTGTAATCCTAGGACTTTGGGAGGCTAAGGCGAGTGGATCACCTAAAGTCAGCAGTTCAAGACTGGCCTGCCCAACATGGTGAAACCCATCTCTACTAAAAATACAAAAATTAGCTGGGTGTGGTGGCTCACACCTGTAATCCCAGCTACTAGGGAGGCTGAGGCAGAAAAATCGCTTGAACCTGGAAGGAAGCTGTTGCAGTGAGCCAAGATCATACCATTGCACTCCAGCCTGGGTGACAGAGCAAGACTCCATCTCAAAAAAAAAATCTTTTTTTTAAATTGTTCTTGTTTTGAATTTGCTTTTTTCCCTCCCTTAGGCTGGTTTGAATATTACAACTTGTATTCCTTCACTTTTTGGTGAAATTCAGTTTTAATATATATATTTTATTTTACATTTTTCTAATGATATCTAAAGTTATCCAGTGCCTCTGTCTTTCTTCTGAAAAACAAAGGCTCTGTTAGTCAGTTAGCATGCATTCCCTCCTCCTTTCCATCTTATCTCCCCATCTTCATGATATTTCTAGCTGGAATTTTAGGTCTATCTCTATAAAGACAAAATATAAGCAATTATTTAACATTTAAATATCAGTAGTTAGACATGTCAACATATTTTACCAATGTCTTTGTTACTGTTATTTAAAATAATTTTAAAATACTGTTCCAAAAGTCAGAAAGAGTAGTCACCTTTCTAAGTTTTTATGTGTTTGAAAACGACTTTATTTGGCTCTCAATTTAAATGAAATTTCCTCCCACTGCAGACTGACGATTATTTTCTCCATCACTTTGAGGCTATTCCTCTACTGTCTTCTGGTATCTCTTGCTGGTGAGATGTCTACTGCCTATGGCAAGCAGACCTCAAGACAGCCTCCACAATCTCACCTCCTGGTGTGCAAGCTCTTATATAATCACCTCCCTTTGAGTGTGGGTTGTACCTGTGACTTTCTGCTAACCGATAAAGTGTGGCAAGAGTAATGGGATGCCATTCCTGTGATCACATTGTGTCACATAACACTGACTGATTGCAGACTGGCTCTGGAGTCTCGCTCTCCTTGCTGCTTTGAAGATGCAAGCAGCCATGAGTCCTACAGTTGCAAGGAAGTGAATTCTGCCAACAATCTGAGTGGGCTTGGAAGCAGCAGATCCTCTCCCAATTGATCCTCCAGATGAGAACCCAGCCCAGGCTGACACCTCAATTGCTGCTAAACCATGTTCAAACTCCCAACCCACAGAAACAATGAGATAAGAAATATGTGTTGTTTTAAGTTGCTAAGCTTGTGGTAATTTTTTACATAGCACAGAAAACTAAGACAGTACTCTTACTGTTACCAGTGTGTAGCTCATCTGTCATTTCTCCCTTATAACATCTAAAGGTTGTTTCTTTTTCGTTGGTGTTCTACAATTTCACTACAAAATACCTAGGTGTGGACAGGTGTCCTGTCCACAGTTGGCATGCACTACATGTATGAACACTCTTTTTTTCTCCTTTAATTCAAGAAAATGTTAAGCCATCACCTTCTCAAAAATGCCACTCCACCAACAATTGTGTATATTCTCTACTTTTGGAACTGCAATTAGGTCCATCAGAGAGGGTCTCAATCTGTTCTCTGTGTTTCCTGGCCTCTCTTCCATATTTTAGGTTTTTTTATCTGTCTGTGCTTCATTCTGAATCAATCAGTATATTATAGCTCTTTAATTCTGTGGCTATGACAAGTCTAATATTTATTATCACTTCTATTTAGTTTTAAATTTCAGTTAATATATTATTGTTTGAGTGGTAGTACTTATCTTTTATAATCATCCCTGTTCTGGATTCATGTATTGATTTGTTTATTTCATAGTGTCTTGTTCTTGCTTTGGTTTTCAAGCTCACCTTGAGAAGGATGTGTGTGTGTTGATGTGTGTGTGGCATGTTTTCTTTTCCTTTTCCCATGTTAATACCTCTATGTGGATATCTTACAGTTCCCTCTATCCCATCAGGGATCCCAGTTCAGAACCAGTTCTTCTATTAGTGTGTCCTATGGGATGTCAGAGCTCCTGTTCCTAAACCAGCAAGGGCTTGCTCACCTCCAAACTGTAGAGCTGTCCCTACTTCCTCCCACCACATCAGGCAGCAGCTCTGTGCAGTTTAAGGGCACAGCATGAAAGCTCCATTTGAACTGGGGAGGGCCACCTTAGACCCTGGTTTCACATACGTTTCAATCTTGAAACCCAATAGAAAGGCTTCAGTTCCCACTTACTGCTGTGTATTTTGTTTTGTTCCTTACCCATGAGGTCACTAATCTTGGGTTGTTTTTCTTTTTGCATGGTTATGATTTTAAAAATTAATTTACTTTAACCTGTTAATGTTACATGTTTGGAATGCAAGCAGGGGATTGATGTGTAAAATCACAGCACTCACTTTGTTTTAGATTCCAGGAATAACTATTGTTATATTTTCTGCTATCATATTTGGTTAGGATGGAATATTTCCATATCAATTACACGTGTCATTGAATCACTGTCTTGGTCCATTTGGACTGGTATGATGAAATAAACAACCAAGGTTTACTTCTCATAGTTCTGGAGTCTGGGTAGTCCAAGATCAAGGCATCAGCAGATTCAGTATCTGCAAATGACCTGCTTTCTGAGTCATAGATGGCAACTTAGTCTGTCTTCACATAATGAAAGGGGCAAGGCAACTCTCTTAGGTCTCTTTTACAAGGGCACCAATCCCATTCATGAAGGCTCTGTTTTCATGACCTGATCATCTCCCAAAGGCCCCACCTCCTAATACCATTACCTTAGGCATTAGGATTTTAACGTATTAATTTAGGAGAGGACACAACATTTACACTACCGCACTGACCAAAGTCTCTTTTGCTTTTGTTGCTAGAGGTATTATATGAAGAACACCTGAGGATTCACCTTGTCATGTTATAGGCACCGCTTGCCAAGTTAGTATTATCTGAGTTTATCAACTACCTTAATAGGCAGATATGATGTGGAATTATAGTTGGCTTTAAAAAAAATTCAGCATCAGAGTAAATAAACTTCAAAATAGTGCATACTGGCACTGAATGTGTTTCTGAAAAAAGTGATGAAAGCACTTTGAGATGTGGAAGCATTGTAGGAGAGTAGTAAATGCATGAGACAGAGTGAGAGACAGCTGGAAGCCTAATTCTGGGGCCAAGTTTGCCTGGATTTGAATCTCAGCTCCTTCCCTTCTCTTGAAATCTCTTGGACTCTTGTAGAACATGCATCTCAGTTTTTTCATCTATAATATGGGGAAAATAATAGAACCTCTATTACAGAGTTATTGTGAAGGTCAAGTGAGTCAATCTGTGTGACATGCTCAGATTTTTTTTTTCTGGCGTGCAGTAATTGCTAAGCAAAGACCAGCCATTATTATTAGATCTGCAAAGACTACTGAATTGGCAGTTTTGAAAAAGACAATAGACATTTAATGGTAGGAGCTGAGGTATTGATTAAAAAGAAACAGCCTCTTTTTAATGCTTAATTTTGTATCAACATGACTGGGCCATGTGGTGCCCAGATATTTGGTCAAACATTTTTCTGGGTGTGTTTGTAAGGATGATTTTGAGATTAACATTTGAATTGGTGGCTTGAGTGGAGTGGATTGCTCTCCCTCATCTGGGTAGGCCTCATCCAGTCAATTGAAGATTTACATAGAACAAAAAGGCTGTAAGAGGAAACTCCTCCTCCTGCCTTACCACCTTGATCTGGGTCATCAGTCTTTTCCTGCCTTTAAACTCAAACTGAAACATTGGCTTTTCTGGGCTGATGGAATGTGTGCCATCAGTACTCCCAGTTCTCAGGCCTGCAGAGTCCAATTGGAACTATACTATCGGCTCTCCTAGGTCACCATGTTGCCAACTGCAGACCTTGGGACTTGCCAGTCCCCATAATCACATGAGCCAATTCCTTATATCACTGTCTCTCTTCCTCCCCTCTCTGTCCTCTCTCTCTGTCTAAACACATCTCCACAGAAATATACATCCTATTGGTTCTGCTTCTCTGGAGAACCTGACTGCTGCACTCTTTCTCTTTGAGCTGGGCTTTGTGTGTATGCAAGTGAGTTGCAAGACTATGACCTGCATTATTGTCTGTCTTGGCTTTTACACACACTAATGTTAAAAGATACGAATGTCAGTATCTGTAGGCCAGATGAAATCCTCTTACAGGTGTGGACTTCAACACAATTGCAAAGGGTTCATTTTGCTTGTAGTATATTCTCTAACGTCATCCTAATTTCAGAATTGAAGAATGAGGCAGTGCTGGACTGAGTCCTCGGGAAGCCTGTTGGTTCTCATGCTAGACCTACTCATCTCAGTTTCTGGATCCAACGGGTCTTGACCTTTCATCCTGCCATATATTTGTAAAACCCTAAAAGTAAATCTTAGCTTTGAGGACATTAAGACATAAAGGCACGAAGTCTGCTCAGGGATGGCCTCTCCCTCCAAGGGAATGGGATTCTGCCTTCGCCCCTTCCCGGGCCTGGGTGCCGAGTCTTTAGGAAAATGTTGGAGTCATCAAATCCTTCTACAGTAACTATTCAATTTTACAATATTTGTTCCTTCCAAAATACACTTCTGTTTCTTACTGACTATTTCATTTTTGTTTTACTGTACATCAGTGGTTCTTAACATTTTTGGAGTTGCCTCCAAATATGATGAAAACCATAGCCCTAGAACAATGTATATTCACACATAAACACGCAAACACACCTGGGGAGTTCACCCTAAAATTTGATGTGGACCAGCCTTAAGGATCCCCACACTCGATGGTTGTTAAAACACTTCTGACTTGGCAAACTCTCGTTCATTTTGCGTTTCCAAGGAAGCTGAAACTGTTTTCCTGCCATATACTTCCCTGTCCCAATGGACTATAAATGAGATCCTGAAGTGTCTGTTTCAATCTGTGGAAAGTGTTTTCATTGCCAATTAAATACCAACCGAAGAAAGACATAAGTACATTTTATGAAACCAAAAGCATTTGTCATCTCATTTCCCAAGGAACTACTTCACCAACTGGACGATGAATGTGCTGAATTTAACACGTGTTCACATGGATGCTATCATTTTAAAGAGAAACTTAGGCCCCCTCCAAATCCTATTACATCCCCATCAAAAACACATGAAAGGCTTAGTTCCGTGTCATTTCTTTACTTTCCTTCAGATGGCATGATTTGTTTTGTTAATATTTGATGTTCTCATATCAATATTTTCTTTGAAATGGGTAGACTTTGACATATTTCCAGGAATATTGTTTTGCTAGAAGCATAAAGTCATTTCATCTGAGATATATATTTTTTCTGAATGTTTTGTAGTAGTAAAACATTTCTGGAGGAACTTACTCTTTGGAAATAAAATTTGAGCAAGGTATTGATGGATGTGCATTGTTAGTTTAATTTCCATTGCTCTTTTATGAAACCTAGAGGGGAGGCCTAGAAAACCATTTGCCATATTTGTGGAACAGAAAGGGTGGTGGGATTTTAGTCACCTTCCTGGGCCAGGTGTCCCTAAGTCTGGAGATAATCATGTCATATAAGAATCTCAAAGGCAGTGTCTTCATCTGAACAATGTAGACCAGGGAGAATTACCTAGCAGACAGCTTTCTGGGTGTCTCACCATCCACCTCTTCCTCTAGTAGTGTTCTTGTTCCAGCCTACCCACCTGGAGGTATCCAGTATCTTAATTAATACCCTTGTGGCCCCCGGCTGCCTTTGCTATAGCACCTATCCTGCCATGAGTCCTAGCAAAACCATGTTTTTTGAAACTTTGCCTTTGCCTCAACTGTATTATTTATGTTTATTTTTTTTTTTTTTTTTGAGACAGAGTGTCGCTCTGTTGCCAAGCCTGGAGTGCAGTGGCACGATCTCGGCTCACTGCAACCTTCGCCTCCCGGGTTCAAGCTATTCTCCTGCCTCAGCCTCTTGAGTAGCTGGGATTACAGGCATGCGCCACCACGCCTGGCTAATTTTTGTATTTTTTAGTAGAGACGGGGTTTCACCATGTTGGTCAGGCTGGTCTTGAAATCCTTACCTTGTGATTTACCCACCTCAGCCTCCCAAAGTGCTGGGATTACAGGCGGGAGCCATCGCGCCTGGCCAACAGTATTATTTTTTCACAGCCCTCTGTCCTTTCCTCTAAGACCTGTTCTCTGTTATTCATGTTCAAGTTTAATAATGGTTCACATTGTTCAATTCCCACCTATGAGTGAGAACATGTGGTGTTTGGTTTTTTGTCCTTGCGATAGTTTACTGAGAATGATGGTTTCCAGTTTCATCCATGTCCCTACAAATGACATGAACTCATCATTTTTTATGGCTGCCTAGTATTCCATGGTGTATATGTGCCACATTTTCTTAATCCAGTCTACCGTTGTTGGACATTTGGGTTAGAGAACACATGGACACAGGAAGGGGAACATCACACTCTGGGGACTCTTGTGGGGTGGGGGGAGCGGGGAGGGACAGCATTAGTAGATATATCTAATGCTAAATGACGAGTTAATGGGTGTAGCACACCAACATGGCACGTGGATACATATGTAACAAACCTGCACATTGTGCACATGTACCCTAAAACTTAAAGTATAATAATAATAATAATAATAAAGAAAATGTAGGCATATGTACATCCAGGAAAAAAAAAATAATGGTTCACCAAGCCAGACACAGTGGCTCATTTCTGTAATCCCAACATTTTGGGAGGCCAAGACAGGAGGATCTCTTGAGCTCAAGAATTTGAGACCAGCCTAGGCAACGTACTGAGACTCTGTCTCCACAAAAAATAAATAATTAGCCTGGAATGGTGGCTTACGCCTGTAGTCCCAGCTACTCAGGAGTCTGAGTCAGGAGGATTGCTTGAGCCCAGGAGCTCGAGGCGGCAGCGAGTCATGCTTGTGCCACTGTACTCCAGCCTGGGCGACAGAGAGAGATCCTGTCTCTAGAAAAAATAAATAGTTCACTGGATTTGATTCCTGTCAACTAAACCCTCTGTATTTAAAAATGAGTCTTCTATGATTTAACCTTATAGGGAAGACTAGTGTTTTAAGTTACAGGTCCCACGCTGGAGCAGTGTGGAAGAGATTTTTATTATAAAATATCTTAAATTGTTTCACAAATAGGAAGGAAAGAATGCTACTGGTAGGGCTATTGGTGACATGTCTTAGAGGCCCACCTTCTAGATCAAATTTTTCCTAGTTGTGATTGGAAGTCAGCCAAGCTATTCTTTTCAGCCCACCTGAAAAGTGAGATGGGCACCCATAGCACTTGGTAGCAGTGATTATAGCAGATGCAGTGAGTCCTGCATTTCAGGATGAAGACACTATTAGGCACAGAGGACCTATTCTAGGTTGATAGATGAATGGTGTCAACCCTCAAAGTCACAGAGTAACATCTGCTGTTTCCACAAAAAAAAAGAATTTTTATGTCTAACCAAGTCGAAGCCGACAAACATGCTAGCCAGAAATTTGTGAGGATTGTGAAGAAAGAAAGATGGCCAGCATGGAAAGTTTTCATCTCTTCCTAATACATACCCTCTCTTGATGCAACTTTTATATCAGCTTTCTATGAAGGCTGATGTGTAAGAAAGCCCTGCTGAAAAACGGCCTTTAACCTTTTTTGAGGGGGGAAAAAAGGGGGCATAGCCCTGGAATCATCATATGTTATTTAATCAAAGAGAGCCCATTAGAAAAACTTTCTACACTTTCTGTGTAGAAAGTTTTAGAAAATTCTAGAAAGTTCTATTAACATTCAAGAGATTTTTGGTAAGGCATTTTTTAAAAAGTCAGTAAAGAGACCCCCTAATCCCAGCTTCTCCTATTTTTTAGGTGAATCTTATGTCTCCTTTACTTTGCAAATAAATAAATAAATAAGAGTATTTTGTTTTCTGGGAACCTGTTATGAATATCATTTTATCTAATAAGAATTGAAAGCCCCTTTTGTGAGAAATCTGTGAATTTCCTGTTTCCTCAATGTTTGTGAAAAAGGACTTTGTAGTGTTCCCAGGCAGAAAGTCAAAATTTGCATTTTGGAAATACAAACAAAACAAGTACAAAAATGAAGATGGGTCCTGTGACTAGGGAACCAACACAAGACAAATACACACACACACACACACAAATGAGGGTAAGTCAGGCTAATTCTGAGCTTGGCTGATTGCATCAATTGTTTGCGGCTGTGGAAATCGATGATTGGAGCCTGGGCGGCCTGCCATTTCATCAGTTAACCAGAGCGGGCTCCCTGCTGGTGGCTGCTTTCAAGAGAGTGCAGCAAGCGGCCTCATCCTCATTGCTGCTTAGGAGACACTTTGCACATGTTTTTTCAATAAAACGGCACCATGCAACTTGCTGGGTCAATAGTAAAGCAGAAAAAAACATTTCACTTGGCAAACCCAGTGGCGAAGACTCCAGATTGCCTTAGAGGCAAAGCAAAGTAAGGAGTCTCTTCTAATGAGACTACTTGTGCTCTCTAAACACTTCCTTTGTTTGCTTTAATTTGTTGAAATTTGCCCCCTTGTCCTCTAATGTTTCTCTGTATTCTCCCATTCACAACCAGAATAGTTTTCAAATGAATATAAATTTCATGTTTATAGTGTCAGAGAGGATCCAGCATCTACCTCTGAGGTTATAACCATGCCTGTCTCAGGGTAGTAATGCTAGGAATGCTTCCTACAGCAGAATGCGAACATATACCATTAAATTTCCTGCGATTTCAGCATCTTTTGTGTGTGTGTGTGTGTGTGTGTGTGTGGGCAGTGGGGGGAGATGGAGTTTCGCTCTTGTTCCCAGGCTGGAGTTCAATGGCGCCATCTCCGTTCACCGCAACCTCCGCCTCCTGGGTTCAGGCAATTCTCCTGCCCCAGCCTCCTGAGTAGCTGGGATTACAGGCATGCGCCACTACACTCGGCTAATTTTTTGTATTTTTAGTAGAGACGGGGTTTCTGTCAGGCTGGTCTCAAAATCCCGACCTCAGGTGATCTGCCCGCCTCAGCTTCCCAAAGTGCCAGGATTATAGGTGTGAGCCACCGTGTCCGGCCTTTTTTTTTTTTCTGAGATGGAATCTTGCTCTGTCACCCAGGCTGGAGTGCAGTGGTGCGATCTCAGCTCATTGCAACCTCCACCTCCCGGGTTCAAGCAATTCTCTACCTCAGCCTCACGAGTAGCTGGGATTACAGCCATGCCTGGTTAATTTTTGTATTTTTAGTAGAGACGGGGTTTCACCATCTTGGTCAGGCTGATTTTGAACTCCTGAGCTCGTGATCCACCTGCCTCGGCCTCCCGAAGTGCTGGGATTACAGGCGTGAGCCACCGTGCCCGGCTAAGGTTTCAGCATTTTATATAATTCTAGCAGCTTCCTTTCTCTCTGAGGCCATGCAAAACCATCAAGATGACTCCTACCCTACAGTTAGCTTGCTTTGACTACTGTACAGCCCTGGGTGTCCCAGAATTACTTGGTGCAAATTTTCTTTGTCTTTATCTGTGTTGTTATAGATATGGATATACACACATTAAACGTTTTACGTTTCCATGCATATATTTTAATGTAAAATGTATGTGTGTATGAATTTAATTCTTCACACTCTCAGGCAAGCTGTGTAAATATGTTGACCAGTTGTTATGATGGTGGTCATGTTTACACACAAATGCACATTCAGAATAGTCTGCGATTGTATAGCTCTGCACTTCACGTACAAGAGCTGGCCTGGAAAAACCCTGCAAACTTTCAGAGCATTCTGTTTCTCATAGCTGCTGAAATGAACAGCCTAAGGAAGAGGGTAATGCGACAGGAACAAAATGTGCAGGTACAGGTGTAGGAAAAAGGTGGCTTTTAAAAATATGAGTTAATAATAGGGTTGTTTAAAATGTTAAGTTCAGAGGTACATGTACAGGTTTGTTACATGGGTAGACTTGTGTCATGGGGGTTTGTTGTACAGATTATTTCATCACCCAGGTATTAAGCCTAGTATCCATTAGTTATTTTTCCTGATCCTCTCCCTCCTTCCACCCTCCACCCTCCAATAGGACCCAGTGTGTGTTGTTCCCCTCCACATGTCCATGTATTCTCATCATTTAGCTCTCACTTATAAGTGAGAACATACGGTATTTGGTTTTCCGTTCCTGCGTTAGTTTGCTAAGGATGATGGCCTCCAGCTCCACCCATGTTCCTGCAAAGGACATAATCTCATGTTTTTTGTTCGTTTGTTTTTGAGACAGGGTCTCACTCTGTTGCCCAGGCTGGAGTGCGGTGGTGCAATCTTGGCTCACTGCAACCTCTGCTTCCCAGGTTCGAGTGAATCTCCTGCCTCAGCCGCCCTAGTAGCTGGGATTACAGGTGCCCGCCACCATGTCTGGCTTGTATTTTTAGTAGAAACGGGGTTTCACCACGTTGGCCAGGCTTGTCTCGAACTCCTGACCTTGGGTGATCTACCCACCTTGGCCTCCCAAAGTGCTGAGATTACAGGCATTTGCCACCACGTCTGGCCCAATCTGGTTTTTTTTTTATGGCTGCACAGTATTCCATGGTGTATATGTACCATATTTTCTTTATCCAGTCTATCATTTATGGGCATTTAGGTTGATCCCATGTCTTTGCTATTGTGAATAGTGCTTCCATTAACATATTCATGCATGTGTCTTTATGATAGAATGATTTACATTCCTTTGGGTATATACCTAGTAATGGGATTGCTGGGTCGGCAGTTCTGTCTTTAGGTCTTTGAGGATTCACCACACTGTCTTCTACAATGGTTGAACTAATTTACACTCCCACCAACAGTGTATAAACATATAACACATATTTTTAAAAAATAGGCAAGAGAAGATGAAAACCAGGTTTAGTATTTCTTGGTGTCATTTCCCACTTCCTCCATTCATGTTGCTTAATTCAACGTTGGCATGAGGAAGGAACCAGAATTGTTAACCATGCACCCCCATGAGCAGTCTGCTTGGTTGCTCTGTGCCTTGGCATCTTCCTCCTTGAGAAGGGCCTGTGTCTCCAGAGAGCTGTGACATGGCAACTGGGCACATTGTTCTGTCGGCCTCTTGAGGGCAAGAGTCATGCCTTGTTCATCTTTCTGCCCCGGCATACAGCATAACGCCCTCAATAGTAGCTGCTTATTAGATGGCCGCTGGAGGAAAAGTCTGTGTCTCTACTTCATGACGAGGCCCCCACCCTTCTCAAGTCTGTTTTCAGGGTGCAGCTCATGGGAATTCTTCCCTGGGGATAGCACGGTGTAGAGAGAAGACCAGGAACTGTGGGCAGAAGTCACTGTTCACATGAGAGCACCTTGGACAAGTGTCACATGAGCAGACAGCTGGGCCAGGGGTTGGGAACAGAGGTGGAGCACAGGAGCGTGGGGAATTTTCACCAGGTTTGCCTGCGTGAGATGGGAAGCCATGGAGTTTTCACAAGGCTGTAGGTCTGTGGTCAGCATTTGAGAGAGTGGAAGAAGGAAACAAACAAATAGCTCCTTCCTTCCTTCCTTCCTTCCTTCCTTCTCTCCTCCCTCCCTCCCTTCCCCCCTTTTCCTATTTCTCCCTTCCCTCTTTCCCTCCTTCCCTCCTTGCCTCCCTTCCCTCCCTTCTACCTATCTACCTTCCTTCCTTCCTTCTCTCCCTTCCCTCCCTCCCTTCTACCTATCTACCTTCCTTCCTTCCTTCTCTCCCTCCTTCCTTCCTTTTCTCCCTCCCTCCTTTCTCCCCTCCTTCCTTCCTTCCCCCCTTCCTTCCTTCGTTCCTTCTTTCCTCCCTCCCTCCCTCCCTCCCCCTCTCTCTTTCTTTGTGAGATGGGAAGCCATAGGCTGTTCATAAGGCTGTATGTAATATGTGGCCAGCATTTGAAAGAGTAGAAGGAAACAAACAGCTTGCTTGCTTTTCTTTCTTTTTCTTTCTTTCTTTCTTTTTCCTTTCTTTCTCTTTCTTTTCCTTCCTTCCTTCTTCCCTCCCTCCTTTGCTTCCCTTTCTTCCTTCCTTCCTTCTTTTCTTTTCTTTTTCTTTTTCTCTTTCTCTTTCTCTCTTTCCCTCTTTCCCTCTTTCTCTCTTTCTCTCTTTTTCTCATTCTTTCTTTCCTTTTCTCTCTCTCTCTCTCTCCTTCTCCTCTGGGCAATCAGTTGCTACCAGTTTCAGGTCTCTGTCCCTTTTCAACCTTAGACGGCTGCTGCAGTGGAGTTGGCTGCTGCCAAAGCTGAGAGGCCCTGGGAGGGCCAAGTGTTTGGCTGACTTTCAGTGACTTGGGGCCATTTTTATGAAACCCTTGAGAGAGCTCCTTACCAACGCCTGGCAGAATTCCAGATGCCACTCCTCCCCTCTCCCCAGCATCCCTGTATTGCTCTTCTTCTTTCCACCTTGATTGTTTCCTTCATTTTTGAAATTTTTCTTTATTTTCTTCTGCTCTAAGGTGCAAGATTTCCAAAATGGAACCGTGGCAATGGTGGAAACTCTTACTGCCTGTAACCACAGAGTTAGGAGGAGGAGAAGGGTCAGGTGTGTGGGGAGTGTTTTTAAAAGTGATATTGATGGCAAGAGTGGGGTTTTCATGAGGCAGCCCCCCTTGACAATTAGTACTTGAGTGATAACTGGGAAATGTCGAGTGCAGAGAGTCTGGGGTGAAAAGGCAGATGGAGAAAGGTCAGTAAGAGGTAAAGGATGGGCTTGAGCAGCTGGTGTTCCCGGCAATGTCTGAACTTGCTCTCTAGAAGAAGAAAAACCAATATTGTCCTCTAGGTCTTAGACCTCCGTCAGTGAGGGAAATGAGATTTCTCTCCTCTGGCACATTCAAAAGAGCTACCTTCAAGGGAGCAATGGTAGAAATAGGGTCAAGAGGGCAGAGTGTGTTTTGACTTTCCATGCTCCTACTCCAATTCCCTTAAAATCCTGACCTGGTCTGGACTTCATACTTGGGACCAACCCAATGTCTTAGAACCTGAAATCCATCTAGAGCCTCCACAGGGCAACTTCACTATCACATTCTGCCATTTTAGCTAAATTTCAGATATACCAGGTGTATTTTCTGCTGCAAATACTACCCTGGGAAGGAATTTAAAAAAGCAAAAATAAATAAACAGGCTGGGCATGGTGGCTCACACCTATAATCCCAGCACTTTGGGAGGCAGAGATGGGAGGACTGATTGAGCTCAGCAGTCTGAGACCAGCCTGGGCAACACAGTGAGACCTCATCTCTACAAAAAGTAAAAAAAAATTAGCTGGGTGTGACGGCATGTGCCTGTAGTCTCAGCTACTCAGGAGCCTGAGGTGGAAGGACTGTTTGAGCCCAGGAAGCTGAGCCCTGCAAGCAGTGAGCTATGATTATGCCACTGCACTCCAGCCTGGGTGACAGGGCGAGACCCTGTCTCAAAACCACCACCACCAACAACAACAACATCTGTTCATGATAGCTTGTTGTCACTTTGTCAAGCAGAGAATAGATTATGAGAGGACATAGATCATGGGGTGTAGAGAGAGGAGGGTGGTGAACAGAAAGGCTGAAATTCTGGTGGCCACTCGGTGGGGAGTCAACAGCAGCCGGGGATCAGCTGGCAGATCCCTGGGAGGGCCAGGGCTGAGTGGACAATGGGAAAAGCCATGGACTGTGGCTGTCCCTGCAGCAGCGTGGCCCTGAGGAATCAGCCTGCCTGCTCCAACCTGGCACACGCTCACTTCCACACCCGCGAAGACCACATGTCAGGAAGGGGCCTCAGGTAGAAAAGTCTGCATACCGTTTTTGGATACAATGGTGAAAAGCGGCATCGGAGAGAAGAAAAGTTCATTTCATGAGTTGTCTTTTAAGTTTTCCTAATTAAAAAAGTCATAGATGTTGAATGCAAAAATCAGTGGAAAATACGAAAAAGGATATGTATATGTTCAAAGCGAAAAGCAAAAAGAAAGAAAAACACTAGCAACAATGTAGTATATTTCTTTCACATTTTAATTCATTTAACGCAATTTTCACTTATATTTTATATACATATATTTTTAGAGACAGGGTCTTGCTCTGTCACTCAAGCTGGTGTACAGTGGTGTGATTATAGCTGACTGCAGCCTCGAACTCCTGGGCTCAAGTGATCCTCCTGCCTCAGCCTCCTGAGTAACTAGGATTACAGGTGTGCATCGCCATGCCCAGATAACTTTTAAATTTTTTGTGGAGACATGGTCTCACTATGTTGCCCAGGCTGGTCTCGAATTCCTGGCTTCAGCCTCTCAAAGTGTTATTATAAGCATGAGCCTCCACACCCAGCCTCATTAAAAAAAATTAAGGCCAGGATTGGTGGCTCACAAGTGTAATCCCAGCACTTTGGGAGGCCCAGGTGGGCAGATCATGAGGTCAGGAGTTCGAGACCAGCCTGGCCAACATGGTGAAACCCAATCTCTACTAAAAATACAAAAATTAGCTGGGTGTGGTGGCACACGCCTGTAATCCCAGCTACTCAGGAGGCTGAGACAGGAGAATTGCTTGAAGTGAGGAGGCAGAGATTGCAGTGAGCTGAGATCACACCACTGCACTCCAGCCTGGGTGACTCTGTTTCAAAAAAATTAAAAAAATAAAAGCACCACTGGTATGTGTCAGGCTTTGTATTAGGCACTGGGAATGCAATGAGAAGCAAGACTAAGGTGGTCTCGGTCTTCAGTAACAGAAATAATTATGTACTGTTTATTCCATCTTGTAGGTTGCTTTTTTCACTTAATTATATAGTGACAATTTTCTTATACCAATAAATATTCTTCTACAACATTATTTTTAATGGGTACATATGACTTCATTTTATAGATTTACCATTATTCATTTCACCAATCTCCTATTTTTAGACACCTAGGGTTTTGAATTCCTCCCTTTTTATTTTGACAACATACTGTTAAAATGAACATTCTTGAATGTATATTTTGTTTCTATTATTTTTTGTTACTTTAATACCAGACTTACTTTAAAAGCTTTTTAGATATTTAGTGAAAGATTATTCATCCAGAATGTTCAGGCATGGCTGTTCATGAGCTAATGATATTGCTAGAATGTAAGCATCTTATTCCAAATAGTATACTTATTAAAAAAATTAAAATGTGCCTCTGCCAAATTTCTTCTAAATGCATATTCTTTCCCCTTTTTTATGTATTAAGGGGTTTAACATATATTATATATTTATGTTATGTTTGCTAACAGTTGTGCACTTCTCAATCGGTTAAAATGCTATTTGCTACCAAGTAGTAGAGAGCTAGGTTTGTGTTATCTTAAACAAATATGGGTTCTTTTTTTTCTACAACAAGAAAACTGGGGACTGAAGAAGGTTTTCAGTGTTGGGGCTAAAGTCTCTATGATACTCTGGACTTTGCCTCACAGTCACAAAATGGCTGCCCCTGCTCCACGCTTTACCTCCTCAGTCACGTTGGGAAGAAACAAAGAAGTGCCCCCAGAGACAAAAGCAAAGACTGTCCCAGAAGCTATAATAAACCTCTTTTTACAACTCTTTGTACAGATTCACATCACATGGTCAACCATGGCTACAGGTGTGGAAAGTAAGTATAGCCTTTGTGATCAGAATGAACTAGGAGGAAGAGGTTCACATGTGATGGTTGGGACAGCCAGCCAGCAATAGCTGCCATGCCCAACCACAACATACAATGGCCACAAGCCATAGTCCAATGCTCCAGTTACCAGGAAAATGGCTTTGATGTCATTCAACTGTCCTTTCAATCTGGACTTTTGGGTCATTCATACCAGCACCATGAGCTTTATATTAGAGAAGGGTGATCATTCAAAAATTATCTTAGAAAAGAATGTGGTAGGACAAATACAGTAGAATAACTATAAAACCTTGAACACATTTTATATTCTCACCCGCAGGGCATGAGAGGGTTTGCCTTTCTACGTTTTCCAATCTCGGCATTAGCATTACTTTAAATACTTGTCAATTTGATAAGAACCAAATAATAACTCATGGCTTTTGTTATTAAGAAATGAGGTGTCAGTCTGTTGTCCAGGCTGTTGTGCAGTGGCATAGTCATGGCTCACTGCAGGCTTGACCTCCCAGACTCAAGCGATCCTCCCGTCTCAGCCTCCTGAGAAGCTGGGACTATAGGCACATGCCATCATACCTAGCTAATTTTTTTATTTTTATTTTGTAGGGACAGAGTCTTGCTTTGTCACCCAGGCTGGTCCTGAACCCCTGGGTTCAAGCGATCCTCTGGCTCCATTTCCTAAAGTGTTGGGATTATAGGTGTGAGCCACCATGCCTGGCATAATTGATGGCTTTAATTTTCACTTCTTTGATTATTAGAGAGGTTTTTCATGGTTTTATCTTCTTTGTGTATGCCTTCTCTTATGAACTGCATATTCACCTCCTTTACACATTGTTCTCTCTCTCTCTCTCTCTTCTCTCTCTCTCTCGCTCTGTGTGTGTGTGTGTGTGTGTGTGTGTGTGTGTGTGACGTATAGAAGGTTTGTTTTGCATCTCCCACTGGTCGTTTTTTTCTAGTATGGTTTCTACCTCTTGTGTCATGCTTAGAAAGACCTTCCCTTCTTGTAAAACAACTACATAAACAACCAAATTTTCTCCTTTGATGATTTTATTTTAAATCTTTACTTTCTTTTAGTCCATCTGGAATTTCATTTGGTGTAAACCATGAGGTAAAGCTCTAACTTTGTGTTTTCTAGGGTCAACCTGTTATCCTGGCACAACTTAGTAATCATCTATTCCCCTCTAAATGAACTTGCTACATTTATCATACGATACTGAATTTGGGGGGATCTAGTCTCAACATTCTACTCTGGTCCATTGACTTCTTTGTCCATTCTGGGGCTACTGGCATATTCGTTTAATTACTGCAGCTTTGTAATAGCACCTGGCACTGCAAGTGTACTGCTAGTCTTCTTGTTTGTCTTCTAAAATACTTTATTGGATTTTCTCATGTGTTTAGAGCTCCTCATTATTCAAGGTGTTAGTATGAATTATGATCGGTTTAGTAAAGTCAGCCCTGAGCAGCCTGGGAAAACTGTCTGCTCTCATGGCCTCGGGTGCCATAGATTAAGGAACCATTCCTGGATTCTTGTCTACCGAGTATTTTTACAAAGTTGACACTTGGGGTGAAATTGCTGGACTGTTCCCAGAAAAGATTGACCTCGAACTCATGAAAGCATCTGGGAAAAGTTGACAAGGAGTTCCAGTCATCAACGCATCCTGAGTTTTCTCCAGAAGGGGATTAGTTCATTCATTCATTTTTCTCCCGAAAACACTAAGATCCTGGCTTCACCATCTCACAGAGACATGGCCAGGATGACACAGACACTGGACACACATTGATGTCACTAGATCCTTCTTTTCTCTGGCTTCTTTAATGTTAAAGAGTCTCTATTTTTAGTACAGGATGAAGGGTATTTATAGCTGTAGTTTTCCAAAGATCAGACACTATGCCAGGTATGTGGTTAAGACAAGGGGCACCCCGCCTGATAAAGTGCCATGCATTCCCGGGGGCCAGGGTGATTTTTCCTCTAATGACACTTTCCCGGTGGCTTCCCTGCTCCATTCCATCATTTTGATCCATGTGCCAAATTCCTGGGCTTGACACATGTAAAGAGATAATTCACATGATCCCCAGCTTGTTTTTGACTCTGTTTCTTAAAAAAATGCAGTAAAACTTTATAGTATGACCAGCATGACTCAATGTTGTTTCTGGATTTCAAAATATTGAGGTTAGATGTGCTAATGGTTTGCTTCGGAGCTACTTTTACAAGGCAAAGCCAGGGCCCCTCTCACCAGCACATCTGAGCAAGAAACAGCAATGTGTTCTCAGCGCTAACCTTTCCCCCAAGAGCACACCATGTCTTCAGCTCCAGAACCTGGAGAGTGCAGCTGTGGAGTAGGAGTCAGCCCTCGCGCATCACCTCCCCCTCCAGATCATAAATAAAAATAAAACGTGATTCCAAATAATCTTGTGCTATTTCTGCAATCCAGTTGGGAGCAATGGAGAATGCATCTTTTTTTTTTTTCTTTTCCTAAAAGCATCTCACTGGAGCAGAATTCTCCAGAAATATTTAAATATCTTTCTTATTCTCTTTGCACATTAGCTATCTGATTCAATCTCCCCCTTCCTCTTTTATTATCTCCTTTACCCTAATGGCAGGCAAGGTCAAAGAGAATGAACTTAGTTGCTAGAAAATAATCTCCTTGTTTTGACAAGAAAAGTCTTGGCTTCTCTGAGAATTTTATTTTCTACAAATGCCATAGTATTTATCTCACAGAAAGGAACTGTTACAGATCCCCAGAGTTCACCTTATCTCCTAAATAAAACCCTTTATTTATGAAGCGAGCCTTGTGGTATGTCTGGACTCTGCTGTTAAATTTTCCTTCCTTTTAATGTAAAGAGAGAGGACTTTGTTTCCTACCTTAGGGGGATTTACTCAACTTGCTCAATAGCTGGCTTTAGGCAGGACAGCTCACATGGACACTAATGAAAGTTACATTTCTGAAACCCTCTGCAAAAACAAAAACAAAAACAAAAACACTTGTCCACTTGAGGGTTTCTCAATGCCTTTTCCTTTGAACACTTTTATTTAAATTCCCCTTGCCTTCAAACTTCTTTGGAGTTCAGGTGTGGGAAGGCAGAAGAGTGGGTAAGGGTGGTGGTTGTAGAATCATATTGTTTAAATTAAAATCTTCTGGTGAGGAAGTGGCATGTCTGTCCCCCCGCGAGTCACTTGCACATCTCAGTAAGCAGCTTTGGCTGTCTTAATATTTTGCCTAACATCTTCCGTCAATGTTCCTGTTTATAGACAAGCTTCTGTGTGTTTCAGTTACATGAATTACTGGGATTTGCTTGGAAACAAATTTTGATGACATTTAATAAGGCTGAGTAGGTGGGACTGTGGGCGAAACCCTCTTGAAGTTTGCAGTCCTTCCGTAGGACACACGGTTCATAAATTGGGAATTACATTGGCTCGTGGAGAGGGTGTGGTAACAAAAAGAAGGAGTTGAGCTACAGGCACCCCTGAAATCTTTCCTTTAATTGGAAATGGAAACATGCCATGAATCACACAAGACCCTCCTAGTCTGATTCAGAAAATTCACAAGATCCCAGCTAACTTCGAGTAGTAGGTCCTGACTCTCAAATCAGGGCAATTGAGCACACTAAACAAAGCTCACCATCTCAACCCCCCACAACCCCTACTGTCTGGGCTCTCTCCCTCTCTCCCTCCATCTCCCCGACAGAGAGGACTGGCAAAGGAAATAAGGTCTTCCAGATGCCAAAATGTGACATTATATCCATTAAAGTCAGTGTCTGAGGAAGGAAATGAGTGTCTTTGACAGGGTGGCTAATGGAATTTGTATTAAATGGGGTGTCACAGAATGAGACTTCCCCGAGTGACATGAGGTGGGCATCCAATCTCTATGGCCTCCAAATTTTCACCTCTAAAATGCAATACGTTTTGCCTCTCTGCAACTTACAGATATTTGTGAACAAATTAAGACGCTTCTCTTTAAAAACTGGAGTTGGGTCTTACTCTGACCTGATTTTAATATCGGTGTATCTCTTTAGAAGAGAAGCAAATATTTATTGAAATTCCTGGTCTGGGGTGCTTTGGATTTCAATTTTTTATCCACTGATTTTTTTTCTTTGATATATATACTTTTCCCAGATAAAACAATATTACTTTTGCTTATCACACCAGACATCCCAGTGTTGGGTTCAGAAATTAGGGTTAATATATAAATGATGCACATCCTTCTCTGAAGATATGAGTGTGTGTGTATGTGTGTGTGCATACACACTGTTTAAATCACAGATGGTTCCAGCTGGCATCCAGAAACAGAATCACACTGCTGATGTAATGATAAATGAAAACTAATTTGCAGACCCGGAGCATAATTCAGCCACAGTGAATGCCTTTTTGTAAAATTTTCAGATGAGGGCTCCCTATGTTGCCCAGGCTGGTCTCAAACTCCTGGGCTCAAACAATCCTCCCGCTTAGGCCTCCCAGTGTGCTGTGATTACCGGCATGAACCATCGTGCTCAGCCCCAGTGAATGCCTTTAATAAAGGATGCCAACCGCTTCTGGTTGTTTTAATTATGCCGGCCTTTAAGATGGCCTGGGAGTGCTGTTACTATTCAGGTGGCAAAGAACCTTTTGTCTGAGATCTCGCCCAGTTGATCTGAGCCTGAGTCAGGCATGAGCTTTCAGTCTATGAAAAAGAGCTGAGAGATGGCAGGCTCTGGGGCTGGTGGCCTTTTGGGCCAGGCTGGAGAGAATGTCGCCCCCACCCTTTGTCCTGCCTCTGTGGTTTGCTCCCTGGGGGCCCTGATGCTATCAGCATTCTTGTCAGAGTCAGTCTGGGTGACGGATGATTAATGAGCTGTAACTACAACTATCTTTGACAAAAACCAGCAGTGCGAGGGTTGGGGAAGTTGGGGGTGGGGAGCATGCAGAGAGCTTATCTATCCTCTGGTCCCCATAAAAATGTCTAGGGAAGTTCCCTTCCATGCAGCCAATCTAACTGTGTGGATCAGAGCTTTTCTGGGACAGAGCATATTTACCGTAGGCCAAGTTTTGCAGAAATTTTTAAGGAAAGAAGGGGATTTAAGATCTTCCTCTTCTTCTTTTCTCGTCTTCCTTCTCTTTTTCTATGAAAAAGGAACAGAGGAATGGCAGGCTCTTGAGCTGCCTCCTCCTCCTCCCCCTCCTCCTCCTCCTCTTCCTCCTCCTCCTGTTCTCCTCTTGTTCTCCTTCTCCTGTTCTCCTCCTCCTCTTCTCCCTCTCCTCCTCTTCCTCCTCCTCCTGTTCTCTTTCTCCTCCTTCTTGTTTTCCTTCTCTTCTTCCTCCTCCTTCTCCCCATTCTCCCCTTCTTCCTCCTTCTCCTCCTCCTTCTCCTTTTCTTTCTCCTTATATTCTCCTTTTTCTTCTTTTTGTTCAAGGTTTCCAAAGCAGAATCAGCTTTGATAACTCTGAGCTGGTGTTCTTTGACTTGTAGGAGAACATACATGTCTCACTCCAAAGGGGTGTCAGAAGCCGTGGAAGTGGATGAATGGGAAGTTTGCTTTGAAGAAGCTAATTGTCAAGATTCATTTGCTATTCAGGTTCTCCTCTTGCTGGCCTGGGCAGTGTATAATTTGTCCCAGTAAAGAGCTGTTCACTTTTTAATCAGATTGAAGCATGCTTCATTGCTATAGGTGTCCTGCTGAAATCCAACCCAGTTATATTTCACTGCCAATGTGAACAATTACATGAGCCATTTAATATGTACTTTTGTCCATGAAACCACTTGCTGTAGAAACTCTCGCATTAGAAACAGGTTGTAAATAATCTGTTGCCTGAGCATTTCACCTGCTGTAATTTCTCCTAAAACCACAGCATATCTACTTAGTGACAAGTCCGAGGCATCTGCTGCACAGCTTAGGTCATCCAAGGGTTGACAGCAGAGATGTCTATTTCAAATGACAACTCCAGCTGACTTCATACGCATCAGCCCAAATTCCATCCCTTTTCCCTACTGCTGAAAATGGTCTGCTCTCTTTGCAACGTATGCAAGCTATTTTTTCCCCCTATTCTCTTTGAGCAGCCATAAAATGTTACAGGCTGTGCTGTGATCATTCTCTTTATCCCATAAGGAGAGAGGAGAGGGCAAGCCTGTGGGATGAATGCACGTGGACTTCTCTTGGCATAGACATGATCTGGAGCAAGGCGTTGGCATGCGCCAGACCCGGGGCGAACGTGACGCTCCCCTGGGTGTCTCGCTGCGAACAGAACTGAGCCAGAAGACGTTGACTCGAACATTCCTGTGACCTTCGGCTGCACAGAGGAGTCATCTGCTTCTTCTGCAGCAGACGGGGCTGATGAGCCCCCAAGGAGATGTCAGATTCACTCTCAGGATGGAAAAACCAAAGCAACACTTGAGCTCATCTCTGCTGTCTTTTAATCATCTGCCAGATCAATAAACTGCTCCCTGGGACTGGATTCTTCAAGACAGCGTCTGGTATGGATTCTCTGCGTGGTAAAAAGTCCATTGGCTGGAATAGGCTCAGGCTTGCCGCACGCTTTCCAGCCCAGCCAGCCAAGGCACCGGGCCGAGCTTTCAATTTGCCCCTGCCCTGGACATGGGGACTCTGGGTCAAAGCCCCCAAGGGCAGTGCCCCAAGTGCACCCACACATGATGAATGAGGCATCTTGGATGCTGCTGCCAAAGGTAGTGAGGATGGATAGAGGTACTGAGGTGGCTTCCCAGACAGAGGACTTGCCTCAGGAACTGTAAGGATCAAGTCAGGCTTAGCTACCATCTTGCAACTGTGACAACACCTGATACTCACACTTGAGTTTCCCTATTCCCAACACATACCCAGGACATCCTGGAATTCAACTGATCTCTCAGGCTGAATGCCTTTATTAATGTTACTATTATTTTGAGAGAGAGAGTCTTGCTCTGTTGCCCAGGCTGAAATGCAGTGGTGTGATCGTATCTCATTGTAACTTTGACTTCCTGGGCTCAAGCAATCCTCCTGCCTCAGCCACCCCAACAGCTGGGATTACAGGCACACATCACCACAACTGGCTAATTTTCTTATTCTTTGTAAAGATGGGGTCTTGCCATATTGCCCAAGCAGGTCTCAAACTTCTGGCCTCCAGTGATCCTCCCACCTTGGCCTCCCAAAATGTTGGGATTACAAGCATGAGCTACCACATCCAACCTGAATGTTCTAATCCACAACTTGGGGCTGTTAATACCTGTCTCCTAGAATGGTTGGTGAATCAAGTGAGATCACGGTAGTGCATCACATTATGATGTGATAGGTGTCACAGCACATGGAAACGTCTAAGCTCCATAAGCCTTTAAAAAACCACTTGCAAGGTTGATGCCCTGCCAAGTTGTCAGGAGGGGAAACTTATTTCGTCTGCTTGCCTTAGAACATCCTTCCTCCAATTTCTGAACACGTGGGGTCTTTAATTCGACCTGACCACACTGCTGGAATTCTGTTTTCTTAATCAGTGACTTAGTTAATTCTCAATTCTTTATATCGATGGAAGCTAGGATGGTCCTTTAGAGGCTCTAGATACTGCAAGTGTTATGGTGCTCCTAGAAATTCAAGATAAAAGTATACAATAAATACAATAAAGAGCAATCAAGCTCTTATTTTCCATAGATAATGACTTAGGTAGTGTGTTTGTAATTTTTCACATCCATTCTTTTCCAAACTGTTCTGGGGATCCCACTTTGTCAACACCTGAAGGATGTGCTCAGTCTCTTTATACCGGGTAACCCTGATCTGATTTCTGTCAATCACCCCAACTTTGCTTCTCTGCTCACCTGCTGATGAGCTCTAAAGTCTTAGAGTCAACAATGGGAGGGGGAATGACTTCAAAAGGTGAGCTGAGAACAGCACACAGAAGCTACCGTGGTGAATGTTGCTTTGGTTACAAAAACCAGAAACCAGTAATTTCAGAACAGGAAGGGCCTCAGAGCTCATCTCATCCAGTTTTTCCCTTCCCAGCAGGTACAGGTGAAGCCAGTGAGTTCCCCGGGGACATTATGAAGTAGTGAGCAGAGCATGGGCTTTGCAGCCAGAAGGCGTGGGTGCTCTTATATTTAGAGATGCACAGGGGTGAAATAATAAGACGTCTGGAAAGCAATCTTGACAAAACAAAAATAGATGAAGTAAATCTGGAAACTGATGAATAACTATTCAAGCTAGGTGATGGGCATGAGAGAGCATGATCTATTTTCTCTACTCTTCTTATGTCTGAAAAATCTAATAATAGTTTTTAAAAGCCAGCATATGTGGATTCCCATTTTGACCTTGACGCTTGTTGAATAGGTGATACAAGGCTGCCCATTCCACCTCTTGGCTTCCTCAACTATAAAATCAGGATATTGATGGTCATCACTGTTTGAGGATATAATGGGGTAAGGAATAAAACTCCTTTGTTAACTCTAAAGTACTACACAAATGTAAGTTGTGTACTGATAAAAGCAGAACATATATTAATCAAATACCTGATGCAACAGCTTATAAGTGGCTCATCTGTGTCTAACACTGCTTCCCCCAAATGGGAGTTTTCCAACATGGAACTTCGGGAGGAACCCTGCCTCTGCAGGCAGCTTTGGACCTTTGCAGAGGGTGTAGCGACATAGACTTTAGTCCAGGGTTCCATTCAGGGGCATGACTGGTGTGGAAGGAAGGACTGAGGAGGAGACTTGGCTGCAGCTCCTTGGCAGACAGAGAGGGTCTCTTTTCTTTTGCTATTGATTTCAGGGCATCCAATGCTAACAATTTGCTTCTTTATTTTCAGCGGGGACCATGAAAGCTTGACGAGAGTGGGGATAAGAACCGAGCCTCCCTTGTCGCCCTTTCTTGGGGGATGATGACTGAGGCTGATGCTGGAGGGTGCCTGGGATCACTTTTTGCATCACTCTGGAGCAGACGGCCCTTGGCCTTTGGGTGTGTCCAGTGTCACTGTGCTATGCTGTGTGGGAGGACGGGCTGCCTAACTCACCACGTGCACCACATTGGACAAACCAGCGTTCCTGCCCAGGTTGCATGTCCTAAGCCAGATAATGGGCCATTAACATTTGTCTCATAGGATGGTTGGTGAATCAAGTGAGATCATGACAACGTATCATGTTGTTTATGATGTGGTAGGTGTCACAGCGAATGGAAAAATCTCAGCCTCATAAACATTTTTGAAAGCCACTTGCAGGGTTAACGCTCAGCCAAGTTGGGAGGAGGGGAAACTTACCCTGTTGGCTATTTTAGAGCACCCTTCTCCCAAGTTCAAATACAAAGGGCTTTTAATTAGGCTTCTTCCTTTCCATGCATTCCAATCTCTCCCTCTCTTTTCCTCCCTCCTCTCAAAAGCTGCTTGGAACTAGCTGTCCCACTGAAACAAGTCCATCAGCTCATTTTCCCCTTTTACTAGGAACACTTTCATGTTACTGGGACCACAAAGTAAACCCCCAAATGAAATGATATTTGAGACCTGTGGTTGTCTGTTTTGCATTGTTATAAAGGAATACCTGAGGCTGGGTAATTTATAAAGACAAGAGGTTTATTTGGCTCATAGGTCTGGAGGCTGTATGGTACTGGCATCTGCTCAGCTTCCAGTGAAGCCTCAGGAAGATTTTATTCATGGTAGAAGGGAAGCAGGTGTGTCACACAGTGAGAGAGGGAGCAAAAGAGACAGGAAGAGGTGCCAGAATATTTTTAACAATCATATTTCACGTGAACTAACAGAGCAAGAACTCACTCATTACCATGGAGTGCAAGCCATTGATGAGGGATCTGCCCCCACCCCCTGACCCAAACACCTCCCTCCAGGCCCCACCTCCAGCACTGGGGATCACATTTCAACATAAGCTTTGCGGGGACAACCATTCAAACTATATCAAGACCTGTGGGACCCATCAATGGAGACGGGACCTGGCATCCAACCCCACGCAGAGGAACACAGCATAGGTCAAGATGTGAACACTGAGATGGACAGACGGGCAATCCTAAACATGCATTCAACTGACCTGAGATGCATTTTGTATTTCTCTTGTCCTGCTGGATCCTTGTACAGCTTTGAAGCTATGTCCACATTGCATTCATCTCTTTTGTCTTCAAAAGCTCGAAGTAGAAAGAGGTTTTCACTGGTGAAACATCACTATGGCTCCAGACATAAACTCACAGATGCTGCTATGAAATGACTTTTCTCATTAAGGGCCATTCACTGAAATAATCAGAGCAGAGGATCCAATATTTGGGTTTCTATGACTTTCTCCCTTGTGAACTGTCACATGCTGAAATTTTAAAGACAGCTCTCCCTTTGTGACAGGCGTCCTTTACTGACCTATTTGGGGTCATATATTTGGAATCCAGGTCCCACCTACGTCAATGGAAATCCTGTGGGCAGAGAGCGGGAGGGCGTTCTGACACACCCACACCAGGCTCAAGCCTTCAAAGCACAGGGCTGAGCTAGGAAGAGGGATTTTATTGTTTGTGTCTTTGGAAGTATACTCTTTGGTTTAACTAGTAAGAATGGCTAGACCTTTTTGCTATTCATTTTCATACTAAAGTTTGTTTAAAATATCCAAACTTGAAACATAAATATTTGTATTTAAAAAGGCATTTATTTCACAATTTCTAGACTTCTGGAATGTCAGACCAATTGATAGCTAAAATCGACTCCCCTGCCTTGTTTTTATTTGAGTTGGAGTCTTGCTCTGTCGCCCAGGCTGGCATGCAGTGGTGTGATCTCGGCTCACTGCAACCTCCATCTCCCAGGTTCAAGCGACCCTCCTACTTCAGCGTCCTGAGTAGCTGGGAATACAGGCGCATGCCACCACACCCAGCTAATTTTTGTATTTTTAGTAGAGACGGGTTTCACCATGTTGGCCAGGCTGGTCTCGAACTCCTGACCTCAGGTGATCCGCACACCTCAGCTTCTCAAAGTGCTGGGATTACAGGCATGAGCCACTGCACCCAGCCAACCTGCCTTGTTTTTAAAGAGTGTGAGGGTGGGAGGGGAGATTGCTCTTTTGCACCATACCTGAGAGTCACCTATCTCTGAGTAGAAAGTCTCTGAGACTTACCTATGCATGTACATATAGAAAAATACACATTGAATAAGACAGCCTGCAAACAATGACCAACTTTTGGCTCTTATTTTGTCTGTATCTTTCCCACCACAAGTTTGCCTTTCTACAAAGTGCTGGAACATCTGTGATTAATTTCCAGGGAGCCCTGTATTTAAGATAAGAGGAGAAAGCTTCAGCTCAACATTTCCAAGCTTCCAGTAGGTCATCCGTATTTGTTTTTTAATCAATGCATCCTTTATTTAAAGCTTTTAGATTCAATGTATTCAATTTCTTTGTGCCTCAGTTTCTTCTGTAACTTGGAGCAAGCTAAATGACCCTCCTTTGTAGCCTCAAAAAGAACTTCAGGTAAATAAAGTTTTTACTTGACATTAAGGACAAAATACAGAGAAATACCTATTTTTGTGCAAATAAGTTGGAAGAGACCCTCCATCTAATTAACTTTGTATTTTGAGAGCACGTTTCAACCTGGTATTCTTTTTTTTCTGGAGACGGAGTCTCCCTCTGTCGCCCCGGCTGGAGTGCAATGGCGCGATCTTGGCTCACTGCAACCTTGGCCTCCTGAGTTCAAGAGATTCTCCTGCCTCAACCTCCTGAGTAGCTGAGATTACAGGTGTGCACCACCACGCCCCGCTAATTTTTGTATTTTTTTTAGTAGAGATGGGGTTTCACCATCAACTGGTATTCTTTAAACAATGCAACACATTACTTTGCATAGTGATTTTGTAGGCTCTTGGTAGATGTTAAAGATTTAAATTCCACATTATCATATTTACTAGTGATGTGGTATCTTGGAGAGGGTTTTGTGCTCCGGTAAGATGATTCGTTTGGAAAAGATGACTGCTGGGGCTCCGTGCTATGAACTTCTGTAGTATTTTATCTGAACCTCTCCTGTCGCAGTTAGAACATTCTATTCTGTGATATTTTTCTTGAATATCACAACTCTGCTTTTGAAAGCAAGGTTCATATCAGACTAGTCTTTGTTTCCTCCCAGAATACATTTCTTGTCTTAGAATGTAGTCTAAAAAAATAAACGTTTGAGAGAAAGAAAAGACAATTATTGGTACTTTCCAAGTCAAATAAATATTTTTCTATCTACATTTTTAAAAAGTTATCACAAACATCTTTATGAAGGTCTCCAGCTAGCTACTTATGACACTTCTTTTCTTCAGAAGCTAAATAATATGATATAAAGAAAGACACAGAAATAGTGGAACAATTTAGAAATTGCTATAGTCAGTATTTAAATATATTCACTGACGTGAGATATGAGAAATGCAGAAAAGAAAAATATTTTGGAACAGTTAGTCTACCAGTAATGAGGAAAACAGACTTCATACTCTATCCCTATAAAAAATAAGGAGACATGTACAAGAATGCCCCCAAACTGGAAATAACCCAAAAGTCCATCAGCAGTGAAGTGGAGACATCAATTGTGGTGTATCCACACGACAGAATGCTGTTCAGTAAAAGAGAACAGCCCACTGATAGACAAAACAACACAGACTGCGACATAATACCGAGTGAAAGAAACCAGATATGACAGAGAACATATACAGTCAAAATGTATGTATGGTGAAAGACATCAGGAAAGCTGTCTTCTCGGAAGAGGGGCAGGTATAATGAGGAAGCAGCATGATAGAGCCCTATGGTGCTGGAAATGTTATACATATACAATATATACCACACTCCAGCCTGGGCAACATAGCAAGACCCCATCTCTAAATTTACACACATATATATAATAAATATATCAATAGATATTATATTATTTTAGATATTTATATTATAAATATTATAGTAATATATAAATATATGTAAATACAAATATATTTATACTTAATTGTGTTTATGAAGTATATGTTTATATATTTATATATGGTTATTTATATAATATATACTTATATGTATTATTATATATTTAGAGACAGGTTCTTGCTGTTACCAAGCTGTAGTGCCATGGTGCAATCATAGCTCACTGCAGCCTCGAATTCTTGGACTCAAGTAACCCTTCCACTTCAGCTTCCTGAGCAACTGGGACTAGAGACGCATATCACCACACTTGACTAACTTTTTAAATTTTTTGTAGAGATGGGATCTTGCTGTGTTGCCCAGGCTTGTCTTGAACTCCTGGCCTTAAGTGATCCTCCCACCTTAGCCTCTCAAAGTGCTGGAATCACAAATGTGATGCACCATGCCTGGCTGGAATGTTTTATATTTTGATCTGGGTGACCTTCATATGTGTAGAAATTTATCAAACTCTACTTTTAAGATTTATTTTAAAGGTATACATATATAAAATAATTTATAAGTATATAAAATAATTTATAAGTATATGAAATATATTTAATATTTCAATATACAGTATTTTAAGTGTAACTATATTTTATATATTTATAAATACATAAATTTATTTATAAATAAAGATATGCATATATAATGGTAAACACATAAAATACATATATAAAATAACTCAAATTCTAAAATTTTTTGTAAAAAGTACTACTATTTATTAGGTGTTTACTGTGTAACAGGCAAAGTGCTAAGTGCATGAAGCTTTAAAAATATGAAGCAATTTGCCACAGGTCACAGATCCACAGATTCTGGACTCAAATCTAGTTCTCGCCTCTAAATCTCTGCCCTCTGTGGTCCCTGCTCTCCCGCGTAAGGACTAAACTAATCCTTAGCCTTGCGGAGACTTGGCCCTGTCAGTCTTTGGGTCTTCCAAGCAGAGCAGGTGGGCCCGTGGGAGTCGCAGTGGCTTGGCTTAACCGGTCTGTTTTGATAACAATAAACCTCTGTTGCCGTATTAACGGAGCTGTTAAAACATTTCCCTTGCTGTTGGTGATGTCAAAGGCCCTTGCCAAGTCTCTGGGACAGTGGCCCGATTGTTGAACGAAGGAACTTACTGGAAGAACATTGAATGGTGTTTTCAATAAGGGCATGGAGGTAAGAACAGAAAATGCATTATTTGTGGTATTTCTTCATATTTGAAGTTCATTCTGGCCGGATGCCCTTTTGGGGAAAGAAAACGCAAAATGAGGTTTCAGAACACATTTCTCTCCATCTACTGTTCTCTCCACTAAACTCAATTATTTTAGTTCAATTTATTAGAGGCATTAGGTTTAATTTACAAACCTGATGAGTTATTAACATTTATTAGATGGACATGTACTATCTTAATATTTATTAATGAGGGGTTCCACACAGTCTTATAAACAAGAGCTGAGAAAAACACATGCCTGGATCACAGTCTGTGTCATCCTCATCTCTTCCTCTCCTCTCTCTGCTCCTGTCCAGTGTGTGCTGACGCCCTCCATGTCTCCATTGCCCGCCATCTTGTGTGCTGGGAAATCTCTACCATTGCTGTTCTCAGGAAATTCTGAGGAGATTCCAACCTGGTTCATCACGAAATAGCACCACCAACATCTCGCTTATGAATCCGTTTAGTTAAGCAGATCCTGCAGAAATCCCCTTTCCTTCCTTTCAAGTCCTGAAATCTGCCTCCCTATCCAGTAGACAAGACGTAGAAATAAAGTGCTCAGCCATTTACCAATGGTATCTCAGGCACATCATCCAGCTTCTATGAGGTTCCGAAGTTCACTGATTACAAACAAAATGGGTACAATACTTATCTCAGAGGACATTGTGAGAGTTTTACTAGAAAGCGACTTTGCCTAGTGGAGTGCCTTGCACGCATGGAGGAAAATCACTAAATAATGCTTATGATGATGGCTAATTTAATAGAGGTAGCTGAAAGCCTGACTCTTATTTTTTTTTTCCCCAGGGGGGAAAAAAATGTGAGTAACAGCTTCAATGACAAGCACCTACTTACTAACATTATTTTCTTTGCTGGTGTGAATTAGTCCTGCAAAGGGCTAGGCTTCAAGTTCTGCCATATTTCAAAATTTGTTAAACGTAGGATTTTTAAATGAGTCTTGATTGGAAATAGGGAAACTTTAATATAGGTGAACAAAATACTACTTTTCTGACCTCTGAATTGGTTCGTGTTGATCATAGATTCACATCTTTTTGGACAGAAATTCTGTGATACAAACAGGTATAGTAAAGCCTAGTTGGGTTTCTAGCACGCAGGGCAGATAGGAACACTAGGGCGGTAGAGGGAAACTGCTTCCTCCCTCCCAGCCCAGGCAGGCAGCATTTCCACCACCAGTCTTCTTCGTTACACTGGGGAGTTCTCAGACTTTTTCTCCCTCCAGCCTCCAGGCAGCCCCAATGTGTCCGCCAGCCTGGCCTCAGAGATGAGCACTTATTTTTGTCTCTGTTCTAGGTCGTTGTACTATTTTTTTTAGTTGATATAGAATAATTTTAAAAATCGAAGTAGACCCAGCTTTGTTAAATTTGCACCCCAATGAAGCATCTTAGAACATGGTCTGACCATAATTTGGAACCATGCGCAGAATCACTCTTCTCTGCTTACCTTTCAGTTCTTTGAGACTGTTTGACCTTTTCCCTTCATCCAGTAGGGGGCACTCCTGAGCAAGGCTTCCATCTAAGGTTATGGAGTCAGTCCGACCCTGCCCTTGTCCCTGCAGCAGGTGAACATTTGGGAATCTCAGACCAATGCATGGCAAGGGGCAGCTGCCTATTCCTGTCATCTGAGGCTGGGAAAAACAGGCAGATGGAAGGGAAACACAGGAACACTTGGTGAAACTGGTTATTCCAAGAAAGAACCTGGGGTAGTGGTGAAATATGTCTTGGGAATGTGGATTCCTGCTTATCTAAGGTCTAAACTACATGCTTCAAGCTCCTGTGGGCAATATCTGGAAACAACATCAAGTTCATCTAGAACTTTCCGTTCTCTCGTTGATAACTAATCTTTTCTATCTAAGCCTTGCCTTGCCTCGGTCACCAGTTTTGCCTAGCCTTTTTTTTTTTTTTTTTTGAGGGACAGTTTAGTATGGACATGGAGTCTTCTTCATCGTTCCACCAAGGCAGGGGCTTATGGCCTTAGATTCACGTACTTGCCAGACAAGCTGGTGTGGTACCTGCTGTTTTCCTTATTTCAATCATTTCTGGCCTCTTCTTTCTCTAGGGAAAGGCTTTTTAAATGGCTTCAGAGAACAGTTATCAGATATGTGTATCTCCAGGACTGAACTGTTTCTGCTTGTAAGATCATGGGATGCATTTGCATAGTAGTTTTTTACTGCTCCTTGGGAGACCCAACCAACCTTTGAGAGGGCTGCCTCTGTGTACTAGGGAATCAGACATACAGATTTATCAGAGCGTTATCAGCTTCCAGGGCCTGTGGCAGCAGATAAAATGTTGCTTCTGATGGCAGCGAAACGCCTAAAAAACCACCAGGATTATAGTGCTACATCTTTCCTGTGTTTTTCCCTAGTTGAGACGGGGGCTTCTCACAGTGCTGTTGACGCTTGGGGCTGGATAATTCTTGGAGTGTATGTGTTGGGGAATGGTGGTGGGGGAGCTGTCCTGTGTACCCTAGGATGTTTAATGGCATCCCTAGCCTCCACTCATCAGATGCCAGTAGCACCCCAATCCCAGTTGTGACAACCAAAAATGTCTCCAGACGTTGCCAAATGTCCCATGTGGCCAAAATCATCCCCATTTGAGAATCAAAGGTGTGATCCATTTCTACAGTAAGGAGCCCCTTGGTTCATTTTTATACTTTTAGTCCCTACTGTAAGGTATGTTCATTTGCTGATAGCACCCAGGCACATTTATTTTCCAAGGATTCTAATTAAAGAAGTGACAGTAAGTTGGTGCTGGGAAAGTATGAAGTTTTGACATTGACCAACCTGAACAAGACGATTTTATCAATGTTTACATTTCATGAATGGAAGACTGTCCTGATCGTCTGTTGTTGTTTCTTGTGCTGTCTTGATTGTGTGCTTTCTGGTTCTGCATTCTTCGTTTCCTTTCTCCCCCTTTCTCTTGTATTCACTGTTGTTTCCCTATTCTCTCTCGAAATAATTAATTCAATTTCTAAATATACCGTAGATTGTCTCCCAACTCAGTATGACTCCTGCACCCACATAGTATCTCATCGGGAGAGATTTGAGTTATCTTTTTCTTGGTGCCCCAGGCCCCTTTTTGCTGGAACTGGAGGTGGTGGGCGGGGCAGGGGTGGGCGGCGCAGGGGCGGTCCCCAGGCTGTGTCTACGTAAGCCAACTGGCTTAGGGGGAAAAAAGTTTAATTTAGTCAGACTCCAGCCTATTGTATAACAGACTTTAGTGGAACAGCAAGTTGTTTTTCCATAATTGGGAAGGATCTTGAAGAAAATCTTGTCCAGGAAGCTTATTTTGCAAGGAAGAAACAGGGACCTGAGGATAATACTGTGATAACTAACATTTATTGATACCCACTCCATGCCCTGGCATGTTCAGGGGCTGACATGAAAATCAACAAGTGGGGCAGAGTTCAGAGTTCAAGTCTCTATATGTTCTGTTCTAGGTAATAGGGAAACTTTCAGGGAAAAGAAACCCCACTCTTTCTTCCCTTCCCTCCCCCTCCTTTCCCTTCCCTTTTCCTTCCTCCCATCCCCTCCACTTCTCCCTCCTTCCTTCCTTCCTCTTTTCTTTCTCTCTCTTTCTTTCCGTTCCTTCCTTCCTTCTGCCCCCTTCTTTTCTTTTTCCTTCCTTCCTCTTTTCTTTCCTTCCTTTTCCTTCCTTCCTTCCTTTTCCTTCCTTCTTTCCCTTTCTCTTTCTTTCTATCTTTTCTTTCTCTTTCTTTCTTTCTTATCTTTTCTTTCTCTTTCTTTTCTTTTCTTTTCTTTCTTTCTTCTTTCTTTCTTTCTTTCTTTCTTTCTTCTTTCATCTTTTCTTTCTTTCTTTTCTTTCTTCTTGAGGCAGGGTCTCACTCTGTCACCCAGGCTGGAGTGCAGTGGGGTGGTCATACAGTTCACTACGGCTTGTGAATGTGTGTGTGTGTGTGTGTGTGTACAGATAGGGTCTCACTGTGTTGCTCAGGCTGATCTCAAACTCTTGTCCCCAAGCAATTCTCCCACCCCAGCCTCCCAAAGTACTGAGATTACAGGCGTGAGCCACACACCCAGCCCCATCCTCTCTATTTCTATCCCGCTGGAGGGAATGCCATTGCTGTGACACCCCTCCTGGCCTTCCCACCTTATTAACAATTCCTGTGAAAGTGGGTGGCTTATCTGATCGGTACATTCAGGACAGGACACTGACAATACCCTGATCTGCTCTGGCTCCAATGGGCAGCCTGTGCCCTGCTGCAAGCGGGAGTCTTCCAGCTCCTGCAAGGACTCTGCCTAGGGTGGAGGACAGCACTTGCTGTCCAAGCTGCACAGCAGTGGGATCCCTCTGTCTACTACGCCTGGGGTTCAGAGGCCTAATCTATGGCAGATTTGTAAACAGCCTGTCCTCCATCCATAATGAGCAACACTCCATGCAAGTGTGTTTGTTTGTGCGCATGCTCAGAGGCAGCCCAAGGCTGCTACTTGGCACTTGGAGTTTATGGAACATTTGGTTGCCAGGCAGTTAGATGGTCAGCAGCTAAACTTGGCAAAGGAACTACTGTTTTCAGTGGTTTCTCCCTCCTCTGAATTACTTTCTTAAAAATAAATTTTTTAACATAAGCCCTAAATTTTACGCCAAGCCACAGAGTTCAATTTAGCATTTTGGAGTAGTTATTTTAATTTATTTTTACCTTGTATTCTTCAACACACAATCAGGAGTAAAACACCAAGAATTGAGCTTTATGCTCGCATGACAGATGTGAATAAAAAAAAAATTTCTTTTAAATCTTATTTTTATAGAACGAGTGACTATCTTTCTTTACAGTTGTCATTTATTTCAACATGACACTATCCCTCAAAAAATATTTTAAGACATCTCTTGGGCTTTTCATGAGGTTGTTTATAAGCTAACACACAAAAGAAGTATAATGCTTTTATTATCTCACTGTTTTTTTTTTAAATAGGCAAAACTCTTAACGTTTTCTTTGATCACCTTTTCCCCAGATTAAATATGACCTCAAAATTTTTCATAAAAAGGCTTTTAAAAAATCATTCTTTCTAAATCATTTAATTAAAAGGATGAGACAGTCTCTGAAAGTAACTATCAAGGGATTTGCATATATATTCTGAAGAAACTACAATTATATAAGTAAGTTTACGGATTTTTATGTTAAAATACAAGTCCCATGGCCTTGTAGATAAACTTCATAAACTTCACAGACTCCCTTGCAGTCAGTGCCAGAAGCTCCCCATATGTGATATTTCTGGTTCTGACTATCTTACCTAAAAAAAAAAATTAGAGAGGCAAACACAGAGGAGATCACTTAGAAGAATGGTTAAGTAAATTCTCTTAAGTTGAGAAGAAACCCAGGATAATATTTAAATCAATGCCATGGAACACTTTTGACACATAGTACTTTGTTCTATACTCATCAGGAATGAGATGGGAGTATAAGAGCTGGTGACAATTAGGGATCATCTGACCTTCTTTCCTGCCAGTCCAGGGTACCATTGGGCAGTTTGTGCACCGCACAACATCATGGCAGATGGCTCCTCCTAGAGGCTCCTCCTAGAGTTGCATGGAAACAACTGTAACGGCCGCCCTGGAATGTCTGAACAACCACCTCCAAGTAAACTCACATTGGTAGAGATGTGTGATGGCAACAGGAACTCTAAAAGCCATAGGGGCAGGTTGGAAAACTTCCTTTGTCAGGAAGGTCAGAAAAATTCTTAAGAGCTTGACAATTTCACAGGAAGTGTGGAAACACAGCACAAGGGACCTCCATGGCTTAGTGGTTCAGAGCCTGGGCTTTGAGTTTGCACACACTTGGTTTTTAATTCCGACTCTGCCACTTTGTACTTCTGTGACCTTGGGTAAGTTCTCATCAGTGAAAATTTTTGTCTGTTTTGAGACAGGTTATCACTCTATCACCCAGGCTGGATGGAGTGCAGTGGCACGATCACAGCTCATTGCAGCCTCGAACTCATGGGCTCTGGCGATCATTCCACCTCAGCTTCATAAGTAACTGGGACCACAGGCATATGCCACCACACCTGGCTAAATTTTTCAGTGAAAATTGAAGAACAATAGGGAATATTCAACAGGCTTTCTGTGAGGATCTAATGAGACAATGTCTGCAAATTACATCTAGCACATCACAAATGTTTAAGAAGGGTAACATTTTGTTATTTTCACAGGCTGGAGAATCTGCTAACTTCCTGGGCCACTTAGCTCAGACGGCCTAGGATCCTATCAGCAATAGCTGTCACCAGGCTGCTGATGGTTGTTCTGAATATTGCATTTTTCACAAGGCACTTTCAAAAGTGCATTCATTAAAACCATCTCCTTGGAGGTGGTAGGGGCAGAAGATTACATAGCTCATGGTAATGCAGACTGATACAGAACAGAAATGGCTTCCCATGGGTAATAACACACGAAACATCCAACCCTCCCCAGGGGTTAGCATGGCAGGGTGCACATGAAACTCCTCTTGGTTCTGCCTGAAAATCTGAAGTCTTCCTACACTACTCAGATGATTGTCTTTGCCTTCTGGTTATTAAAATATCACAAGGGGCTCCTCAGAGAAATAAAAAGAAGAGGTCACCAGGGCCAGAGAGACAGGGAGTGGAAAGAAGAGACTTAAAAGTGCCTTATCAACATGTCTCACCCAGGCAGCCAGAAGATTTGTTTGAGCCATGGAATAATATTTATCCTGCATGCCACCGACCAAGTTCAGCTCTCTTTGATCTGTTTCTCACTGCAGATTTTTTTTTCTTTTTTTAAAGTTTTAATTCCTTCTGCCTAGAGGGTAACAAACAAGTAATGAACTTGGTAGTGAATTCCTAAAGAATTCAGAGGATTAAATATGCCCGCAGGACTCAAAATCCCTCTGACCTCATCCCAGTTTCTCTCTCTGGACTCACCTGTCCACAGTTAGCACAGAAACATAGCATTTCACTGGGTCCTACTTTATCTCTTCTCAAATCCAGAATTGTTTTACATTCAGCACGCAAGGGCAGTCTGGCTAAATTCAGATCATGATTGTATTCTTTTTAAAAATTTTAATAATACATTTTCTCTAACCCGGTACATCCAAAATATAATAATGTCTTCATGTAATTGATATTAAAATTATCAATGATAAATGCCTGATAATATATTCATAATATATGTTACATTCTTTTTTTGGTACTATATCTTTGAAGTCCAGAGTGTATTTTCCCCCTACAGTACTGTTCAAGTGGTTAAGTGCCTACCGTATTGGCCAGAGCAATTATAGATTAAGAAATGGAACTTCAAAGATTAAAACTTCTTGCCTGCGATCACGCAGCCAGGGCTTTTCCAGTAAAATTCAGACACGTCAATCTGACACCTGGGTGGATGTAGATCATGACTATATTTTATTTTTAGGCTTCTTCTAAAATATTTCTTATCTCAAGAAGGTGTTTTTGTTTTTTAAGTTTCCTGAATGTGTTTCTTGATATTTTGGACATGGGAAAGTGATGCAGATAGGACCTGAAGTCAACAAGATTTCTCAGCCAGTAACGCTGGCTCTGGTTGCTGCTATGTCTTAGTTTCCTTATCTCATGAGCCAAATGCCCTGCGGGACTGAGAGGAGACTAAGGAATTCTCTTTCCAAGCCCACCAGGCAGTATCTGTTTAAAAGGTAAAAAAAATCTGCAGAAACTCAGCAGCACGTTCCTTGTGGGTGGTTGGGCAGGCGCCAGAGATCACTAGAAACCTTTGTAAAAAATTGTGAAGGTCAAGGAGTTGGAGCCAGACTACCTGGAGTTAAACAGCTAAACCTTAGCAGGGTTGGCTTTTATGCTACTCTGGGTAGATTACGGCTCTGACAGATGGGACCCTAAAGGGATGATCCTCGGGGCAGCAGCTTTTTTTACATGACTGCCCCAACCTCTGACCAGATCATATGTGACTCTGACATTTTCCTGTGCATAGGAAGAACCCTCTCCCCAGCCAGGACAATGCTGGGATATTTCAAAAAGAACTCGACTAGAAAACTGTTTGTTTGAGACCCTTTGTAAATCCAAGGTGCAAACACCACGGGGCCCTGGTGACAAAGTGTAGCAGTACTTCCTGGGTCCTGGTCCCAGGAGGACTTGGTGGAGACAGAGTTACTACTCCAGACACATTTACAGTTACAAACGCCAGAGACATTTACACCTCTTCTCTTTCAGAGAGTTACTACTCTCTCTCCACTAAGTCCTCCTGGGATAAGGACCCAGGAAGTACTGGAAGGAATCAGCCTCGGAGCAGACCTCTCTGTGCTCGGGAGAATGCAGGTCTTCCCAGAGGCAACGGTGCTGCTTCCGCAAGTGGAAGAGAACAGTGAACGTCAACTGCTGGGAGCCAAGCAAGAAGAGGAAAAATACAACTAAAAACACCGGAAACCAGCTGAGAAACTCACACATAGGCACACAAGAGGCACCACCAGAGAAAACTGGGGAGGATTTGGAGATGATGCTGACAAACTCTACAGGTGAAGACCTGTTGCCATTGCCCTTTGGGGTATCAGTGTAAATGTGGTATTGGCTGGGCACAGCGGCTCACGCCTGTAATCCCAGCGCTTTGGGAGGCCGAGGTGGGCAGATCAGCTGAGGTCAGAAGTTCGAGACCAGCCTGCCCAACATGGCGAAACCCCGTCTCTACTAAAAATACAAAAAATTAGCCAGGCGTGGTGGTGGGCACCTGTAATCCCAGCTATTCGGGAGGCTAAGGCAGGAGAATCCCTTGAACCCGGGAGGCAGAGGTTGCAGTGAGCCAAGATCATGCCACTGCACTCCAGCCTGAGCGACAAGAGCGAAACTCCGTCTCAAAAACAGAACAAAACAAAACATCAACAACAAAAAATGTGGTATCAATGATACTCCCAGGTGGGTCCCGGGTGCCTGAAAACTAGCTTCCATGGGGTGGCAGGTGGAGAGAAGGAAGGTCCCCTTAGCAAAAGCAGTCAAGCTAAAAAATAAAAATAAAAAAATTAAAACCACTCGGTTTTTGGGTTTATATTCAGGCTTGGACCTTTTGCTGACTCTTGGCCCCATAATTAGTTTTCCTCCTTGTTGGCATTGATACTGATGAAGTCAGCAACATAAAGGTGCATTCAAAAAGCAAAACAAAATTGAAAAGGAAATACCATAGAAGTTACAACATGTATCCTAAGATCTCAAAAACTTAGTCTAAAATGGTCTTGGTTAGTGTGGCTTACTGGTCACATAAACCCAAGGTTCTTTTTTCAATTTTCTCAACTGCATTTTGGGTTTAAGGCTCAACCCAGCAACTAAGACTCCAGGGTGGAGACAAATTGGCAACATTGGTAAGTCAGCTGAGAATGTGCCTCCACTGTCAGAATCTGAGGAAACATCGCATGTAAGGGAAGGATCATGAGTTTTTGGTGCCAGACAAATCTGCTTTCAAATCCTCACTCTGCTGCTTATTAGCCATGTGACTTTGGACAAATTCTTATGTCTCCCTTATTCAGATCCTTACTCAGCGAATGAGAGGTGTTAGAGTTTAGTTAGTGGTCAAGAGCTCAGGTTTTCAGGTTGGACTTGGGTTGCGGTTCTGACTTCTTCACCTAGAGCTGTGTGACCTCTAAGGCTTCAGTTTTCTCTCCTGTTAAATGGGCATGACTGTCCTCATCCCATTGGATTGTTGCTGGCCTCAATGAGATTGCATGTGTAAAGTACAGGCACAGCCCCAGGCACACGAAAGGGGCACAGCAGACATTAGCTTTTATTACATATCAATAACACTTCTTTATTTTTTTTTGACAGAGTTTTGCTCTGTCGCCCAGGCTGGAGTGCAATGGTATGATCTCAGCTCACCGCAACCTCCGCCTCCTGGGTTCAAGCGATTCTCCTGCCTCAGCCTCCCAAGTAGCTGGGATTACAGGCATACACCACCACGTGCAGCTCATTTTTGTATTTTTAGTAGAGACAGGGTTTCACCATGTTGGCCAGGCTGATCTCGAGGTCTCGAACTCTCGACCTCAGGTGATCCGCATGCCTCGGCCTCCCAAAGTGTTGGGATTATAGGTGTGAGCCACCGTGCCCGGCCAATAACACTTCTTATACATAACAAGTGCTCATGAAATGTAGTCCCTTCTGCCTCCTATCCACACTCTACGCCAGCATGATCACCTTTGGTTCCAGGTCACACAAAAGTCTTCTGTCCTGCTCCTCATGTTATCACTGCGTGCTCTTCCTACTTTCTCACCCAACAACTCAGACTGGCCTATGAACTAAACACCTGGAAGGAATGGACATCAATGATGATCTGCCAGCGTGAGGAAACCAAAGCTCTGGGAACGGACAGTTGACCATCTAGAGTTGAGCAAACAGCAAGTTGTAGCATCCCGGCCTGTATCCAGGTTTAGCCAGCGACTCCCTCCTGCAGGCTGGGAAATCTTGAAGGAATTGTGTCATGCTACTGTTGTGAAAACAAACAAATCAAAAAAATAAATAAATAAAGGCTTGTTATGGAATCTAAAGATAAACAGCTGGAATCATTTATTTATTATAAAATAACTAGCCCCACATGCTAAGAGTTATTTTCAAGATTCTGAAATTAGGCAAGACTTAGTAATATATTTCCTTCATTATCAGCATCAATGGAAGGTTTATTATTTTAAATTAAGTTTTGTTTTGCTTTGAAAGTACTGTCTGGCATGCCCAGAATATTTATGCCAGTAAACCCTGTGTTTCTATGCATGATGAAGAGGGTTTGTGTTAAGTATCTTTGGGAACCAACCTCCACACTGATGGGTGAGACCAGAATGAACAGGGAACTGGTCATCCTGTTCAGCAGTGGTGTTTTTTTTTTTCCCCTGAGACAGTTTCGCTCGGTCACCCAGGCTGGAGCGCTATGGCACGATCTCAGCTCACTGCAACCTCCACCTCCCGAGTTCAAGCCATTCTCCTGCCTCAGCCTCCCAAGAAGCTGGGATTACAGGTGCTTGCTTCCATGCCTGGGTAATTTTTGTATTTTTAGTAGAGATGGGGTTTCATCATATTGGCCAGGCTGGTCTTGAACTCCTGATCTTGTGATCCACCTGTCTCAACCTCCCAAAGTGCTGGGATTACAGGCGGGAGCCACCGTGCCCAGCCCACCAGTGTTTTTTATGGGCTCTCTAAACTTGAGTGGAGCTCAGCTTTTCAGGTAGTGTTCTGGGCTGCTCTATGACCTTGTTCTCACAGGGATGCCGTATGACCTCCAAGGTAGGCACCACCATTTCTGGAACTTGGATTCCTCATAACCTCTTCAAGATGAAGCCAGAGACATTTACACTTCTTCTCTTTCAGAACATGTTCCTTTCTTTCTTCTTCTTCTTTTTTTTTTTTTTGAGATGGAGTCTTGCTCTTGTCACCCAGGCTGGAGTGCAGTGGTGCAATCTGGGCTTACTGCAACCTCTGCCTCCCGGGTTCAAGTGATTCTCCTGCCTCAACTTCCCAAGTAGCTGGGACTACAGGTGCCCGCCACCACGCCCAGCTAATTTTTTTGTATTTTTAGTAGATATGGGGTTTCACCATGTTGGCCAGGCTGGTCTTGAGCTCCTGATCTCAGGTGATCCACCTGCCTTGGCCTCTCAAAGTGCTGGGATTACAGGTGTGAGCCACCATGCCCACCCTCAGAACATGTTCTTGATATTGAACTGCTCAGTGTTGGAGGGCAGCAGTGTTGGGATCTCAATTGCTGGAATTTCTGAGCAAGCAGGATGAGGACACGGTTCTCCTGCTTCCTGCCCTCTCTGTGGGGTCTCAGAGAGGTGCCCTGTCATGGGACCTTGCAAAATTCTGCTGTGAAAGGTTGGTGCTTTGTTTCCCCAAGTGAGAAATCATATATGCTCTTGATAAAATATCCAGACAGTATGAAAAGATATTTTAAAAAATATCTAATATTCTAATATCTAACATTCTACTTCCTGGCAATAACTGTTAATATTTTGAATATCCTTATGGACTTTTAAAATGCATACACACACAATTTAACAAAATTGAACCTTTGCTGTTCATTCTGTTTAGTAACAATTTTTTTCTCCTATACCATGGGGGCCTTTACATAACAATATCATTACTTTTAATGACTGCCTGGAATTTCTTTGTTCTCTTTTTTGACAGATACCCTTTTTAGGATGCTTCTAAATTTTTTGTTTTAATAAATAATGCTGTGTTGATGAATATTCTTCTACATACATTCTAGTAATTTTTCTTGGGTCAAAGGGCAGCACATTTAAACTTTGCATACATTGCCAAATTACCCTCTGGAATGGAAAATCACAATCATAGGATATTTTTTCTAATTACATTATAATAGGGTAAAAGAAGCAGGTGATATCCACCGACAGAGATATGAAGTTCCTTCTCCAGCCCCCTAATTCTTCATCGGAGTCTTCCTTGAACCCCACCTCCAACTGAAAATCTCTCCTGACTTGGTGGAATTGAGATTTAAAAAAAAATTATCATAACATGAGCAAAAAATGCAAACCTTCTTAACATGACGGAAAGAAACCCCAGGAAAACCCTATTAGAGTATTAAAAGAAAAACAGAAAAGGATGGGAGAGATTTTATCCAAGTGATAGCTCTCTTTGCTTTGTTTTGAAATTTGGTTCTCTAAAGGCAGGACCATATCACGGCACTAACATATATGTTTAATTATTTTACATGTCCTATCTCAGAAATTCTGGATAATATTGTAATAATCCAGCCAGCTTTACAGAATATGATTTTCTGATGTACCACAAATATTTGGCCTTATGGACCATACCAGAGAATTCCTTTGAGAATTTTATTTGTTTCATTATTTTTAATTTTTAATTTATTTTTAGAGTCAGGGCCTTGCTCTGTTGCCCAGGCTGGTGTGCAGTGGTGCAATCACAGCTCTCTGCAGCCTTGAACTCCTGGGCTTAAGTGATCCTCCCACCTGAGCCTCCTGAGTAGCTGGGACTTACAGGTGTGCAGCCACCATGTTAATTTTAGTATTATTTTTTAGAGACGGGGTCTTGCTCTGTTGCCCAAACTGGTCTTGAAATCCTGGGCTCAAGCAATCCTCCCACCTTAGCCTCCTGAGCAACTAGGACTACACACATGCACCACTGTGACAGTTAATTTTTTTTATTTTTCGTAGAGATGGGGTTTGAACTCCCGGGCTCAAGCAATCCTTTTGTCTCAGCCTCCCAAAGCACTGGGATTACAGGTGTGAGCTACTGTAGCTGGTCTCTGAGAATTTAAAAAATGATCAGAAAAATGAGAATTCCAGAAACGAAAGGATTCAATGAATAGAAAAGGAAAATAGTAATAAAAATGTTTCTTTTCTTAAAAGTGGTTAGGTCTATTTTTATTGTTTGCCTATGAGCACAGAATGTTTTCAATACTAGGAATAAAAATGGTATCTGAGATCTTGCTACCATTTTAATTTTCCCAAACCATATGCACACAGACTCAAGAAGAATATGAAAGGACAATAGCCCAGGGTTGCTCTTCACATTTAGATAAGAAAAAAATGCCATTTATGTGATAAAAGACTTGAGACTTCCTTTTAGGGACAAAGCCGCTGGACTTCATGGGACCTTTCAGAGCCTAAGCACACCCAGAGATAGAGGCAATACCTTTTGCTCTTCTAGAAGTGTCATGAAGAGAATGGGGAGGTGTTTCCCCACTGATGAAAGGTTCTTCAGATTGCATGGAAGGACCCCATTATAGGGCAGCTTGCTGTTCCTTGAATGCAGATACGTCTTGGGTGTAATCATGGCCCCTGAATACCAACACCCATGCTAAATACCTGATATATCAGGTGTTTAGGGCAACTGCATGAAGATGATAGTCTGTTCTTCCAATGACAGAAATGAGAGAGAAATTCTAATGTACCTTCTGTCCTTATCAGTACAGGTCTGTGGCCATTTCAATGTTTTCAATAGTTAATTCTTTGCATCTCTATGTCTGCCTTTCTTTGGTATAGGTGAGACCATCACACTCATCAGAGGCTCCCCTAGTCTTCAAGTCAGGTCATGTGGTGCTAGATACCCACTCCCTCTTGTTACTTCCTGCCCTCACCAATGCCCCTCGATCCCTTCATCTCACCAGCCATTGCTACCTCCCCATCTGATTTCCAGGAGCAAATTCCAGAGATCAGTAGCAAGCTCGGTGAAACCTCTCCATGCCCACTTTAAGAAATATTTATTAAATTCTCACCATTTGCCAGGCACTGTGTGGAGCTCTGGGAAATCTCTTTTGCTCAAGACAACGTGTAATTGGGGAGATAAGCACATATGCAAATAATTGTAGTGTAATTACAAGAAGTCGTGCACCAACATTTCTGGCTTTTGCCATAAGGGTGCTAGAATCCCAATGATTGTGTGTTTCAGCTTTTCCTGATTGGAAAAATGATGCTGTATGTCCCTACATAACTAGCTGTAGAGCTTGAACTACATCCTGCAGTAATAAAGAGGTCAGAGTTCAGTGACTGATCGCTCTGGTGATGTGTAATGGACGGACTTGACAAGGACAAAATTGGGTGCAGGAAGATGCGTTCGAAGCCCGTTGCACTCATCTTCTTGGGAGCTGATGTGCACCTAAGCTAGGGTATTGGTTGACAGCAGGGGAAGGGGACTTAAGATCTATTTAGGAGGTGAATCCAAGCACTCGCTGGCTGGTTAGTAGTGTGGTGGCACGAAGCAAGTGCAATGATGGGTGGAGTGTACCTGCAACCAGGTAATGCAACCGGGTATCACAACCCAGACCCTTGAGACAGAAAATATAGAAGGCACACAAATCGCGGGGAATTGAGGGACTTGCTGAAATGAAAATACCACATAGTGGTTGTATACATCAGTCAGAAACTCAGGGGCTGAGATGGAAATGGAATTACTCACCCTTTATACGTGAATGACTCCCCCATCTATGAGATGAGGTGAGCTCAGCCAAGGGAAGTATACCATAAAGAAGGGACAAGACCCTGACCCCAGAGAAGACCAGCATTTAATGGGATAGGGGAGAAAGAGGAGCCCACAGAGGAGGAGGAGAAGAAACAGCGCTCAGAAAGGTGCAGGGCTCCAGAAGGATCTAAGAGTTCTTCTCCAGGAGCAGGAAGTACCCACCATGTCAAATGAGGCAGCTATTCAGTAATACAAGGATTATGATGAAGTGCGCTAATGTCCTTAGGAAAAGGCGTAGCCCGTGGAGCTAGGAGACAGCGCGGGGATCGGGGGGAAGAGTGGCTGAGTGGGGTTCAGACGGGAAGAGTGGCTGAGTAATGAGGGGGAAAAGCTGAAAGAGTGACCGGCAGTTCAGAATTTCTTGACATTTGGATGAGAAGGGGGTTGTCATCAAGAAAGAGTGGTAAAGTCAGGGAACTTATTTTTATTTTCTTTTTTTTAGAGAATCAGATGGGAACTATTTAAAGAATTTTATAGGCCGAGGGGAAACCAGAGGAGATTGGAAAGACGGGGAGAAAAGGAGCAATGGAAAATTTGGAGAGAGGAGGGTTGAGCCAGTCCAGGAGGAGGGCCGGGTGCAGGGCCCGGGGGGTTGTTCAGCTTCATTCTCTGATACTGGAAGTAGGAAAGGTGTGGATGTGGGTGGGTTTGTAAGCAAAGGGCCAGGAGCCAAGGCAGCTCACAGCCAGAGGCCTCGGTTTCCCCCAGAAGCACGAAGCCATGGCCTTGGATGAGAGCGATGGGCCTGAGGGTGTGTTGTTCTACTCAGAGGTGGGGACATGTGGGACCTTGATTTAGAGCTTCGTTCCACTCTACTGTGGAAATGAATTTCACCTCCAGAAAACTTGGAAAGATGTGGAGTAGTACCAGAGAGAACTGGGAACAGCTCTACGCCCACAATAGGCCAGCAGTACATGCGCTGAGACGCAGAGGAGGTGCCTGTGGTTAGCTGACCTCCCAGAGCCTCCTCCCCACGCCGTCAGCCGACCTCCCACAGCCTCCCCCCCACATGGTCAGCTGACCTCCCACAGCCTGCTCCCCACGCGGTCAGCCGACCTCCCACAGCCTCCTCCCCATGCAGTCAGCTGACCTCCAAGAGCCTCCTCCCAACGTGGTCGGCCGACCTGCCAGAGCCTCCTCCCCACGGGATCAGCCAACCTCCCGCAGCCTCCTCTCCAGGCGGTCAGCCGACCAGAGCCTTCTCCCTACGCCATCAGCCGATCTCCGAGAGCCTCCTCTCCACGTGGTCAACTGACCTCCCAGAGCCTGCTCCCCACAGTCAGCTGACCTCCTAAGGCGTCTTCCCCTAGTGCAGCAGAAGGAAGGTGTCTCTACCCCTGCCCCAAGGCTCGGGTATTTGTGAACAAACACATCAAAAGGCTAGAGGAGCAGAGAAATTTCGAATCCTTGCCCATACCTGTATCCTTGCCACTAAGACCCCTCCTTACAAAGTCATGGGGCAAATGGGTATAAATAATCAGGAAGTCAATGTTTTTGTTTAGTTTTGTTTGTGCTAGTCAGGCAGAGTTAAAATCATTTTCATAGCATGTTGGAATTAGAGGGTGGAAAGGATACCAAGAATGCTGCCCTCTACCCTCTTAAGGATCTGCATTGAAGGCCATTCCGTGCCCTCCTTTGTAATGCATTCCAGTGTCTCACAGTCCTCAAGGAATTTTCATCTTAATGTCAGACTTCAAAAGAACAATGTTGAAAAATTATATTATAGAGTTCAAATAGAAAATGAGAAAGAGAAGGATTCATTTCTTTTTTCGCTGCTTCAGAATTCTCCCTGCGCTTCCAATTGGACATGGTATTCTCCACTGCCTGGAGGCACGTCAGAAAACCATTAAGCAGTTTTGATGTGCTCAGTTAAATGTCTATTGTGTTTCTCCCCAAACGCAGCTACATTTTAGAGGCTAGCATAGTTAGCTTTCCTTCCGGGTATGCATGTCTTTGCACACAAATCTATGTAAATATGTGGTAGAGTATGTATATATCCCACATGCTAGTAAACTTTTATCTTTATAAAATTATTTGAAAACCCTAAGAAGGGCGAGTGTTACTAAAATCTAGGGCCCATAAGCAAAGTCAGTTATGCTCATAAGGAGCTGAGATACGTGAGTCAATTCTAGAGCTACATTTTTGTAATAATTGTTGAATATTGTGATTTATATGGTGGTGGTGGTTATTCTCTGTATTCTCTGCTTAAATCTAAGAAGATTCTGAAATTTATTTATGTTCACCCCACTTCTAGTCTCTTTCAACAGGCGGTATGTTTCAGACTTAGGGGGAAAATACAAAGATTTGAGGTGGAGGCTTTTCATTTTGATGTTTCCAGTGAGACATGCGTATTGCTCTGGTTGGTTTATCACGTTGTGAAAAACATGCATCATTTGGGAACTGTATTATTAGTTCTTGTAGCTCAACCTCCTTTTTCTTCCCGGTTATATTAAGACTAAGAAGAATAGGTTCACTCTGGATAAATACAGAACAAGAGAAATGTATGCCCCAGAGCTGCAAAAACTCTTCAGAGAAAGTCATGTCCCCTGAACATGCCTGTAGTCCCAGCTACAGGAGAGGGGGGTGGGGGCTGGAGGATCATCTGAGCCTTGGGAGGTTGAGGCTGCAGTGAGCTGCGATCTGGCCACTGCACTCCAGCCTGGGCGAAAGAGTGAGACCCTGTCTCAAAAAAAAATACAAATAAAAATAAAATGATTTTCCATCCACTGGATTGGTAACAGGTAAAATGCTGAAAAGAGAGATGAAGACTCAAAACTCTGAGGATGATTTTGAAGGCATGATAAAAGCATATTCATTCATGGCCTTTACAAAAAATAAGAAGAAGAAGAAGAAAGTCATGTCCCCTACCGATTTGTCCAGGGTCAGAGAATATGCCAATTATTTACAGACCATTCTAAAGTTGTCTGACATGTTTAAAGTGGAAATTGCTTGCAGTTCACTGTGATTTCTTTAGTAATCTATATGCTGCCTTCTATCTCAGCTATGGTTTGGATGTTTGTCCCCTCCAAGCCTCATGTTGAAATCTGATCTCCAGTGTTGGTGGGTGGGGGTGGGGGTTGCTAATAGCTGTTTGGGTCATGGAAATGGATCCATCATGAATGGATTAATGCCCTGCCTTGTGAGTGAGCTCTCTTTCCTGTATAGCTGGTTACTAAAAGAGCCTGGCACAGCCCTCTGCCCCATCTTTCTCTTGATTCCTCTCTCTCCATATGATCTCTGCACATGCCAGCTCTCCTTCATTTTCCACAACGAATGGAAGCAGCCTGAGGCCCTCACCAGATGCCCAGTCTTGCACTTTTCCAGGCGACAGAATTGTGAGTGAAATAAACCTTTTCTTTTTATAAGTTATCCAGATTCAAGTATTCCTTTATAGCAATACAAATGGACGAAGACAATCCCTAATTATTAAAACAGCGAATTAGGGATCTAGCTTTCTAACTGCATTTGTAACCAGTCAAATGTGACAGAATTCTTGGGCTTCCTAGTGGTTAAAATAATCTGTTATAAAATTGTTATTTGCTTGGTTCTCCAAGGACTCACTGCTAGGCCATGTCCTACCCAGTTCGTTTGTTCAGCATTCAGTGAACATAGTTTCTCCAGGTGGTTTGAAGATTCCATATGAACTAAGTCCAACAATCCAATCAGGGGTACCAAGCCAGCTTCAGAGTCAACCATTCATTCACCCGATGCGTATGTCTTAAGCACCTGTTATGTATTATTGGGAGCAAAACAAAGGCATTTTCTCCTTGGGTTAATCTCGCCTTTCATCTCCATATTTTCAAGGTTGAAATTAACATACATTCAGCTCTCATTTTCTGAGTACCAACTCTGTGAGTGGTGTGCTGTGAAGCAGTAGGCATGCGAAAATTAGTCATGCCCCTTACCCTCAAGGAGCATACATTTATAAAGAGCTCCCTAACTTCCCAATAATTTTCTTATGTCAGTATCTTTTTAGAAGAAAAAAAATAATTCATTGTGATCTACTTGGTGGCCAAGTAATTTTGTTTTATCTTTTCAGCTTCATACCTTGTAACACATCTCTGAGTGGAGAAAGTTCTTATGGGAATTCAGTGATTTAATTTTTGGTTTGGACTAGCAAGAATACACATCTGATGATTAAGTTTGTATTTGGGACTAAAATATTCATTTTGAAGACAGTACATAAATGACTTGTTATTAGATTAAACTGATTCTAATTAGATCAGCCATCTCTTGACATAAAGAAGACAAATCTATTTTCTTTAAAATGTGGCAATTTCTAAGAAACTGGCCCCATAATTCTAAATTAAAAGCAGGTTTCCACAAGTTGGATTCATGCCTCCTTAGCCTTTGGTATTATATTTGGTCTGTTTAGTTAGTTAAATAATGGTAACAAAAGAAGACAGAGTAGATGACGTTAAATAATGGGAAATTTCAGAGAGTAATTATGGTATTAGGTTGGGCCAGAAGGTGAGGGTTGTAAGTAATAAGATACCTGCTTTTTAGGCAAAGTGCTATGTTTCTATTTGGCATGGCCCTTCTTGGATAAACTGTATGTTTTATCCCATTCACATAAGCAGGAGAAAGTGAACTGTGAGGATAATGTTGGGTGAGATGTTTATAGGTTCTAAGATACCTTGTATGAAGTTGCTTAACTTCCTGTTTTAAGTGAAGGTGTTAAAATTCCTGTAAAATAAAATATTACACTAAGTGACCCAGATATGAGGAGGTACAAAATGCTTGGAAGTTTACTTTCTATGAGTCCAGTGCAGGAGTAATCTATTTGATTATTAATTGGACACCTTGGATGAAAAAAAATCACAGAAAAGAACCTACAGGCAAATGAGTCCTAGGAACTTTTTATTTTATTTGAAAGACATAAATAATGGAACTCTGTTGGCTGTGCTAGAAGGAGCTGCTTCCAATGATGAGTGAAATGATAACTCACAGGAGAGCTCTTTCATGCCCCAAACTTCAACATAGGAAGGGACCACTTTCCAGAATGTTGATGAAAAGAGAGAAATATGCAAGACAGAGATGAATTCTACTCAAAATTTTCTAGTTGAGTTATATTTTCTAGCCCATCTCTAAACATCATCTTCCCTAACCCTTTACTTCAACTGAAAGGCTCAAGCTAAAGAGGCATTGGTGAGTTTTATGCGAGATTATTCTATATTCTAAGTCATCAAATGATCCTTTGATAACTTAGATCTCTGGGTCAGTTAATTACCCTCATCACAAAGTTTTCATCCATAGTGATATATAACACAGCATCAATTTCCTAACTAGGTGCCATTATTTACTTATTCTTAATACAGATAACTTATTATGTACTAAAAATTGGGTTAAAGTCTTTATACAAATGTTCTTATTTAAGCTTTAAACATTAAGCCCATGAAGTATGGGCTCCCCAATTTTACTATTACTCCCCTGTTTTAGAAATGAGGAAATGGGCTTAAAAAGGTGAAATCATTTGTCCAAGTTTACAGACTGGGTAGGAAAAGAAATTAGGTTAAAATAAGAACAAACTGACTCCAAGAACCCACACTCATGAATTTCTCCATCTAATGTCTCCAGAATGCTCCCAAAGTTGGATTTCAAATAATCTCATTCATCATTTGGGAGAAGCCAGTAAGGTAGCTCAAAAAAAGTAACTGAGGGATGAAGCAGTAAAATGTTCATGAGCTTACACCCAGCTTGAGGCAGGGCTGAATCTGAAATGCAAATCTCTTATGGGTATTTATTGGTTTATCTCCTGCAGCTACATTTTGCTGAACTGAGCTTATACAGTCTTGGTCTGTATATTGTGAATCAAAGCTGATATCACAACTGGGTATGAATCAAAGAAGTGCCTCTTTGCCTACAGTTGTTTCTCTGGTTTTTTCAGAGAAGATCAGACCAATTTTCTTCCTGCCCCTGCTGCCTTCTCAGGACAGTGGTCCTTTACAGATGAGTTTGTGGATGTCTTTATCTAAAAGGCATTCCCCCTTGGTCCCACATCCTCCTAGCCAGACTCTACCCAGCTGGCAAGCTCCCTTGCATATGTTGTCTGTCCCACAAAGAATTTCCTGATTGACTTCCCCTCCCCATTTAGCTACTTCCTATCACAATCAGGTAAAATGATTTCTATTTTTTCTGGAGTTTTGTAACATCTTTCCTGTCACTTTCTGTGCCTCCTCTCCCTGTGATCTTAGAATTATCTAGACACAGATCTCTCTCCTGTACTTCTATGGTAACCTTCTTGAAGACAGGATTTGTGTGTCAGTCATCATAGAATCTCCCGTGGTGCCTAGTCCATTTACCTTCACTTTCACAATAGGGGCAGTCAATATTTCATCAAAGAGTGAATGCACAGAGTGAAGGAAGAGCAGCTCACACCCTGCATCTCACTCTCTCTTCCTTGGTGGCCATTTCCCCATGACATCGTGTTTCAGAAGTCATTTGAAATCTTGGTGCCTAATTAGGTAAAGTGGCTTCCTCTAATGTGTTAGGTTACATATTTGCCATGAATCCCTGGAAACAGAGTCCTTCCTTAGTATGGCACAGTGTCCTTTCTTAGTGAGACCTCCCCAGCCTGTATCCCAAAGAACTCCTGCCCAACAGTATGAATAACATTTTTGTTTAAGCAGCTTTAACCTTCAGAAGTCAAAAATTATCTTGGTGGCCAAATAGCTCATTAACCAAAACAAATAAGACCAAAGACTAGCCCTGGTCTTATCTTATTTGAGGTATAGAAATATCTTGTTTGGGGACCATTTTCCCTCAGTTAGGAGCAGAAAACTCTCATTTTCCTTCTTTGCTTTGAAGGAAGAAGCCTGTCATCTTTTTTAATCGAGAAAAATATATTTTTCCATACAAAACATGGATTAACTTTGCTTTTGGGCCCGAAATGCCAACTATCACTCCCCCCCATAGCTCCCCCAGCCTCCATTAATAAATCAGTTACATACGTCTTTTGCTGAAGCAGAAAATATTCAATCCAATTGAGCTGGCTGGTCTTGCCGTTGGGATGTTAGAGCCAACTAGGGTGATACACACCAGGTGAACTCATAAACTTGACTTGATTTGGAGTCATTCCTCCACTACATTGGCATGAAACTTGCTCCCTCTTGCCATGTACTTCCCACTGCATGCGGCTGAGGAGTTTACAAGTGGCTGATTATTATACACACAAAAAATCAAATAAGGCAACAGGGGAAAAAAAGAGAGATCTTTCTTCTCCAGGAAGTTCAGGTTAAAGCCAACATCCTAATCACTGTGATCCTGCAAAATCCAATGGCATTTTCCACAGGACTGAGATTTTGAACTCAGTATGTTGGATACATTTTTATTTATTTATTTATTTATTTACTGGGACAGGATCTTGCTCTGTTGCCCAGGCTGGAGTGCAATGGCATGATCTTAGCTCACTGCAGCCTCTACTTCCAAGAATCAGGCAGTCCTCACACTTCAGCCTCCCAAGAAGGTGGGACTACAGATGCACACCACTACTCCCAGCCAAGTTCTTTTAATTTTTTGTAGAGACAGGGCTTCACTATGTTGCCCAGGCTGGTCTTGAACTCCCGGCCTCAAATGATCCTCCCACCCTGGCCTCCCAAAGGGCTGGGATAACAGATATGCGCCACCATGCCCAGTCTTGGATGGATTTTAAGTCCACAGCATCCTCCTGGTCTGCATATCCCCAGCTGCTGGAGCAATTCTCAATTTTCTCCTGGGTTTTCCGAGCAATTGTATAGTGTAGTAATTACAGCCATCTTGCTTCCATCACTTTGGAGGCAGTTTTTCAGCCTCGTGTATGTTCATTTAGCCATTCATTCCATCAGAAATACTTGCTGAGATCACAGACTGTGCAAAGTGTTGCAGGTGCTACAGACATGAGGATCTTACTGTCATTGGGGTTATTTTATAGAAGGAGAAGATATAAATAAATAAATGACTGCAAGTCAACAAGATGAATGCTATTAATTCATCTTCATAAGTAATATAAACATAAAATAGACCAGGGTTACTTGGGTGTGACTTGTGGTGGGGGAGAATTTGATTGTCAGAGAAAGCCTTTTAAAGAGATATTTTCAGAGCTGAGAACATGTGAGGAGAGAGAGGGCATGAGCTGTTGCTGGGAATGGATTTTAGAAAGATAAGAATGGAAGCCGGAGAATAGCTAGGACACTTCTTGGAGTGGTCAGGCAAGGGAAGATGGTGGCTAGGTTGAAGGGGAAGAGGTGGAGATGATTGACAGAAGCAAAGGAAGAAAGAATGAGTTTTTTAAAATTTCCTAAGGTATTACTGCAAGGAGTTGAACGTGCCAAATGATTTAAAACTAATTTTCATGATGGATCTTCATCTCTAACACAATATTGAATCCGTTCCTAATTTTTCAAGTTTAGTGGACCAAATCACAACCAGAAAAATCTTTTATTGTAGACCTTTTGAAACACCATTCTCCACCCACCAATCCTGCGTGTCCATGCAGATCATCTTCTCAGAGAGCAGGGTACCTGAAGGACCAGGGAAAACAGACCCTGAGTGAGAAAAGCTGATCTCAAAAAGTATGACACTGTAGATTCTATATCTGTAATACTCTCAAAGTGACATAATTATAGAGATAGAGGACAGATCAGTGGCAGCCAGGGATTCAGCAACCAGATGGGAGGGTGTGACTGTAAAGGGACAGAAGGAGAGAGTTTGTTTTTTTTTTTACATCAGGGTGGAATGGCTCTATATCCAATTGTGGTGATGGTTACCTGGATCTATAAATATGCATGTGATACAGTGTGATGTAACTACACACCCACGCACACACATGCAATTAGTGCACGTAAAAACTGGTGAAATCCATGCAAGGTGGTTTTTCTGTTTTGTTTTGGGTTTTAAGACAGTCTCTCTCGATAGTGCGATCATGGCTCACTGCAGCCTCGACTTCCTGGGCTCAAGCAATCCTTCCACATCAGCCTCCTGAGTAGCTGGAACTACAGGTGTGCTACACTACACCCGGCTGATTTTTGTGGAGATGAAGTTTCACCATGTTGCCCAGGTGATTCTCCTGCCTAGGCCTTTCAAAGTGCTGGGATTACAGGCATGAGCCATGGTGCCTTGCCCCACACAGGTTTTAATAGTGAAGTATGATTATTTTGCAACTTTATGTGAGCCCAGAAGTATTTTTCTTAATTCAAAATATGGAAGTATAAAATGAAAATGAACGAATAATCCATTAACTGTTTACAAAATACAGTTTTACATCATCTTCCTTAATTGTTAAACTTTGGTATGTATAAAAGAGCCATTTTTAAAATGCAATTTGGGGCTTAAATTTTTCTCATTGTATAAGAATATCTGGGCATCCTTATTGGCGGCTGGAAAATGAAAGCCAGTGTAAAGTTGAAATACTCTACCAAGTTTCAAAAGCAAAATTATAAAATTCTTTTTTAACAGCAAAAAAAGGCATATTTAATCAAGACTAGGCAAATTTGTAAGGACAGAAAGTAGATTAGAGGTTACCAGGGGTTGGGGGAGGGGAAATAGGGAGTTATTTCTTAATGGATACAGAATTTCTGTTTGGAGTGATAAAAACCTTTTGGAAATAGATTGTGGTGTTAGCTGCATAGCATCTGAATGTAATTAATGCCACTGAATTGAACATTTAAAAATAATTAAAATGGCAAAATGTACATCACATATATTTTACACAATAAAAAGAAGGTGCCCTCTCAATAAAAAGCGCACTTACTTTGAACTGTGAGTATGTTTTAGTATACTTCACATGAAATGGGGTATAGGTTCAAAAGTCAGGATATCTAGACCTACACAGGTATGAAAACAATCTGGAATAAAAATACATTTCTGAGAATGGGTGGAATTACCTAGGGAGGGAAGGAAGGGGGGACCACAGAGAAGGCAGGCTGAATCTGTAGTCCATCAGCATTTAGAATTTGACCTGGAGTAGTCAGCAAAGGAGGGCAGGAAAGAAGAGCCAGCGAGTCAGAAGAAAGCCGGAAGCACCAGTGTCCCAGAATCTGGGAGCATGGGTGTTACAGGAGGGCTTGAGTGACTGAGGACCTTGAATGAGATGGGGGGCTGGAGAGCAGTGAGCAGAAGGAGTGATCCACTGAATGTGGCAGCAGAGAGGACCTCAGTGAGGTGCCTGGAGCCATCTCTCTACTATTATGGTGGGAAAAACCTGTGAGGGGCTGAACAGTACCCAGAATTAGGGCAACAAGGCAGTCCTTCATGGGCAAGCTTTTAGAAACGGGGAGGCAAGGCGGGTATATTAGTCCATTCTCACACTGCTATAAAGAAATACCTGAGACTGGGTAATATATAAAGAAAAGAAGTTTAATTGGCTCATGGTTCTGCAGGCTGCATAGGAAGCATAGCAGTTTCTGTTCGGCTTCTGGTGAGGCCTCTGGAAACTTGCAATCATGGCATAAGATGAAGAAGAAGTCAACATTGCACATGGCTGGAGCAGGAGGAAGACAGGGGGAGGTGCTACACACTTTTAAACAACCAGATCCCATGAGAACTCATTCACTATCACGAGAACACCACCAAAAGGGGAAATCCGCCCGCATGATCCAGTCAACGCCCACCAACATTAGAGATTCCAACAGGACATGAGATTTGGGCGGGGACACAAATCCAAACCATATCAACAGGGATGGGGAAATATGGGTCTAGGAAGGTGGTTTGTTTTAAGGTGAAAGATACCAGAGCATGTGTGTAACCTCCTGGGACCAGTAGCCGGGGAAGAATAGAGATCATGATGAGCCGCAGCACTGCATCCTCCTGCCCGAAGATACCTGGAGTCACCCTGTCACCTGCTGCCCCTCCTCCTGGGTGCTGCGCATCAGCACGATCCTGAGCTTCAGCTTTTCATTAAAACTTGCAACCTTTTGTCCCCTTCCCAGTCCCAGGGACTCCAATTCCTTCAGGATAGTCAACATTCTTTCCCCCTTAAAAGCCACAAGCTCCATTTTCTTCCTTCCAAAGGTGTTGGACTTTGGAAACAAAGGCTTGTTCATTGTCCTCTGCGTATAGAAAAACACTGACCCTCTAGAATCCAAAGCTCTGGATACATTTTTTGGTACATAGAGAGAAATTCCCTTTCCTTCTGAGGCAAAGATCCCACAGCTGACCATGGAAGTCACAGTTAAACATTCCATCAGTTTAATCTCTCCCATTAATTTTAAATAACTCCCAGGCCACCTTTTTGTAATTAGCTTTGTAACTGACGTACATAGTGTTATTTAATATGTTGTAAGCATTTTCCCACGTCACTAAATCTTCTTTTACTAAATAGTCATTAATGGTTACACATTATTTTATGTTTTGGACATAGCATAATTTGTTTTACCAATATCATATTGTCAGATATTTAGTTTCAAGTAAATTTTCAAAATTTTCGCTACGCTGAATGATATTACAGTGTTCATTAATTTGTTGGTGTATATCTGACCATGCCCTTAGGACAATTTCCCAGAAGTAGAATTTTGGGATTAGAGGATAATAATATTTTAAGTATTCAAGACAAAATTGTCAATAGAAGATAAATTGTTAATTTATATGGTTAATTTAGTTGGGTACTTCTGTTTTGTCCATTCTGGTAATGCCTTCCCTGAGTTTTCAGCCTGGGCTCTTTGATCAGGAAGAGGAACATTTGCAAAGTAAAAGATACCCTGTGGCTTTGGGTTTCCAGCCAGACTTGAACTTGGTTAAGACTGTGGCCATCCTTTCTCTCAATGAAAAGGAAAGACAGATGATGAGACTTCTTGAATAACACTAATTTTTCTTACTAAACAGTAGGATGAGGTAAGTGGACACAAAACAGAAACATATAAACAATATTTTCTTGGAAATACTCAGAGTTTATAAAATGAAAGGAAATGTATTTGGAAAGGTGTCGAGGATGCATAGGGGTAAAAACGATTTGAGAGGGTCTGAGAAATTATCTGGAGGTGCACAGCATGAAGCAACACATCAAAAGTGTTCAAGACACATCTTTGGGTCTGGAATTGCAAGTAAGAGAATAAATGACAAACTGCTGACAAGTTTACTGAATCTCCCCTGTGACTCCTACTGGGCTAAACAGGCAAGTGAGCAGAGACCCCTGGCATAGAGCTGGAACGCATCACACAGGGCAGCTGCGAGGGGAGTCCAGAGAGCAGGAAAGGGGGATGATTCCGAATTTAGAATATGGCATCGAGCACCGTACTCCCTAAATGCCAACTGCTTTCTCTTCTCCAATCGGTATAATCATAACACCACTGGCTACAATGAAGAAACCTGGTAGAAATTCTGAACCTTAGGAGCCAATATCCTGAAAAATCAGTCTACAGTAAAGGGAGGTTGGATTTATTCTTTGTGTCACTTTCCCGTTAGTTTCTTCTGACCTGCCCCATTCCAGAGAACATCACTGACCTACAGTGAGTAGGAGGCTTCACTGGCTGTTTCGACTGGACCCTTCAGAGCTGGCTCAACCAGAAAATGGTTTTTGTTATTAAACAGTTTCATAGAGTTGGAAACGCGAAACAAAATACAGCAAAAGAAACTCTTCCTCACCCCACCCCCCACATATATATATACACCAATTTTAACTCAATTATTTTTCAGAAGCCTCAGAAAATTCCAGCAAGCAAAGACACCAAACAGAATGTTTGAAGTGAGACTTCTTGAGTCAGAGTTATTCTGATAATTAAGTTAATTCTACATGGTGCTTAGAATGATCCTGGCTTATGGAAATTGTTGACTATGATGCCAGCTCCATTAGGGCAGGGGCCTGCATTGATATTTAATGAACAACAGCAGTGCCTGGTACATGGTATGTAATTCATAAATATTTGTTGGTGACTTTTATTATTGTAGTTGTGAGATCTGAGTAGCATGCATGACACTAGTATTAATAGTAGCAAATATTTATTGAGTGCTTACTATGCACAAGACACCATGCCAAGAGCTTTATATTTCTTATTTCCTTTAGTCCTTATCATAACCCTATGAGATAGTTACTGCTGTTTTACCTCTTTGACGAAAGGTGATACTGATAGCAGGAGAGATTAAGTAACTTCCCCAGATCTACACAGCTAGAAAGTTAATAGCCTGGATTAAAAGCTGGGTAGTCTGGCCCCAGGGCCATATTAGTAAAATAACGAAATATGTTCTCTTGCCAAAACCACTATGTGAAAAATTAAGATGTTACACAAGCCCCAATTTATGGGGTGTCTTGAAGAAATAACATGTAAGTTAGGAAGATACTGGTCATCTGTCTCTCCAGCTGGTGGGGTGGTGTAGATCACCTGACCTTTTCTAGCAAACAGACAATTGCCAAGCCTCCTGCATTTGTGCAGAGATCCTGTCGATTAAGCTGAGCTTCCTCTCCTATATTTATTTATTTTTTTATATTTTATTTTTTTTTTGAGATGGAGTCTCGCTGTCGCCCAGGCTGGAGTGCAGTGGCGCGATCTCGGCTCACTGTAGGCTCTGCCCCCTGGGGTTCACGCTATTCTCCTGCCTCAGCCTCCCAAGTAGCTGGGACTGCAGGCGCCCGCTACCTCGCCCGGCTAATTTTTTTTTGTACTTTTAGTAGAGACGAGATTTCACCGTGTTAGCCAGGATGGTCTCAATCTCCTGACCTTGTGATCCGCCCGCCTCGGCCTCCCAAAGTGCTGGGATTACAGGCGTGAGCCACCGCGCCCGGCCTCTCTCCTATATTTAAAAAATTATTTTTGCATGTTTTCTTTCCCTGTCTTGACTCTCCACACACACATATGTATAGTTTTATATATAGTTATGTATGTGCCTATACACATACATGTATATTACATATATATCTCTGCTTTGCCCTTTGAAAGCAAGTTGCAGATGTTATAACAATTCATTCCTAAATACTTTAGGATGTATCTCCTAAGAATAAGGACATTCTCCTACATAATCACAATGCTATCATTACCTCAAGAAATTTAACACTGAATGAAGACTATTATTTAATCTATAGTTTATATCTTTAGCTTTAAAAAAAAATCCAGGATCATAGATCAAAGACTGAAGATCTTAGATTACATTTATTTGTCATGTTCCTTTGTTTTTCTTTAACCCAGAAAATTCCCTTGCATTTATTTTTCTTTCTGGTGTATTAGTCCATTTTCACACTGCTATAAAGAAATACCTGAAAAAAAAAAGAAATACATGAAACTGGGTAATTTATAAAGGAAAGAAGTTTAATTGGCTCATCATTATGCAGGCTTAACAGGAAGCATGGCTAGGAGGTCGCAGGAAACTTACAATCACGGCGGAAGGTTAAGGGGAAGCAAGCATGTCTTACATGGTGACAGGCAAGAGGAAGTGAAGCAAGAACTTCCAAAAACTTATAAAACCATCAGGTCTCATGAGAATTCACTCATTAGGGGGAAACTGCCCCTTTTATCCAATCACCTCCCTCCCTTGACACATGAGGATTATTACAATTTGAGAGATTTGGGTGGTGACACAGAGCCAAACCATATCACACAGCATAGGCAATTTTAAAGAATACAGGCCAGCTGGTTTATGGAATGTGACATACAATTTGGAAATGTCTGATTTATTCCTCTTAGTTAGATTCAGCTTATGTATTTGTGGGGAAGAACCACACGTAGGTAATACTGAGTCCTTCCCAGTGTATCACATCAGAAACTACATGCCATGTGTTCCATGATTAGAAATGCCAGCCTGGTCAACAGAGCACAACCCTATCTCAAAAAAATAAAAAATATTCAATTTGATTACTTATCCAATGGATTTCTCCACTGTGAAGGCACCTTTTCCTCTCTGTAAATAATTACTAATCAGAGGAATAGCATGTGAAAACCTTGTGACTCTCTGCTTTTCAACAACGTTCATCCAGTGGTTTTACTACCCATCGGTGATCGCTGCCTATGTCAATGATTGCATTTGTAACTGTAAAACGCCCCACTTGCATTTGACTTTTTAAGAGAAGGATTATTTGGGAATGAAGCTCCCATGCATCTAGGCCTTTTTTTTTTTTTTTTTTTTTGAGACGGAGTCTCACTCTGTTGCCCAGGCTGGAGTGCAGTAGCAGGATCTTGGCTCACTGCAAGCTCCGCCTCCCGGGTTCACGCCATTCTCCTCCCAGGCCCTTTTTAAATCCTTGCTTAGGCATCCTACTCCTTGTGTCTCTGTTGAGAAATAGAGCAAAATCTTTTAAAAAATTTACTAGGATCTCAAACCATTTTCACATTCAGCAGTTTTGTAACCAAACAAATGAACTCCAGAGTTTCAGGCCATGGCCAAGAAGACACCATGGTATTTTCAGTAGAGAAACACTTCCTTGTGTATCTATAAAGTTTTCAAAATTATCTGTGGGATATTTGACATAAGAAGGCACTAGTGAGCAACCAAAGAAGGCAACTGCTCTAACATAAATAGACCATTACTCTAACTCATCTTTTCAGTCCCTTTGGAGTTTAATGTTAACAACTACAAATAAGGTAAAAACTAGTCAGAAATTAACATGCAGTCATTGAGTAGAATACATTCATTCTCTTTCCATTCATTTACTCAGTCTTAACACAAACGCGGTTTCAGGTGCAGGCTTGCTCTTCATTACTGATGGCTGAGATGAAAGACTGAAGGTGAGAATGCCGACTTTATCTCAGGTTACAGATGTCAGAGGGAAGACAGGCGGGGTGGCACATGCCTGTAATCCCAGCTACTCCGGAGGCTGAGGCAGAGGATCACTTGAACCCAGCAGTGAGCTATGATTGCACCACTGCACTCCAGCCTGGGCAACAGAGCAAGATCTTGTCTCAAAAATATAAAAAATAAAGAAATAAATGTAAGAGTGTTAGCAAGCTTAAGATTTTTGGTTAAAAATTACAAATCTTCAAAGAAATTTAGAGCTATTATCCTACAAGATTAGATTTATCCCTGAGGAGCAGGCAGCAATCTCTGAGGAGGCTGAGCTCCTGGAATTCCATCTTCAGTCCATTTCTTTTTAGACTTTTTTTTTTAACCAACTGACCTTCTTCTGCATCATTTTAAGAAAAATAGTCAAGGTCTAGGAAGTTTTAGGAAGAAAATGTCCAGTTGGATGTCATTCCCCTCTTCTCATCGTTCTCAAATTCTGTAATTTCATTTATTTCATTCAATTCATCATTTTTTAACGTGACAGTCACCAGGTTTGGGGCTGTGAATCCAGATACAGCAAGAAGAAAAGTAAAGGCTATTCAAGCAAAAACTGATGGCAGTGGTTTCTGCCTTCTGGGGAAATAGCCAAATTCTAATCGGGAACAGATGATACTTGGATTTAGGGGAGCATCTTGATGAGGCTTGATGGACCCTCTTGGGTAAGAAGGGTGAGTGCCCACCTTCATCCCAGCTCACTCACAGTGAGCCTGACTCCAGAGCTGCCTCCACCCAAAGCAGCTGCCCCTGGGAAAGGGGCTAAGCCACAGCACTACAGCCCTGTGAGTTCTTATTGCCCAGATGTCTTCAGTGTTCTCTGCCATCCGAGTGAGAAGTGCCTTGAATATCTATGGAGAAGCAGGGGTTGTTGGTTTTTTAAAATTTTCTTACTGAGAAGAAAAAATAACAATATCCTAGCAAGCCTCTTGCTGAGATTGGAGGTTCAGAAGCCCTAGATAACTTAATAGCTAAGTCTCACTGCAGAGACCCTGGGCACTGGAAAGAAATAGGCACCCTAAACAGCTGTGGCTTTGAGTGACTTTGCCACTGCAGCTGTCGCAGAAAGTCTCAGTAAGACTGAAGATTTAACAGACATAGGGACTTTCTCAAGCTCCAATGTGTATAGTCATCAGTTTCAGAATATTAATGAGAAATTGATACATATATACACACATCTATAGATATATATGTGTATGTCTATATTATACACATGATATACACTACACCTTAATACACGTGTATATGTTTAATTACATGAATAAATGTGCACAAAATTTATCAATACATATAATTTTCAATTCAATGTGTATTCCTTTGTTTCCTTTGTTTTATGTAACCTTTTTTTTGAGAAGGAGTCTCGCTCTGTCGCCCAGGCTGGAGTGCAGTGGTGCCATCTCTGCTCACTGCAAGCTTCGCCTCCTGGGTTCACGCCATTGTCCTGCCTCAGCCTCCAAAGTAGCTGGGACTACAGGCGCCCGCCACCATGCCCGGCTAATTTTTTTGTGTTTTTTTAGTGGAGACGGGGTTTCAACGTGTTAGCCAAGGTGGTCTCCATCTCCTGACCTCGTGATCCGCCCACCTCGGCCTCCCAAAGTGCTTGGGGAGGATAGTCAAAATATTGTACATGGGAACTAGAAAAGTTTGCAACTAACATGAGCTATATGCTAGAAATGCACAGTATATTTTTGGATGGAGAAATTTATCATATACTCTTTGGAAAGAGAATAACAAAGCAGGACAGAAAGTGAAATAATTAGTTCAAATATGCCCCTCAAAGGGAATTGTCAGTAATTAGTACAGGCAAGGAAATAGTTGGGCAATTCAGTTTATTATTCCTTTAAAGATTATTCACTGGACACTTGCACTAGTAGCAAGTTACAAAGGTGACTAAGACAGTTGCTGCCTTTAAAGGTCTCACAGTAGAGTGGAGAAAACAGATGTATGAACAGAAAATTTAGCACTATGTGACGAGGGGTGAGGTAGAAAACTGTGTAAGTAATTATAGTGGCATCAAGAAAAAGACTCTAACCCAATCAGCAGTAGGAAGTGGGGAGGGGACAGAGAGGATGTCCTGAAAGACTTCTGGAGAAAGCGTGTATTAGTCAGAGTTCTTCAGAGAAATAGAACCAATACAACAGATATATATGGATAGATAGATTGATTTAGATGGATGGATATAGATACAGCTGTAAAGAGATTTACACAAATATGTAAGAAATTGGCTTATGCAACTATAAAGGCTGACAAGATCCAGGAGACCTGATGGTGCAGTTCTAGTCCAAGTCTGAATGCCTGAGAACCAGGAGAGCTAATGTTGTAGTTGCAGTTCAAATGCCAACAGGCTTGCAACCAAAGAAGAGCTGATGTTTCAGTTCAAGTCCAAAGGCAGAACACAACCAATGTCCCAGCTCTAAGCAGTGAGACAGTTCTCTTCTATTTGTGGGAGGATCAGCTTTTTTTGTTCTAGTCAGGCGTTCAACTGATTGGATGAGGCCCACTTACATTTGAGAAGGAAATCTACTTTACCCTGTCTGTGATTCAGATGTCAATCTCATCCAGAAAAACCATCACAGACACATCCAGAAAAGGGGTTGAAACGTCTGGGCACCCTCTGCCCCAATCAAGTTGACCATCATAAGACGATGCCTGAAATAACTCTTAAAGAATGGAGTGTAACTTGCTAGACTGTGGAATAAGGTGACTATTCTAGGCAAAGAGAAAAGAACAGACACAGGCACGCACACACACACACACAGTGTGTATAGAAATTCACATGCAATTCTAGCTGAAAGCTCTTGAAGCAATGGAGAGACTTTAAGATGATAATAAACAGCAATTAGTAAGTTTTATGTAAGTGTAGGATGAAAGAGAATTGTAGGGAGGAGACCAAACAAATGTGCAAACACTATCTTCTTTCATTACTTAGAACCTACAAAGCAATTTTCAGTGGAAAATGCCCACCTCCCAGTGATGTTATCTTTCAGTCACATTATGATAAACTGTTATCAGACTGAATGGAGGGGTCAAAGAATGGATTAAACTTACCCTGAATTCCTCTCTATCACAAATATGTCTCCAGTAACAATGAATTTTTCTTGTAAGAAAACATAACAGTTGAGAGAAAAAATTCTATGCACCACTACATTACTGCTCACACATGCCCCAAAATCCCAACCACAAAAGATAGTAAACGCAGTCCATGTTAGGCTTCATCTTTGTCCATCTCACTTTTGGGTAGAATGGTACAGTTAGCCAAGCATCGCATCAAGAGGATAGAGAAATTGGCATCCTTGAAAGAATTCTAAGAACATTCTCAGACACTGAACTCTCAAGTTCAAGGACTCTAGCCACCTCAGCCTACTACCAGGCTAATAATAGTAGTAATGATATCAAAATGTTAAAGACAATTAACATTTATTAAACACTTCTGTTGCTAAGCACTTTACATAGATCATTTTATTTAATCTTAACTACAATTCTATGAGATATGTAATCTTATAATCCCTCTTCCATATATGTAAAAAGATGAGATTCTGAAAGGTTAAATACTTTTGTCAAGTTCATATAGCTAATATATGGTAAAGCCAGGATTCAAAATTAGGCCAGACACACGAGATCGTGCCACTGCACTCCAGCCTGGGCAACAGAGTAAGACTCCATCTGTAAATAAATAAATAAATAGATAGATAAATTTAGGCCAGGCACAATGCTCCATACCTGTAATGCCAAAACTTTGGGAGGCTGAAGGAGGAGGATCCCGTGAGTCCAGGAGTTCAAGACTAGCTTGAGCCTTATAGTAAGGCCTCATCTCTTAAAAAAAATAAATAAATAAAAATTAGCCAGGTGCAGTGGCTTGTCCCTGTAGTCCCAGGTACTTGGGAGGCCGAAGCGGGAGGATAACTTGAGCCCATTATGTCAAGGCTGTAGTGAGCCATGATCATACCACTCCACGACAGCCTGGGCAACAGAGTGAGACCTTGTCTCAAATAAATAAATGAATAGGTGTGTCTAATGCCCTTCAGCCTGATTAGAATCAGAAAATCTGGGTTTGAACCTGGTGCTGTCACTTACTAAGTAGGTGACTTGAGTGTTTCTTGTAAATATAATGGTATGATGTATACAAGCACTTTGTAAACCAAAACCCGTGAGACCACTGTAAGGTTGTATTATTTATAAAGTGAAGGTTGCTATACTAACAGGTGGCAATAGAGAAAAATTAAAGTGAAGGATTTTCCAAATGAAATATATTCCAGCAGCCCTTGACAATCACATGTACTTTCTAAAGACATGCAGAGAGACTGTCTCTAGCCCCCAGACATTGTGAAAAAGCAGTCTCAGGTGTGTAATTTATTGATCAGGTTTGCAATTTTTTTAGGCTTTTGGTTACACAGGTAATCATATAAAATTACTTCTAACAAGCTATAGGAAATTTATGTTCATAAAAACAGTAATTGTTGTAATCTAATATTATGAATAATTGTACTAAAATATAAATATACATTAAATACTTGTTCCTACAAGGAATAAGAACTATTTTTCAGTTCTGAAATTATATTCAACCTTACTTTAGATGACTCAGCTGATTTCCAGCATGGACAGTGAAATGAGTGAATTTTACTTACGACATGCCTGGTCTCAACACAGTACACTTCCAACCAGGGTGATCTAAGCAAATCAGAATGATACTTGCTTTTAAGAAGTTTAAACAATTTCAATTTCCCTGGCAAAAGAGTAAGTTCTTGTAAGGTTAAAGTCTTGACAGTCAGCAAAAATACTTGTTCAGATGCCAAAAGATCCTAGTCACATTGGCACCACTAGTATTACAACAAAAGTGTCAGTACAGGTAAACTTACAATTTGCCCATCATTTTGGATTGCAGCTGAAATACAAGTCAAAATATCCTACTCAAGTTAATATTTGAGACTTTTCTCTTTGTTCTTTCCCAGTAGATCATGGAAATGTGAGGATTGCGTGAAACTTTAATAATAATAATGATTATGGAAATAAACACTAAATTTAGAGCTTACATAGTGATGGAAACAGTTACAAACATTTTACAAATATTAGTTTAAAAGAACTTCTCAAGAAGCTTATAGGAGCTAGTGTGTCAATTAGCATTTACTTTATAACAAATTACTTTACGACCTAACAGTGTTAAACAATAGCCCTCATTTTTGCTCACAATTCTGCTGTTCAATGATTTGGACTGGGCTCAGCAAAGTGGTTCTTCTGGTCTTGATTGTGCTTATTTATGTATTTGTGTTTGAATGGTGTTTGGCTGGGGGCTTTCTGGTCTAGGATAGCCTCAACAGGGATGGCTTGTCTCTGTGCTGTGTGATCTCTCATTCCTGAACACAGTAGCCTGGACTTGTTCATATGGCAGCTGGGCATGTTTCTGAGAAAGTGGAAGCAGACAAGGCATCTTAAGGTCTAGGTTCATAACTGGCACACTGTCACTTCTATCACATTTTACTGACCAAAGCAAGTCACCAGGCTAGACCAGATTAAAAGGGTAGGAAACAGACTTCACTTCTTGACAGAAGGAGCTGCAAAGTCCCATTGCAAAGAATATGCAGACATGGAGTAAAGACTGTGGACATTTTTGCAATCTACCACACATGCGTACTCTTACTGTTACCATTCTTCAATGAGGAAACGAAGGCTCGGAAAGGTTATCAAACTAATGGAAAGTCACACAGCACCCTGATTTTCATTTCTCTCTTAATCAGTTATTTCCCTACCCTGTGAAAAAGAATATGTATTGAGTTAAATCTGAGTGATAATGAATTTAAACAAGATTCAAGCTAAACTTTAAAGTGATTTGGCAAGGCTTATTCAAATTTTGGCCCCAGCCACAAAGAACACACTAGTACCCTAGTAAATCAGAAAATGGTATTTGTCTTTTGAGAAGAGAGTGAATACAACAATTTATCACACTTTGAAAGGAGAACATACAGTTGGTTTTCCTTTTAGTTTTAAGGACAAAAAGAGAAATATTTGCCTTCTGCCTTTCCTCATATATCACAAGAAAATCTCATGACTTTTTCATTCAGAATGGAAAATGGAGTTCTCTTTTTCAAGGTTTTCTTAGGAGTTGGCAACATTTTAAGTATGTAAACTGGGGTTGGATGCTGTGAGTTCAGTCTGGTGTCAGCAGCCACCTTGTCTAAGTGCCCTGTCCCCCCCAAGGTTGGATCAAGCTGGTCAGCTGGCCACTACTCGGATGAAGGAACTTATGAGTGATTTAGAGCAATTTTTCACCCTGGGCTATGAAAGTCCAGAATGAGCAGGTTGAATTGTTAGAAGCGAAGCCTCTGTCGGTTATTTATCATGGGACTTCAAAATTCCTCACACTTTCACACAGTGTTTGACTTAATCGGAGGTCATCAGAAAGGCAAATATTCAAAACGTTTAATTGGTTATTCTGGGTAATGTTATAAGTGACTTTTATTTTCATCTTTACAGTTTTATTTTGTGAACAAAAATTTCTACCATAAAGGTATATTTTTATCATCAGAAAAAAATGATTTAAAAGATCTGTTAGAGGCAAATGAATGAAGATGGAATTTGGAATCTACACCAAATATCATCATTTATATTTCAGATAGGTAAGGATAACAATACTTTTTCTTAGGATCATCCTTGAATTACACATAAAATATACCAGCCTGGGGAAGGCCCCGTCTTCTCAGCCAGCCAACAACTCCCAAGCTGTGGCGACGCTCCCAGGTCATGAAGTCAGTGGATTGCCGCTGCTGAAAAAACTCTGAGGCTGAGGATGAAAGTTTGTGTTTCTTTAAAGAAAAGAAAGTCCAATTGGTTCTCATATTAATGAACCTTACGTACCAAAGTATCCCTTATTGAAGCACCCTGGTCAGCCCTTGACCAGTTGAAAACTTTTATGTTCCTTCTTTTCTTTCCACCTCCTCCTTTGTGCTTTCTCTATCTATAAAATATTGTAATTGGCTGGTGCAAGAGACATTAAAAAACAGCTGAGAATTTACACCTTGTATCACAAGACGCCTTCATGTGGAGATCCCTCACAAGGCAGCCCATTTATTTTCTGATCACCTCTATTTATTAGAAGTGATCATTTCTGGGCATCCTCAAAAGTCTTTCCTATCTCTTTTCTACCCTAGCCTGGATAGATGCGCATCCTTCATTCCATACTACACTGCATTTTATCAGATCTGGACTTACCACCCTGGTGGTGATGGTCTTATTTACACAAATATCTTCTTTGCTAGTATGTGAGCTCTGTAAGAGCAAGAGCTGAGTGTGGTTCATGTTGGATGCCTAGCACTGGGACAATGCCTGGTTCATAGTACATGCTCATTTAACAGTTGTTGATTGAGGGAGTGAATGAATGGTATGGTTTACTGAATTTCCGATGGAGGTGGACCCTCCCTAGAAGGAGGGCCCAATGAATAATGTAAAGAAAAACGGCTTGCCTTCTTGCTACCTGGCATAATCACAATTGGCCTGCAAGTATTGGGCAGAGAACTGTTTACAAGGCTAATCTCCCAGCTCCTGGTGCCACTACAACCCTGGGAGCACACAATTTCATGATACAAAGCAGGAAAGGGCTTAAGAAACTCATCAGACGACTTTTTAGACATCAAAACACTCTTATGAAATCATATTTTGATGAATGAAGGGTAAATTAGTAGGAAACATGTGGATTAAGAGTGCCCCGGAGCACAATTTGGTTGAGAAACCAAGAGGCCAAGCATCTGCCTTCATGTAGTTGGAGTTTCTCAAACCAACGCATTCAAGTCTCACTTGCAGAAACGCCAAGCCTTCCTGTCACACCACCAGGCAGGCCAGTGAGGTCTTTAGTGATCCCCACTAGTGAGTCAGGGCCCAAATGCACATGACAGGGGCAGGTGCTCCAGGTAGTTTAGCTTTGCTTTGTTATTTATTTATTTATTTATTTATTATTATTTTTTTGAGACAGGGTCTCATTTTATCACCCAGGCTGGAGTGCAGTGTCTCGATCAGAGCTCACTGCAACCTCAAATTCCAGGACTCAAGCGATCATCCTGACTCAGCCTCCCAAATAGCTGGGACTACTGGCACGTGACAACATGCCTAATTTTTAAATTTTTTGTACACATGAGGTCTCGCTATGTTGCCCAAGCTGGTCTTGAACACCTGTGCTCAAGACATCCTCCTGCCTCAGCTTCCCAAACTGCTGAGATTACAGGCATGAGCCACTGTGCCTGGCCCAGGTAGTTTTTCTTAATGCATGGTGTGGCTTCACCAAGAATCCCTGGTGGGATCTGTTCCCGCAGGATCAGAGCTTGAGGCATTCAGTGAGGGCTCATTAGAGAAGACATTCCAGGCTCTGTCAGGGGAGAAATTTTGACAGCATAATTGAATTCCAAGATGGGACCAGAAGGGTGAAAGGTGTAGAAATCAAGTCAGGGAGTGGAGAAGAGCAAAGAAGTTTGGCTCACAGAGGAGTCCATGGGTCTGGAGAAGCCGATCTTGCAGAAGAGTGCAAAGCTCTCCATCTGAGACAGTTCTGGGGTCGCTTGTGTCTGGCTTGTTGCATCCATCATGATTCTCTACTGTTTATCTGCCTCTGACCCTCTCCCTCTTACCTGTGTACCCTCTGACACTCTTGAGATCCTAGTGGAGAATACATCTCAGCGTTATAAGAGAGAATCCTTTTCTAAACTTCTCGACACAAGATTATCTACTTTCTGCTTGGATTCGCTCATGGATGTGGAGATCACTCCCTCTCAAAGCAACCCATTTCTTTTCTGATCACCTCTAATTACTAGAAAACTCTTGCTTGTACAAAGCTGAAATCTCATTCCCTAGAACATTGACCTTGTGGTCTGCATCCTGCAGAAACACAGATTAGGTCTAAAAAATACATCTGCATGACGGACCTTCCACTTCTCTGTGAGCCCAACAGCCTTAATCCCTTCTGCTCCTTCCAATTGCTTTCTAGACCCTGCACCCTTCTGGTTACATCTTGGAATTCACTTTAGCTTGTCAAAGTCTTGCAAAACGATAATATCCCTAAAACTGTAATAGGAAAACTGTATCCCTAAAACCCTTTGCAGTATTATTTTTTAATCACAATCTGTATAGGTCATTTCAATGAGAAAAAGTTGGTGGTGATGGTATGAGGGAGTGGTTAGAAGCTAGAGTTTCAGGCTCCCAGCTACAAAGTTGTTTATTTTCAGGAGGAATTTCAACAGCAAAGATGTCTTTGTAAGCTTATTTTGATTTTGCAACCTAAAAATAATAAACAGGTTTATCAAAACTGGGAGCGGGGGAAGGAAACTAAATACTGAGCAAATTCTGAACTGCACGTAAGCCCAGATGAAAATCAACACGTTTTGAGGCTGGAAAAGTAAAAGGAAGCCATTGACAACCATCAGTGAAAATCAAAGGAAAACAATGGCCCCGAGTGGTCACTGTGTGCTCTGGGCTGTCTGCTGCACACCAGGCTATTTCCCAGTTGAGACCACACTATCGGCCCACAGCACGCTCGGAAGTCACATAAAGCAAAAATACTCTCTAATGAACTGATTTCTTCTATCCAGTTCACATGATGAAAATTTGTCTGGTAGAAAGAAAAATCGTGTCATTGAGCTGTGATTTTAACGTCAAAAGATACAGCATCTTTAGCCAGGCATGGCGGTGCATGCCTGTAGTCTCAGCTACTCAGGAGGCTGAGATGGGAAGATCGCGTGAGACCAGGAGTTGGAGGCCAGCCTGGGCAATATAGTGAGAATCCATCTCTACAAAAAGTGAAAAAACAGCTGGGCATGGTGACAGGTGCCTGAAGTCTCAGCTACTCAGGAGACTAACTGCATCCCTAAAACCCTCTGAGATGGGAGGATCACCTGAGCCCAGGAGTTTGAGGCTTCAGTGAGCTACGATCATACCCTGCATTCTAACCTGGGCAATAGAGCAAGACTCCATCTGTTAAAGAAAAAATTAAAAATAAAGGAAAAAATAATAAAAAGAGATACAGAATCAGTCACGTCCCCCATTCTAAATCTTTTTCTATCAGTGAAGCCTCATTTCTTAGGAAGCATGCTTGCTGCATCCCGGTGTAAAGACAGCAGCTTTAAGATGCACTGGGCAAAGCCACCTGTGCCTGTCACTGCCCACCCCACACCCCACCTTTAAGCATATTCCCCTCAGCCTTGATCATGCTCTGGTACCCTGTGGTCAATACTTCTTATACCATATGTTGATAACTGGGAGAACCACGAAGAAACAGAATTTTCATATGAGGTTAAGTAGTGCTTTAACTGGAAGTGACTGTAAGTGGGTTCAATGTACATTGACCCAGTTAAGTTTGGGAACTCTAACTGCAGGCTGAAATTGAAATTGCTTTCCCGTGCTCTCTGTGAGCGGCTGCTGAGAACCAGGACAAGTGTGTCTAGCTGAGTGTTTTCCCTCCATCTTTCCACTGGTTTGAAAGCCATTGAAATGGGCTCTCCTCTCACATCCCCACACTTCAGAAATGATTGAAGTTCTGGTCTTAGCAACCACCTAGATTTGGTATTTCAGAAATCAGAGATCTTAAAGGCAGATGATGACTTGGGGAAATGGCCTCTGGATATGAAATGCAGCAAACAGCACCTCCCTCCCCTTTGCTGGAGGGAGTGCTGTCCACATTCTGCATCTCTGGGTCGTTGTTTTCCCTCTGGGATGATCATTTCATGGGCTAAAAAGCCATAACCATAAAGAAGAAAATGCTCTAAAGTGAAGTGTTGCTTTAATCTTTCCATCACTCCCTGCTGTCTCAGCAGCAAAAGGACCTGGACTTCCCCCTGTTTGGATGTGAAAAAGAAGTCTCTGCCCCACCCCCATTCCACATTCCTCTCATGGGACAAAGAGCAGGGATGGGAGGGAGGGTTCATTTCAAAGGAAGAGTGAAAGATGTAGCTCCTCACTGGTGTCACTTAATCTGTGATGGTGGAAAGCAGGCTCTTTTCTGTTTACTGGATACTGATCAGAGATAGGATGATGGCCAGGGCACAGGACATGGGGATCGTGAGAACCAGGCCGGGAGGGCTTCTCTCAGTTGTGGGAGTGAGGAAAGCTGCCCTCACAGCTTCGAAGCGAGACTTGGCAATGTGATACAGATGGCAATGAGCAGCAGAGAAAAGTGAAGAGCCCTGGTTCTAGCCCAGGCGGGGCCCTCACCCCTGGACTCGGGCCTGGTGTGCCTGGAGTGGGAGAGGTTCATCTGCTAAGGGCACTGGGGACCTGGAGACTCCACCTTCAGTGTTCCTTGTCACTGATTGTGATTTTACTTGGGCAGGTTGTAGCTTAAGCTTCAGCTCCTTCACCTCGAAAGTGAGAGTGTTGGCCTTGAACCCTAGGTGATCTCAGTGACAACTCCAACTCTTCAGGTCCATTTACTCATTCATTAGTTTATTTGTTTAATCAGTAGTCACTGGGCTTAGGCCTATTAAATAAAGAGATTGGATTAGATCTTACCCTAGGCACCATTATTCGAGTTATTTCCTTCCTTTTTCCCTCTCTCCCTCCTTTCCTTCCTTCCTTTTTTCCTTCTTTCCTTTTTTCTTTCCTTCCTTTCTTCCTTTTTTCCTTCCTTCCTTTCTTTTTTCTTTCCTTTCTTCCTTTTCCCTTCCTTCCTTTTTTCTCTCTCCCTTTTTCTCTTTCTTTCTCCCTTTCTCTTTCTCACTCTCTCTCTTTCTTTCTCCCTTTCTCTCTTTCTTTCTTTCTTTCTCGCTCTCTTTCTCTCTCTTTCTTTCTTTCTCCCTTTCTTTCTTTCTTTATTTCTTTCTTTCTTTCCTTCTTTCTTTCTTTCCTTCTTTCTTTCTTTCTTTCCTTCTTTCTCTCATTCTCTTTTTCCCTCTCTCTTTCTCTCTCTTTTTCTTTTGAGACAGGGTCTTGCTTTGTTGCCCAGGCCAGAGTGCAATGGCACAATCATACCTCACTGCAGCCTTGAATTCTTGGGCTGAAGTGATTCTTCCACCTCAGCCTCCCAAAGTGATGGAATTAGAAGCATGTGTCACCATACTAGCTAATTTTTTTTTTTTTTTTTTCAGAAAAGAATCTTATGTTGACCAGGCTGGTCTCAAACTTCTGGCCTCAAGCTATCCTCCTGCCTCAGCCTCCCAAAATGCTGGGATTATGTGAGCCACTGTGCTCAACCTAATTATTTTTTTTCTAGATATCAAACAATCCCTTTTCCCACCTACAAATTCCTGGGCAGACAGCTGAATGCTGAATTTCAAAACTAGTTGCCCTTTTGAGTTAAACTGTTTCTTAAAATAAAAATTGTTTATGCGGAGGAGGGTACCTCACAAAGCACCCTCTACCTCAGTGGGAATTAGCTTATAACTTTAGTACTGATGATAATGAAATTCTGAGCAACCGTGCAAATCTAATGGGGGCAAAGAAGAGAATGGAGAATGAGAGAACAGGAAAGCGTGGGCTCAGGAGGGATCCTGACTGTGTGCGAGTACTGGATGCTGGGAAAGAGAATTATTAGGACAGGCAGGATGTTGTGCAGGGCCTCGGATCCTGGGCAAAGCATAAGGCGTGGAAGCTCCATACTACTCTGAGAGTGTCTATGGCCAATCGCACTGACTTGGCAAAACAACTGAGGCCATTTTCCTGCATTTATTTCTGAATCAGAGAGTAATGTCATTCGCAAAGACTCATGGGCCTCATTTCTAGACAGGAAAAATCTCCCTTATTATCTTCTTAAATTATTTCCTGTAGGTTCCCCTCAAGTAAAACCACTAAGCTCCCACTGATCCGGTTCCCACTGACACATGGGAGTGGTGCCCTCAGTAAAGGAAACTCAAGCCCCTAGAAGTTGGCACAAAGTGATATGTGTTTCAGTTCAGGCTGGTTACACAGAAAATGAAGGCATTTTCCCTCCAAATCCTGAAAGGAAGGGGATATAGCGAGCTCATGAGGCACTCTGCTTCCCTCGGTGGGAGGTTGTTTACCTGCCCTTCTGGGCTTCGTGATGGAGTAAGCCTCCATAGCTGAGCCGGACTCTCTCCATTCTCAAACTGCTTCAGGGCCATTGATGTGCATCCAGCCTGTTAGCTTTCTGGGATTAATAACATCTACTGTTGCCATAACAGCTTGCAATCTGCACTTTCAGAGACATTGATCTCATATGCATCTCATGTGCATTTCCTGTTTATTCACTGTACATCTCATGTTCATCTCCTGGGCACGTGCAGGACAGGGACAGGGAGCAGCAGCACAATTTGATGGCTGAGGAAACTAAGGCTCAGAGAGGCAGTGAAGCGACACCATAGGTTCACAAGGCTGGAAACAACAGGGACAGCTAAGGGGGAGGCTCAGGATGGCTGATCTCTGCAGAGGTTTTGCATGGACCCCTGGGCCTTGTTAAACCATAAGTCCTTCAAGGGTCCCCCCGAGCTCCACGCGAGTCACAGGGCTCCTTCTGTGGAGGATGGCTCCCCACTTGCAGGTCATTTCTCAGATGCCAGAACAAAGCATCTTCTCACCAGAGCCCAGAATTCTAAGCTCCATTTGCCTTATGTGCCCAAGGTTGTCCTGGAAAAGCTTACAGAACTCTAGGGAAAGAAGAAGCAGAGAGATGCTGTTAGGAGAAAAAGCCAGAGTGTCAAGCACTGGACAGGGAAAAGTGGGGAAAAGTTCAGGGACGGCTGTCTGGAAGGGCCCCTAAGTAGTCCCAGAGTTTAGCAGGAGGTGGTCCTGCCTCCTATCCCCAGTCCACACTCACCTTCCCCCCTTTCATAAAGCTCAGCACCATCAAATCAACACAGTGCATCTTCAGGTCATGTGCATAAATTGGGGAGCTCAGAGACAACCAGACGGAAGACCCAGGAAACAGTCTGAACCCATTAGTGCTAGAAAGCCAACACCATAATACCCTTCTACACGGATGCTGCAGAGAGAGCTTGCTCTTCCTTGGCTGCTAGGGCGAGCTGGGTGGGTTTGAAGTGGTGGCCTCCCCTCTCAAGGCTCCCTTTCCAGGGGGCGTTGTACTTCTGTGACTGCTCTTCTTTCTCAGAGCTGCTTTTGATTTCTAGTTCCCTCTGCACAACACAAGTATCCAGGTTGCAGCACTTTGAGAGGCCGAGGCGGGAGGATCACTTGAAACCAAGAGTTCAAGTACCAGCCTGAGCAGCATAGCGAGACCCTGTCTCTACAAAAAAAAAAAAAAAAAAAAAAGGAATAATGGGTGGATAGTGTTATGGATAGATGGATAGATTTATGATAAAGCAAATATGGCAAACTGTTAAGTATGGAATCTACATAGTGGATACTCTTTATGGGGACTACTGTATGTGTTTTAGCCAGCTTGGCCTGCTATAACAGATACCACAGGCTGGGTGACTTAAGCAACAGAAACTTCTAACAGTTTGGGAAACTGGAAGTCTGAATGGGTATTCACTGTATGGCTCTTTCAATCTCCTGTATGTTTGAATAGTTTCGTAATAAAATAGTGGCAGAAAAAATGCTTCCAAGTAAATGAGATGTGTTTCATTAGTGGATAAAATTGGCATTAGAAAAGGGAGTTGAAAGGGCTGGGCATGATGGCTCACAACTATAATCCCAGTACTGTGATTGGGAGGCTGAGGAGGGAGGATCACTTGTAGCCAGGAGTTTGAAGCTGCAGTGAGCTGCGATCATGCCACTGCACTGCAGCCTGGGCAACAGAACCAGATCCCGTCACCCCCAAAATTGTTTTAATCTAAAATAAAATAAAAATAAGCATCTGGGTGGCAATGTGGGCCCTGGGCTCTGTGTGCAGCTAGGAGCAACCTATGCCTCTCTGTTAGTTTCACTTTTGCCACTAAGCAAGCTTTTCTGAGCATTTGGGGGCTGAAAGCTGACTTGACTCTTCTCTCATGTTGATATTAGTCCCGCAGACCAAAATTCACCCTAGTGAGTAAACGTTCTGCTTGCAGGATGCAAAGATCTTTGCAGGGCAGAGCAAAATACAGAGAAATGAATGGGGGACAGAGGAGGAAGGCGGTTAGCTTGTCCAGTGTTTTCATTTTGATTTTTTTAGGCTTAAAAAAACCCGAGAGTTTGTTTTTACAAGCTTCTCTACCATCATCTGTATTCTAGGGTTCTTTGAAATACATTTCTGTGATCAAAATCTAAAAAGCTAAACTGTAATCAAAGCTAGATATCTGTAAATAATCTGTTACGTAAAACCAGACACCACCACATTGTTTATAATGATTTTTTCCCAAATAAGAGCTGAGCTGAGGGGTAGCTTTTTGCCAGATTTTAGGAGAAATTTCCATTTGTTGAGTATTTTTCCCACAATATATTGGTGCAAATTAGATAGTGTATGGTGTATATATGCATGCATATGTCTTGTTCTGTATTTTGTCTTTCAAAATTATATTCTTAAATTTCAAAGTGGTAGAAACTATTTCTAACTTAATATCTTATACTTTTCCTTAATTTTTGCCATAATGTACCCTCAGGGTTACCTGTCTAGGTTTGTTTATTCTGCTTTCTTTCCCAGTAAGCAAGACAGAATCTCAACACCCATGTATTTCGAACAGTGAAAAACTGCCTGTCACACTTTAGCAGTTACTTGTCTGTGCTAATTAGAGCAAAGTATTGCGAATCAAGGCAGGCAGAAGGTGGGAAAACAGACATGCCCGTGAAGTTTTGAGATGTGTTTCTGATTCTGGGGCTTTTTGATTAGATGGAGAGGTCACTTGAGCAGAACTGACTGGGAGTCGGCCCTGCCCGGCTTCTCCACTGGGACTCCGCCTCCCCACCCCATTGCTCCCTGCCGGCTGGGGCTGGGCAGCCTAAGCAGTGTTTCATGTCTCTTCGGCTTTCCTAGAATTAGGCACTTGGTAGGACCTGGTTACAAAGAGCTTTCTCAACATGTTAAGAAGTAATGGAATTGTGTCCTTGGCAAAACTTGGGATGAAAGGAAGCAGGAAGAATGGGTAGGGCATGTATTAAAACAGAATATGGTAGCCACCACTTATCCATGGAGGATGCGTTCCAAGCTCCCCAGTGGATGGCTGAAGCCATGGGCAGTACTGAACACTATATATGCTTCGTTTTTTCCTACACGTACATAGTCACTATAAAGTATAATTTATAAATTAGGCACAGTAAGAGATTATAACAATAACTAATAAGATACAACAATTATAGTAATACACTGTAATAAAAGTGATGTGTATGTGGTCTCTCTCTCTCTCTCTCAAAATATATTATTATTCTGTACTCACCTATTTTTTGGAGCATTGTTGATTGTGGGTAACTGAAACAACGTAAAGGGAAATTGCAAGGGGGACTCCTACATGCATTTTAGCCAGCTCCGCCTGCTGCAAAAGATTCCACAGCCTGGGCGGCTTAAGCAACAGAAACTTCTTTCTCACCGTTTTGGGAGCTGAAAGTCTGGGATGAGGGTGCCAGTATGGTCAAGGGTTTTTTTGTTTTTGTTTTTGCTGGTTTTGAGACAGGGTCTTAGTCTGTCACCCAGGCTGGAGTGCAGTGACGCAATCTTGGCTCACTGCAGCCTCAGCCTCCCGGGTTCGCGCAATCCCCCCATCTGACATTTGAGTGAGATCCCACCTCAGCCTCCCAAGTAGTTGGAACTACTGGCACATGCCATCATACCTGGCTAATTTTTGTATTTTTCGTAGCTATGGGGTCTCACTATGTTGCCCAGGCTGGCCTCAAACTCCCCAACTCAAGCGATCCATCTGCCTCAGCCTCCCAAAGTGCTGAGATTACAGATGTGAAACATCACACCCAACCACGTTCAGGTTCTTGATGAGGGCTCTCTTCTGGGTTATGTCCCAAAAAGCCTTTCCTTGGTGTGTGCACAAAGAGAGGGAGTGAGATCTCATGTCTATTTCTCTTTTTATAAGGGCATTCATCTTAATCGTGGAGGCTCCACTCTTATGACCAAATCTAACCCTAATTACTTCCCAAAGGGCCACCCTCCACATACCATGACGTGAAGAAGTAAGGCTTCAACATATGAATTTTGGAGGGGACACCAACATTTAGTCCATAGTAGTAATCATAGTACTTATAGTAATACTTATAGTAGTATTTAGTATATAAGTACTAATTATATACTAAGTACTATTACTAAGTATATACTAAGTACTATTTCTAAGTAAATACTAAGTACTATTTAGTACTTAAGTATTAAGTAGAGTACTTACAGTACTAAGGCAAGCAAGTTCTAAGGCAAGTAAGACATGCAACCAAGAAGTCACTCTGTGAGGAGTCCACACTCTCATAATCAGAGGCTGCATATGTCTCCATTGGCGGTGGGTACTGAAGGATTCAGCAAAGTTGCTCCCATCACTTTTGTAGGCTGATCTTTGAGTGAGATCTCACCTACTTCTCATCCATAAAACAAAGTTCTGTACCATGCCTAATATTAATATTTCCCTCCCATTTGTGATTTGTGTCTTGCATACATGATTTTTGCTTTATTTATATATCATCTATACTATTACCTTTTCACATTTTTAAAATTATGAAAAAAGTATAGAAACAAGTATGCCAACATTAAAGCAGTTAATTCTGGGGGATTAGGATTTGGGGCAACTATTTTCTTTTCTGCTTCCTACCTTTGTTTCCTTTTCTAAATGAATTACTTTTTATGTTTTAAAAAATAAATTGCTTCCTCATAAACAAACTTTTAAGAATATTGAATTTATTGATCCAAACACACCAGTAGCTAGCTAGCCCTTACCCTGTATGGCTTCATTAACTAAAATTTGTATTTGAATTGGGAAGTTTGTTTTGAACTGAGGCACCTTCTAAATCCAAACACTTGGAGCTGTCACTGTGTGGCTCTGGGAAACCTTCTCAAATGCAGAGGAAGTCTATTGTCCTTAATTTGGATGGTTTGACCTTGAATTCCATGCTAATAGCAACCACTTCTTGTATCGCACTCTACAGTTTGCATGCTTGGTTTTATCCTCACAACAACCTTAAGATGGAAATACTGATTTGGTTATCCTCACTTCAGAAGAGTCTAGTGATTTTTCTGAAGTCACACAGTGTGGAGGTGAACTCCAGATCAAGTGCTCATCACGGCAATATCCTGACTTTCAGGATCACTGGGAAACTTCACATCCATTCATGTCCTGTCCAATATCTAAAGTCTGAGAACACAACTGTCCTTGGTCAGCCTGGAATATGCCCACGGCTTCGGGAGGGCCACCATCCGTCTATGCTGGGATGATCAACAAAGAGATAAGGAAAATCCCTATCTATGTTTACTTTCTATTTTATAAAGAACTGACCCTAGGTGTCAACTAGTCATTTCATAAGCAAGTAACATTATTTTTACATCACTGTATCATTTTGTTAATGTTTAATTAACAATTATTTAATTACCAAGTATCAGTGAAATGACAGTTAAGTGCTTATTCCAGCATCATGCTATGTGCCATGGGAAATTTACAAAAATTATAACACAGTCCTTACCAAAACAGAGCCTCCTATTTACTTATGAATTCTGAGTTGTGAAGATCTAGATTGAGATTTTGTTTTAAAAGTACTCAACATCAATAAGAAGGGGAAAATATGGTAGATTATCTAAATATTTACAAGCGTTTTAATAACACAGCTAGATGTTTTTCATGGCTTTGCTTTCTACTAGGAACATAGTGTCTGGGTCACAATTTATAATTTCTCACTCTGGGGTCATCCTCTCCCAGTGGCCAGAATCTGATGGTCTGGGTTGGGATTCAATGAAGAGCAGCCTTGGTAGAGTGGGGAGGAGAGTAAAGACAGGAATGGACACATCCAGGCACTAACTAAACAGTTTCTTCCTTTTGGAAAGCAGGGGCTGTGCTACATACCCAGGGTACTATAGACCCTGGTTCACAGCTCTTGGAGAAAGTGGCTGAGAAGGGAATAACCTTTCATCTTGGTGGTGTGGGGATTTGGGAAGAAGCCTCTTTGCTTGGCAGGTCCTGGTCCCGAGCTTTTCCACTAATTGGCCGTGCATGGTGTTGATTTGCCAACTCACCTCTCTGGATCTTAATCTACTCCCTAGTAAAATGAGACAGTTGGGCAAAATGAGCTTTGAGTTTCTTTTGAGTGTTAATGCCCTGTTATTCTAAGAAATCAATTAGTCAAGCAGTTAACCAATCAGGCCATGGGGTTTACAGAGAGTCTGCACTTCCGTGACCTTGGCTTCCATTAACTCCACAAGAGAAGTGCTGGATAAATATGTACACATGCACATGTGTGCATGCATACAGAACTTATTTTCACACTTGTTCTTATTTTGTCCTGTCCAATGACTGCAATCTCACCTTCAGTTTTTAAAAGTACGAGAGATCTCTAGCGTATAGAGGATGTGAAGATGACTGCCCCAGTTTTTGGAGAATGATTTCTCTATGGGGAGTTAGGGAATATTTGGTGACTATATCTGATGCTGAGCATATTCAAAATGAGATGGCTAAGCTACAGAGAGACGCTTGTCTGAGAACGCTGCCGCCGGACACCACAGGGTGCCAGAACTCTCTCCCCAGTGCTTGCTCTGAATGCTCCATGTTCAGGCTGGAACATAGGTAGTTGGAACTGACTTTTATTTCTGCCCTCCCAGATCCAGTGAGAAATGTCAGGAGCATTTATTAGGCATAGGCGCAAGAGCCCTGGTGGGTCAGCCAGAAGTCGAAACCTGAGGGAGAGGGTGCAAGTAAAGCCTGCATGGAACACTGGACCCAAGCATTAATTAGAAACACTGGTGCCCTTGACAGAGCCAGCTTGTATAAGCTGTTGGGGCCCATGTTCACTTCATAAAGATGTTTTATATGGTATTCCTGGCAAAAGCTGGGCACTGTAAAAGAAAAATAAAAGAAACATTATTGGTAGCTTGTGGGGGATGTCTTAGTCCATTTTCTGCTGCTATAACAGAATACCAAGACTAGGTGATTTATAAAGAAAAGAGATTTACTTGGCTCATGGTTCTGGAGGCTGGGAAGTCCAAGAGCATGGTGACGACATCTGGTGAGGGCCTTCTTGCTATGTCACAACATGGCATAAAGTGTCACATGGTGAGAAAGCACATACATGAGACAGAGAGAGAAAAAGAGAACCAAACTCCAGAAAATAACTAGCCTACCCCTGTGATAACTAACCCACTTTCTTGATAACAGCATTAATTCATTCATGGAGGTAAAGCCTTCATGCTCTAACCACTTCTTAAAGGTCCCACCTCTTAATAACATCACAATAGTACTTGAATTTCAACATGAGTTTTGGAGGGGACATTCAAACCGTAACAGGGAGTTAGAAAAAAAAAGTGTCCTCTCTGTCAGTCAGCTGTCAAACCACCCTCCTTTCCCCTCTAAATATAGGAGGATGAGAATTGTCAGAATAGTGTAGTTTCTGCTGTGATATGAGTTCCTAGGGAAGTTGGTTAGCCTTTCTGAGTAATGGTTTGCTAGTTTGTAAAGTGGAGACAATAGTATCTCTCTTGCCTTGCCTCTTTGGGCTATCTAAATATGTTCAAATAAAGCAGAGAAAGGGCTTTGAAAACTATAAACCACCATGCAAATGCATGGGTGTCCTTACGCCTCTAATTCTCAGGCCAGAAATCCAGGGTGACAATGTAGACAGAGGTTAGAGTAGTGATTCTCAACTGGCAGAAAGTTTGTTCCCCAGGAGATATTAGCAATGTCTGGAGACCTTTTTGGCTGCCATTTTTTATTGACTGTAGGTAGTGAGAGAGGAGGTGTGTTACTACTAGTACCTGGTGGGTAGAGGCCAGGGATACTGCTCAGCATCCCACAACACTACAGTGCATTGCACAGCCCCTCAACAACAAGGAATTATCTAGCCCGAAATGTCATTAGTGGGCTAGATAATTGAAGTTCATGTTGAGAAATCCTGGGTTATAAGCATGCTTGTAGCCTACAAATGAGGCTCCCTGAAATCCTCTTTTCATTTTTCAAAGAGAGACAGGGTCTGTTGCCCAGGCTGGAGTGCAGTGGCATGATCATAGCTCAATGCAGCCTCAAACTCCTGGGTTCAAGCAATCCTCAGCCTCTGGAGTAGCTGTTACTATTGGCATAAGCCACTGTGCTTTGCTAATTTGTTTATTTGTTTGCAGAGATGGGTCTTGCTATGTTGCCCAGGCTGTTCTTGAACTCCTGGTCTCAAGCAACCCTCCTACCTCAGGCTTCCAAAGTGCTGGAATGATGGGTGTGAGCCCCCAAATCCTCTTCAGGTCTAAGCTTAGCCGTTTCAAGGAAACAAAAAGGGATAGTCCCACAGTTTATAACGACTGATCAGGAAAAAGCAAAAACTAGGTTTACGGTAGTGAAACAATGGAGAACTTATCCAAGTGTATTTGTTATTAAGTGATTTTTCTCTGCTTTTGATGCCGGAGCTGGGACCGGCAAATCACATTTGTTCAATGCCAGTTGTTTCCTGCTAGGTGCTGCTAACAAAGGACACTGGGGAGAGGCTTGAGGAGAAGAGTCCACACTCCTGCCACATTCTTTCACTCCTGCACTTCCTGTTCCCATCAGGATCCCCCTGGCAATGCTGCTTTGCCGTGGCCACGACTGGCTGTCCCAGTAGCAGCAGTTGAGTCCCCTTTGCAGTTTTTTCAATACCCACAGACACTGCCTCTTTGCATCCCCTGAGAGGTAGCTTTCACAGCAGGACAGGGTCCCCTTTGCAGAGGTCAGAGTTTCAGTCCAAGGAGCCCTCCTCCAAACTTTAAGGTGTAATAATTCCAACCTCTTCCTTTGCTTCCTCAGCCTGAGGGCAAAGTAGCTGCTTCCTTCAGTTTTCATCTCCTTGATACCCTAGTGCTTCATGGTTGCCTTTTCAGTTCTTTAATGGAGTTAAAAATTCCATTTTTTGAGACAGGGTCTCACTTTGTCACACACATTAGAGTGCAGTGACACATTCATGGCTCTTTGCAGCCTCAACTTGGGCTCAAGTGATCCTTCCACCTCAGCCTCCCAAGTAGGTGGGACCATAAGCATACACATCACACCCTGCTAATTTTTGTATTTCTTGCAGAGACAGGGGTCTCACTATGTTGCCCAGGTTGGTTTTGAACTCCTGAACTTAAAGGATCCTCCCGCTTCAGCCCCACAAAGTGCTGGGATGACAGGCATGAGCCACAATACCCGGCCAAGGATTCTTTACAGCAAATTCCCTCTTACACTAACTGGCATGCTTCCTGGATCCTGGATGACTGCTGGCTGATACAGGAATGAGGCACAATCTCCTTGCCACAGTGAGGGGACTCAGGGAGGTCCATGACCCACCTTTCTCCAGCTGCCTCACATGGCAGTTTCCTCGGTGGGAGTGTGTGGGTACTTTGGTCGTTTCTTCTGAGGTTTGCAAACAGCATCATGGTGAGGTGTCATCATCAAAGGTGACAACATATTTCACTCCATCAAAACAGATTTGTGAGGTTGAGGTGCTGCAGACAAGGAAACAAGAAGCCTGTGAGTTCTTGGGTCTCAATGTGGTTTCCCTGGACTCTTTTGGCCAGTGGTCTCATTTGGACTTCACCAGTAGACCACACCCAAACACAAAATCTCCTCTCAGTAGACACCTTCATATGGTGGGAGCTCCTCTAAACACAAAAGCACCCCTCAGTAGCTCAAGGACTGAGCCTGTGGTCAGTCCTTCTGGGTTTCTCAGAAAAAGAAAGAGAACGTGTTCGTGTGTGTGCCTGTGTATGTGTGTCTGCATGTATGTGTGTGCATCCACATGTGCATTTGAGTTACAGAGAGAGTTACAGAGTCCACAAGACAGGGCAACCCAAAGCTGCCTCCCAGTAGAAATATCCAGCTTCCACCATCTTATCAACAGCTGTTTGTATCTTCTCTCTCTGAGTCTAATATACAGGAAAGCAACTTTGTGTAGAACATGTGAAGGCTTCCCTCCATAAAAAAAAAAAGTGAAAATAAAAAAAAAAATCTGTGGTAGAAAATCATTCATCTGCCAGATCTATAAAGACAATAAGAAATGCCCCAGCTTTGGAACACATATCACTTGGTTTATGGGAAGAAACGATGAGATACCTATCTTTATTTTCAATAAGTAAATATTTAAAAGAATATACTGCTTGTGTATATTGCTCTGCCCCAGCTGGAAACAGTAGTTGCAAAATAGTCCATGAGCAGCCACCGAGGAATGGAGAAGAAATGAAAAGGAAGCCACAGGGCTCCTTTGCGGTGTGGCCAATGTCCTCAAGTTATTCCTTTCCAGGAGGACAAAAGGAGAAGAAAGCACACACTTGAGGGATGTGAACCTGCAAGTGTGTCGTTCCTTAAAGCCTGGAGTCACCAGGGCTGGGAAGCTGTGGCTCCAGAGGCTGTCACCCTTCCGACATCTCCCATCTGACTGCAACAAGCAGATGTCCATCGGGGACCACATCACTGAGGGTCCTGGGCTAGAAAGACCAGAGACCGCCTCGGGGTGTAGAACGTGGAGACTGGTGTTTTTCTTCCCTGGACAACTCCCACCCCATGATAATTTTCAGAGTTGCAAGGAGGGGGAAACCTTGTGCCGAGCAATCTGGCAGCTCCTAGAGAATCTGCGTTCAGCCAGTAGAAACATCCATACGGCGAGACCTCATCTAAACACAAAATCACCCCTCAGTAGATACATCCATGTGGAGTGACCACATCCAAACACAGAAGTACCCTCTGGTGGACACATCCATATGGTGAGACCACATCCAAACACAAAATCACCTCTCACTAGACACCTTCGTATGGTGGGAGCTCCTCTAAACACAAAAGCACCCCTCTGTAGCTCAAGGACTGAGCCTGTGGTCAGTCCTTCTGGGTTTCTCAGAAAAAGAAAGAGAACGTGTTCGTGTGTGTGCCTGTGTATGTGTGTCTGCATGTATGTGTCTGCATCCACATGTGCATTTGAGTTGCAGAGAGACAAACAACTCTGTCAGAATGCCAGGCTAGTTTCCTCATTATTATTATTATTGTAATCATAATACTTTTCTAAGACTAGAAAAGGAAATAAAAGGCATACGGATTGGAAAGGAAGAGGTAAAACGGCCCGTTTGCAGATATCATGATGATCCATCTAGAAATCCCAAAGAATCTACAACAAAACTAAGCAACAAAATGATTCTTCTTATGATTCTTATTTCCCTGAGGTCTGTTCCTCAAGCTCTCTGAGAATTCCCAGAGTCACCCTGTCTGGACCCACATCTTCACTTTTAATTTCAGGCCCTTCTTACTGTTTTCTCTGACACTGTTTAGGGGGAGATGCTTTCCTGGAACACTGAGGGCTCCTCTCCCTTCTCTCTGAGCAGAAGCCTAGGGCCCCAGGCAGAAACTTCTACCTTTCTCTTCTCACCTCACTCGTGCTTCCATAGGGCTTTCCTAGAGGTCGGGGAAGGTAGGCTGGAGGCAGAATCGGCTCTGGGAGTGACCAGGAGCACATTCTCATGTCTATCCTGGTTAATTTCTGCCCAAGACTTCTGGTAGAACAACTCTGTGCTCTCTTGGTGATGCAGCTAATCTGGGGACCCCCATAGCCACCATACCTACCCTCCTACAGGGATGAGGGTGCCACCCTTGTCAGGCTAGACAGTGCTGTGGACTGAATGCTTGCATCCCCCACCACAAAATTCATTATGTTGAAACCTAACCTGCAGGGTGATGGTTTGAGAAGGTGGGAATTTCGGGAAATGATTAGGTCATGAGGGTGGGGCCCTTGTGAATGGGACTAGTGCCCTTGAGCAAGATCCTGTCTCAAAAATAAGTAAATAAAATAAAATTAAATTAAAGGGACTGGTGCCCTTATAAAGGACATTTTGGGAGGCTGAGGCAGGAGGATTGCTTGAGGCCAGGAGTTCAAGACCAGCCTGGGCAGCATAGCCAGACCCCCATCTCTACAAAAAAAATTTTTAATTAGCTGGGCATGCTGGTGGTGTGCCTGTAGTCCTAGCTACTCAGGAGGCTGAGGTGGGAGGATCACATGAACCTGGGAAGTTGAGGCTACAGTGAGCTATGATCGCACTGCTGTATTCCAACCTGAGCTATACAGGAAGATCCTGTCTCAAAAATAAGTAAACAAAATAAAATACATAAAATAAAATAAAATAAAATAAATAAAATAAAAGGGACCCTAGAGAACTGTCTTATTCCTTTCCACCGTCTGAGGGCTCAGCAAGAAGACGCCCATAGGAAGCAGACCCTTACCAACACCCAGTCTGCTAGTGCTTTGATCTAGGGCTTCCCAGCCTCCAAACTGTGAGAAATAAACATTTGTTATTCAGGCCACCCAGTCTATGGTACTTTGCTATAGCAGCCCCAGCAGACTAAGACAGCACTCTGAAGGCTTGAATGCCCAGTGAGTCTGGGAACCTAGGTTCTCCCCGGAGGCATAGGCCTGGAGTCCAGGCTGTGCTCCTGCTCACTCCAAACCACTTGGCACTCACCAGTAGGATGGTTTCTGCCAAACTTGTGGCCAATCTGGCAGCTACTGTGAAGTCTAGGAGATTGCTCCTCAGACATCTGGTTCCAGTTTCAGCCTTTCCCCACCAAGGACTGGGACTGGTGCGTGGTGAGTTCATGGGCTCTGCACTTGCCCCTCCCAAGGGCAGAGTTCGAGTCACACTCCAAATTCAAGGACATTGCTTACCGTCTCTTCACCCCAGGCTCATCTAGGCTCTAAGTCATTTATGTACCTTTATTCCCAAAGCCTCTTGGTCAACACAGGCACTGGGAATAAATTAACAAACAAAAGCATACCTTAGTGCTGCAGTCCCAAAGACACAGTTTGGCCAGGGTGTATGTGGGAAATGCGCCAATTCTTTATGAGAACAGAAGGTAAGGAAGACAGATGCACGAACAGTTTCACCTACTCCAGGGCCACACCAGGGTCTCCTGGTCTAGTTCTTCCACTTTCAATGACAATGTAATGCTTATAACTTGGTCAAAGCGATTTTATATTATTAATTTTACTTTATTTCTGAAATAGGTAAGATTGATAGTGCAGGTACCAGTCATGTATCACTTAATGATGGAGACACATTCTGAGCAATGCATCATTAGGCAATTTCATCGTGCATGAACATCACAGAGTGTACTTTCACAAACCAAGGTGGTAGAGCCTATGACACACCTAGGCTGTATGATATAGCCTATTGCTCTTGGGCTGTAGATCTGTACAGCAGGTTATTATACTGAATATTGTAGGCAATAGTAACACAATGGTAAGTATTTGTGTGTCTTAACATATCTATATAGAAAAGGTACAGTAAAAACACAGTATTATAATCTTACAGAACCATCATCATATATGTGACCTGTAGTTGACCAAAACATTGATATGTGGTGGCATGATTGTGTAATTCTTAATTGGACATCTGAGTAAACTCAGGCATCAAGTGATTCAGTGACTCCTAAATGTTGATTGATGAGTAGTGGAACTAGGATTAGAACTAACTCTCACTCTGGTCTATTTCTACTATGTTGCAATTTCTCCTTTTCTGCATTATATAAGTTTTTGACTTTTATATTATAATGAAATAGAATAGAATTATCTTTGTATCGGGAGTTCAGGGATCCATGAAAATTATATGCTCAATTTGATGTACATGTAAGATCCTCCTTATGAGACGACTTATAGCTTTCATGAAATTTCTAAACGGGTCTGTGTAACCAAAAAGATTAAGAACGCTGACTTGCTGAGTTATAATGGGACTGAGTTCAAGTCTAGGGTGACCTTTCTATGGACTGTAAATAGGGGAGTCCTTCCTGGTTGTTAATACCCGAAGCCCAGAGAAGATGAATGTTAGGAATGGGAATAATCATTTCATTTCTCAGAGTCAGAGAGTGTTGGTGTAGCCAGCTTCCAGAGAAGGTGATACACATGCTCACAGCTCCACAGGTGCAGACTCACACAAGCTTAGAGCCTTACGTAGATGAAGGAGGACCCTTGAAGATCATTAAACCTGAGGGTCCGCAATCTGGCTACACATTAGAATCACACAGGGACCTTTGAAAGATATCATGTCTGGGACCAACCCCCAGGGATTTCTATTTTAATTATCCTAAGCTAAGACTCTGGCTTCTGTAATTTTTTAAAGCTCCTTAGATAGTTCTCATGTACCAGAGTTGAGAACTACCAATGTTCTAAACTAGCAGTTCTCAACCTTGGCTGAATATTGAAATCACTTGGGGAGCTGTAAGAAGTCCTCTTGCCTAAATCTCACCCTTCGATCTTCTGATTTAATTTGTCAGGGATGTGCTGGGCATCAGGAATATTAAAAGTGACCCCAGGAGAATTTCACAGGCACCCAAATTTGAGAACTACTGTTGAGATCTAACCCGATATTTTCTACTGCAAAGAAAACCAAGCAGAAGAGAAGAGGCCTAAGGCCATAGGGCTAAGACAGAACCATAATTAAATGCAGGACCCAACTCTAGGCCTGGACTCTTTCTGTGGTTCACCCAGTCACCGTGCGTGGAGTTAACTTAGACAGCTCAGGGTGCATCTGGGAAAGGGAGCTCGTAAGGGACAGGCCTTGCGTCTCTGTTTGATTAGAGAAGAAATCTATTTTTCTAGTTCTAATACCTCTGGGGTACCTGGCCAGCCTGAGAGAGTGTATATGCTTAATATAGCTAAGAGTGGTATATAATTAATAATAATAGCCTACATTTAGTGAGCATCTACTACTTGCCAGGCATTCTCTTAAATACTTTATTACTCCTAGTTATCTTTGATTATAGGTGAGGAAAGAGAAGTACTCATCAATTAGTATGCCCAAATTACCAAAGCTAGTAAGTATCAAAATGAGGGTTTCAATCCAGAACCTGCTTTCTTAAATACAACATGCAGTTCAGGGGTCTATTCTATACTGGAGGGGAGAGATGTCCAGAAAAAAAAAAATCATGTTGGGATAAGGTTTTGTTTTTAAGCAATGCTGGGAAAGGAAGCTGGTGAGTGACTATATTTTATAAATGTGAAGTGATAGGGGTTAAGAGGCACACATATTGCAGACTGAGGGTTATCACCCTTTGTGCTTGGTCAGAATGGGAAACTTGCAGAGAATTCCTTTGCCTTCTCTGCTTCCTGGAATTTCACCCTGTCCATGGGATAATAGGACTAGATCTCCTGCCTCAAAGCTCTGAGGACCGAGATTAAAGTGTGAGTTTGTCTTTGGGGTCTCCATTCTTCTTTTCTGTCCTTTTTCTGTGCCTCTGTGCCCTCTCCCCTGCGTGTATAAATGTGCCTATGGAGGGGCCTCTTCTTATAGGGAGAGAGAGAAAGCCAGGGGCCCCATAGCACTTCAGATACCCGTTCAGTGTCAGGAGCCCAAGTGTGAAGCAGAAAGCTGGAAATAAATCATCTTGATAGGGAAATCACCACTGGTCAAGTGTTGGAACGCAAGCCCTGGGAGCTAACATCGCATTGTTCTATATTACAAGTACTGGGTCAGGGAGAAACATCCAGGGTAACATGGAGGACTATAGGGACCTTCTTACCCCTTCATTCCACTCTTCTATGTAATTTTTCAGTATCTATTGTGCCTCATTCAGCAAACATCCACAGAAACAAAGATAAAGATTTATAGTGACACCTAACATTTTGGTATTGGGCTCTGCAGTTTACTAAGCCCTTCTCAAATTTTCATCTTCATTTCATCCTTGCAAATATCACAAGGCTAGCATAACATCTGCTTGAATGGGCAGACACTGGGAACCAGTGGACACCAGGGGATGCACAGGGAGCAAGTCATAGAGCTAGAACCCCAGGGCAGGTCTCCTGACTCCAGGTCTCGGGCAACTGTCCACCATGACCTTGATTTTGAAGTCAGTATCCCTCTTAGTCTGTTCAAGTTCAAGTGGATGGACCATCTCAGTCCAAGGGCAGGGATAGGACAATATTCACGTGGGAGAAGATTAGGAGATCTTACATCCAAATAGAGAAGCCAAGTGTTGTGGCAGTTGCATTTTTTTCTTGCCTCTAAGAAAGACTAAAAAAGACAAATCTCATTTCAAGCCTCTTGTGTCTAATCTTTGACCCCTCAGTGAAACACTCTGAAATGCTTTTTTTTTCCTTAGGAGAGTACTTGTCATTGTGGAATCTATTTGAAAGACTAAAGCTGTACTTGTTGTTTTGCAGCTTATAGGCCAATGTCCAAACACATTTTCAGCGAAAGAAAAGAAATGTACTAGAATGTGGTCATAGAAACTTCTCAGAGCTTATATCAACTGTGTAAGACTGATAGTTGCTTTCAACAAGCCCTCTCTCTTTCTTTCTTTCTTTCTTTCTTTCTTTCTTTCTTTCTTTCTTTCTTTCTTTCTTTCTTTCTTTCTTTTCTTTCTTTCTTTCCTTTTCTTTTTTTTTTTGAGACGGAGTCTTGCTCTGTCACCCAGGCTGGAGTGCAGTGGTGTGATCTCGGCTCACTGCAAGCTCCGCCTCCCGGGTTCACGCCATTCTCCTGCCTCAGCCTCTCCGAGTAGCTGGGACTACAGGCGCCCGCCACCACGCCCGGCTAATTTTTTTTTGTATTTTTAGTAGAGACAGGGTTTCACCGTGGTCTCGATCTCCTGACCTCGCGATCCGCCCGCCTCGGTCTCCCAAAGTGCTGGGATTACAGGCTTGAGCCACCGCGCCCGGCCTCCTTTTCTTTCTCTCTTTGGAATGGTGAAAACATTATGAAAGAAATGGATGCATACTCACAAAGGAATAGCCTAGGTAGGCACCATTTTTTAAAGGATGTTGCTTTTCTGATCTTCCTACTTGGGGTACCTGTTAAAGCCAACTAAATATGGCCTGAGAAGAACTTAGCATACTTCTATATTTGAGTCCTTGTGAACTAATAACTAATTGTAACCTAACTTAATAGGTAAACGAGATTGAAAACCTAGCTTAGTAGTATGCACCTGTAACAGTAGCTGAGTCTTGGCCAATCCCAGCAACGATACATCAACCACTCATACACTGCTGAGTGTTCAAACTGTGTTCAAATAAGGCAACCGCTGAGCTGTAAGCAATCTGGCTGTTTCTGTGCCTCACGTCTGATTTCCGTACATCACTTTCCTTTTTTTGTCTATAAATTTGTTCTGAGTACAAGGCACCCTTGGGGTCTCTCTGAATCTGCTGTGATTCTGGGGGCTGCTCGATTCACAGATTGTTTTCTTTTTCTTGCTCAATTAAACTCCATTAAATTTGATTTGTCTGAAGTTTTCTTTTAACACACTAGAAGAGAGACAAATTTTGGGTGAATTTACCTACTCCTTAGCAGCCCCCTCTCCTTCTTTTGACTTGGGACCTTAGAAGAAACATTAGAAGCTTCATTGAAAAGAATTGCACACACTCTGTGAAATGAATTATATAGTATGTTAAATATATATGATAAAAATGACAAGAGCTAAATCACTTCTGGTAGAAACTACCAATTTCTACTTTGTCTAGTATTGCTTCTGAAGGTGCCTGTCTTGGATGGGTCCAGACACTCTTCCTTCATCATCCTTGATCTGTGGCACTAATCACCTTCTGCTTCTTACTCTGGTGCGTGTCTTGTTGATTTCCTGATTTCAGAGTTCTAAGCTGAACTGTCTGCAGGTGCTGAAAGTTACATCTGTGTAATGCTTCTGGAAGCATTCTGTCCAATGACATAGACTTCATCAGCTCTTTTATTGCCTCATCAACTGTATATTGGAAGCAATTATAATTTTTATGCAATTGATATAAGCTCTGAGAAGTTTCTATGACACAGACTTCATCAACTCTGTTATTGCTGAGGTTTTTCTGTTTCTAATTGTGTGGTACAAATCACTGCAAATTCTGAAACTTCTGAGTGTATAAATGTACCTACTCATGCCTTCAGTCAGATGCCTGTAAAGCTTCTCTACAAAAGAGTCTGAGGATACTGAAATGTCACCAACATGTCTCTGATGGCTCCAAAACTAAGTAAGAAAAAAATGTGTCTTCCTGATGACTGTTGCCTAGGACACACACATGGAAACACACACACACACACAAACATTATTCAGAAATCATTGCCTTCATCCATTATTGTTTGCAAAGTCCCACTATTGAAGTTGTCCCCAGATTGCAATAGATGGTGTCAGATCTGCTTGTGTTCAATAGAAAGCTACATTTGCTGAAATTTTCTGCTTCATTTTCATTCACTTGTGAGTAATGATGGATTACTCAAAAATAATTGACAATGATAATAAATTATTTTTATCTATTTTTTATATATTAATTTTGAAAAATTATAGACAATAATTAAATCTTCAGATATGTAAACATTTACCCTGTATCTACTTCAAATCCTGGATGTTTGTCTGCTTGTGTCTTTCTCACTGTGAATTCAAGGGTGCAGTGGATGCTATGGGTGCTGTCCCGATGCCCACTCCAGGTCTGAACGAATCCTTCTCTCTGCTGCTGTGAGTGTGGCTGCCTTTGGCTCACAGCTGAGTTCCCCTCAGGGAATCGCCCTCAGCCTAAAAGGAGTTGTGTGTTCAGGATTTCTCCCTTTCTTCCCTGTGATGACAGCAGCCCAGTGGCAAAGGGAGTGAGGAAGATGGGGAGGGGTTTATAAGTCTGGCCCTGAAACCCCAATTTGTGACAACACTAAAGGGCCCCCCCAGGTCCAGCACTTCCTGTTGACACAGCCGAGGCCTCTGTCACCACCACATCACAGCCCACTTTCTCCCACCCAGTCCTGCTCCTCTCAATCTCCTATAGGCCTTGGTATTGTCTCTAGAGCACTCTCTCAAATAAACCATTTGCATACAAATCTCCATCTCAGAACTGTTTCCCAGGCAACCCAACCCATGACAGAGCGGAAGCCTATCCTTCACCTGTGTTGTATGTAGGTCAACCTGATTATATGTCTGCTTTAATTTTGTGTAATAACAAATCCATTTAAGTTATTTGGTTGTTTTCCAATTTGAGGTGAGTGCTCTCAGTTTTAAAAACCATGCCCTTGGATTCCATGTCAAAAACTCTTCCTTTGGAAAGGCTTATACCTGCTGGTGGGAATGTAAATTAGTTCAGCTATTGTGGAAAGCATTTTGGAGATTTCTCAAAGAACTACAAACAGAACTAACAATTGATCCAGCACTCCCATTACTGGTTTTATATATGTGTTTATATATATATATATGCAAAGGAAAGTAATGCATTATATCAAAAAAACACCTCTACTTATATGTTCATCACAGCACTACTCACAATAGCAAAAATATGGAATCAACCTAGGTGCCCATCAATGGGAGATTAGATAAAGAAAACATGGTACATATACACCATGAATACTACGCAGCCATAAAAAAGAACAAAATTCTGGCCTTTGCAGCAACATGGATGCAGGTAGAGGCCATTATTCTAAGAGAAATAACTCAGGAATGGAACACCAGGTACTGCATGTTTTCGCTTACAAGGGGGAGCTTAATGTTGGGTATACAGGGGCATAAAGATGGGAACAGTAGATACTAGAAACTCCCAAAGGAAAGAAAGAGAGAGGGGGGCGAAAAACTTCCTGTTGGGTTCTAGGCTCATGATCTGGGTGACAGAATCAATAGAAGCCCAAACCTCAGCATCACGCAGTATACCTTTGTAACAAACCTGCCCATGTTCCCCCAAATCAAAAATAAAAATTATAATTAAAACATAAAAATATAAAATTATAAAACATAAAAATAAAAAATAAAAATTATAATTAAACATAAAATTAAAACAGGAAAAAAGAAAGTTTTTTTATTTATTTTTTTTTTTTTACTTTGAAAATGGACACTCCGGAAACAGAGTAGGATGCAGAAAAAGAAACCTTCTTGGGTTGCTCCTCTGTGCAGCTACATGACAAATGACACAGCCCAGCTCTCCAGAGATGTCAGCTTCCTTCTCTGCTATTGCCTGGGAACTTCGGCCCCCAATAAGCAAGTGGTCTGAGGGATTGCAGAAGAAATGCCTGTGCCCTGCTAGCCATGCTGGACCTAAGAAAAGTCCCCCTCCTACAGGAACTTTCTCCCTCTACGGCAGAATTTTGAACATTTTTCTATTCAGTTGGTATCAACTAAGGTTCTGGTCTTTATAACCTTTGCTTAGAGAGCAGCTCCTCTGTAGACTTAGTTGCTACAGAAAAAGAGTAGAGAGAGATGATTTTAAAATGTTGTAACTGGAGGGCGAGGAGGAGGATGCCTCCCTTCGTGCGTTCTCTGAGCCTCCTCACATTCCACAGTTTATGTGTGGCAACTGGGACATGTTTGGGGAAGAAAGTCATACTTGACTAAACTGTCCTCCTGACGTAAACCTATAATTTAAAAATTATATACATATATATATTTAGAGAACAAGTCAAAACAGGAAACGCATTCCCAACGTGGATAAAGCTATTTATGCAATAAAATACCTCCTGTTATCATAGTAGACTTGTGTCCCTATGTTTAAATAGAAAAACTCTGAAAAGTACACAGAGAAAGAACAAAGGAGTCAGCCTACATTGGCGCTTCTGGACAGGGCTGTGGACGCTTTCCCTGGATGGGAGACATTCTCTATTCACTTCCTTCTTGGGGGAGGCTGTGGTACCCATTGCTCCATGCACAGGGTTACTGCAGACACAGAGTGTGAGTTCAGGCAGGCACCACAGAAAGGAATACGTGTTTTTATAGAGAAAAAAGGAAGGGGCAGGAAAAATTAATCTAAACTCAAGAAGAGCCAGAAGGGAAGGAAAGAATCAAAAGCGGGGCAAAAATAAGATTGTGCCCCTATAAGCCCTTCAGCTAATGATCCTATATTGGTTCTGTGTGTAAGTTAGGTCCCTCTGAAAGGGGCATCCAGGCAGAAATCATTTTTGTACATATTCATTGTTAATGAAACTTGTTTGGCTGCAAAGAAGGATGAGAATTAACTTCTGCTCTTAGAGAACTTATCTATTAGGGAGACCAGAAGGACACACAGAAGTCAAGTAGGTTGGGTGCAATGACTCACACTTGCAATCCCCGTGCTTTGGGAGGCCGAAGCAGGAGGATCACTTGAGGACAGGAATTTGAGAACAGCCTGGGCAACAAAGTAAGACCCTGCCTCTACAAAAAAAGGAAAAAAATAAAAGTTTAGCCAGATGTGTTGACATGCACCTGTAATCCCAGCTACTCAGGAGGCTGAGGTAGGAGGATGGCTTGAGCCCAGGAGATTGAGGCTGCAGTTAGCTTTGAGAGCTATGATTGTGCCACTGCACTCCAGCCTGAGAAAAGAGTGAGATCCTCTTACAAAAAAAAAAGAAAAAGAAAACTCAAGTAAAAGTCTAGATTGTAACAATAAATAATATTAGAAACGCTGATGGATTGTGCCAGGAGAGATCATGTCTATTTTCCGGTGTCCAGGAACTGTAACCCTCAGTTGTTGTCTTGGAGAAAGAGAATCAATGAACAGAATTGGCACTGGGAACTTCATATAAAACTTCTTAAAAAGTGGTGAAAGGCAGGCAGAGCTTCTCTTTTCCATTCTAGAGCTTTCCCAAGGTTTCAACTGATGAGAAAGTGGCTGGAAGCGTGAAGGCTGAATGTACACTTGCTCTACCCTGAGCAGATCTGGTTGTCATCGGATGGTGTGTTACATTTCAATGAAGGAGATGACTTGACTACCCAAGGGTGCTTTATGCCACATGAATTGTCAACTCTTTTATCTTTGGCCTTGTCAGAGCGCTCCTCACGGTGCCTTGTAAATAGCAGGTACATAGTAAATGTTTACAAATTAGTGAATAAAATTTTTAAAATGTATTTTTGAATGGGCAGGAAGTGGTGGCTCACGCCTCTAATTCCAGCAGTTTGAGAGTCCAGGGCAGGTGGATCGCTTGAGCTCAGGAGCTGGAGACCAGCCTGGGCATGAAATAATGCTAGCAGACCCCATGAGGTTGGAAGCCACCTGTTGCCTTCCTTACCCTCCCTTGACTTTCTTTTTTAATCTCTTTATAGAGTAACCATTCAGTACTGAACTGAAAGGTAATATTAGTCCTTTAACAATACAACTTTGTCTTTTGTAAAAGACAGAGATTCCATGCATTCAGTGTGCGTTGTAACAAAGTGAGATGCTGAGGCACGGGAGGAAAAGGACTTTCAAATAAGCACATAAATATCAAGTATTCTTCTCTCAACCTTTCATGCTGAGAACAGTCACAGATTTTTCATTCCTGAGAATCTCGTTCCCAAATTGACTGTGCTTCAAGAGGTACCTTCTTAATTACACTTTCTTCTTACTTAATCAAGTGGAAAGAAAAACCATCATAAATACAAGAGGAGTATTTTCCCTTCTAGTGAAGTGTGGAGCCAGGACCCCCAGCATTCTTTCCACAGAGAGAGAATATGGTTCTACACTATCATTCATACAACTGAGCACAACACTTAGATAGAGGAATGCTTTATGTCAACCAGGCCAATTTTTAAAAATCGTTGAAGAAATCTAGCAGGCACTTAAAAAAGAAGAGGCATCTCATATTGTAACATTCTAAATGTCTAGACATATATATTAAGTGTGCCTTTCTGAAAACCTCTCAAGTATATAATTAAAACAAACCCTAGAGTCTTGATGTCTTAGGGTCCTCATATTCAGTGGCCATCGTTGGCAAGTTGAACCTGGACAGGTTTCAAAACGAAGACTATTAAACAAAGGCTTTCATATATTGAGTGGTCAGTAAGTAAGGAACAAGTAGGTCTGGCACCAAAAAAAAAGAACTACTGCTTCTGGGAGAAAACGCTAACTCTAGTACAACATTGCCACCAAACCTATCGCTCAAGGCCAATAGGGTCTTTGCAGCACCTCAATAGACTCAGTGCTCTGGGCTGGCATGTTGACAACAACCATATCAACAGTGAAATGGATACCAGGAATGAAGCTTTTTAAAAAACTTAATATGTTTTCCATCAATAGCATTTGGGGGTACAAGTGGTTTTTGGTTAGATGGATGAATTGTACAGTGGTGAAGCCTGAGATTTTAGTGCACCCATCACTCAAGTAGTATACATTGTACCCAATTGTAGTGTTTTATACCTCACCCGCGCAACCCTTCTCACTTCTGTGTCTCTGGTGTTCATTATACCAATCTGTATGCCTTTGCATACCCATAGCTTAGCTCCCATTTATAAGTGAGTACATGCAGTGTGTGGTTTTGTATTCCTGAGTTACTTCGCTTAGGATCATGGCCTCCGGGTTCATCCAAGTTGCTGCAAAAGACATTATTTTATTCTCTTTTTATGGCTGAGTAGTATTCCATGGTGTATATACACCACATTTTCTTTATCTACTTATTGGTCAATTGGCACTTAGATTGGTTCCATATCTTTGCGATTGTGAATTGTGCTGCCATAAACATATGGGTGCAGGTGTTTTTTTATATGACTTCTTTTCCTTTGGGTAGATATTCAGTAGTGGGATTGCTGGATTGAATAGTAGATCTACCTTTAGTTCTTTAACAAATCAAGAGAGGTGTTTTAGACCAATAATGTCACATATCCACCACAATGATCTTGGTATGTAAGTTTTACTTTTCCCATTGTACAGGGAGAAAACTGGAGAACAGAGAAGCTAAGTAACTCAGCTAAAGCTGTTTAGCTAGGAAGGATTGAGGCAGGATTCAAGTCCAGATCTCTTTGATTCAAACGTCTGGGTGTTCAGAACTTTGCTATATTGATTCCAGAAATTCTGACTTCGAAGGCAGTGGAGCTTCAGATCTTTGAGTGCATGGCTTTAACCCATGCTGGGACACATAACTGCTCTTGGTAAAAAGAGTATGCATGGAACCACAATGTTTAACTATGTTTAGAAGGACATGATTTTCTGAGAAAAACCACCACAAAAGTAAGATTGAGAGGTGGAAACCTCGAAACAGTCGTTGAGGGAGGACTGTGAGGGATGTGAGAAAGTTATTAATGGGGGTGATTTTCCCAGAGTGGTTCAGAGGAAGAAGCCCAACACTTTTTTCCATTTTTTCCAAAAGAGTTCACATGAAGGTTTAGAATAACATAAGCACATTTTATTAAAAGGCCTTGTTTTCAATCATTGTCTATTCATCCTTATTAAGAATGCTGAACATTTAATATTTCTAACCTCACTGGAGAATAACGTGGCTTTTATCCCCATTAAGGACACTCACTCACTGTAATATAGCGCAATAGCAAACTGATATTTTACGTGCCATTTTTCCAGCAAATAAAATAGTCTGACTTGCTCCTTAAGAAATTATTAAGATATTCCTTTTCAAGTGAATACTAATGCTTCTTGGACACTTTGTGTCAAAGAAGGAAAAAAAGGTGATAAGTGCTTGAACTAGTTTTAAATTTTTGCAGCAGTCCTAGTTCCTCTTAGCCTTGCCTCCTGGAATGTTCACTATTATCATTGAACAGAAAGTCACTCTGCCTACAGGCATTTATTTATTGTCTACTAAAAATCACTTTAAGGGACATTATACCCTGTCAGCCTGTCCTATTTATGGTGAATTTCTTATATTTCCTGTAATTCTTCAGGCAATTTTCTCCCCAGAGCGTCTACTTCCCTCATTAACTCTTCAAAACCCCTGGGAGGTAAGAGCGTGCATGTAATTTCTTCTTATTCTAAAATACTGTTTAGAGTTTCACTTTGAAATGGCTTTTAGAGCTAAATGTTTAGCTGTCTTAAGTGAACCTGCAATAAACACTGTTGAATTCTCTCCAAATTATCTCGAAGAATTACCTGCTTATCTGGAAGAACCATCAGTGTAATTTTAAGGGATTTTGTTTTTATTCTGCAGCCCCGTCTTTGAACTTCTCTGCTTTAATTTTTCAGTCTTTCCACAGGAAAGACTGCTGAGAATGAGCCCTTTGCAGGACTTTCCCTCATAAATGCTGAAGAGAGTGTTTTTGTTTCTACTTCAGTACATGTGATTCCAGCTCCAAAGGAAGCAAGATTTCCAAGATTAGGACAGTTTAGTCTGGAAAGGAGACTCGTTAAAAGGAGTGTGATTAAAAGCTACTTAGGGTTTTGAGAATGCTTGTGAAAACTAAATGATCCATTTTTGACCTTTCAAAAAACTCAACAAGGAAACGCTCCATGAACTAAAGGAATGGTAGACTTAAATCCAAGTATAAATTTCTTATGCCACTTTTGGAGGTGGGTACTATAATTAACCCTATTTTGCAGAGCAGGAAACTGAGATGCAGAAAAGCTAAGCAGCCTGCTAAATGTCATAGAACTGCAGCAGTGGAGTAGGCATTCAAATGTGCTTGACTGGAGCCCAGACCCCAAGCTTTTAAATATATATATTATTAAAACATATGCATATTTATTTATTTAAGTATAAATATTTGTATATTTAAAACATATACATATTTTAATTTTTTAATCATTATTTTGTTTTAAGTTCTGGGATACATGTGCAGAAGATGCAGGTTTGTTACATAGTTAAATGTGTGCCATGTGGTTTGCTGCACCTATCAACCTAGGTATTAAGCCCCACATGCATTAGCTATTTATCCTGATAGTCTCCCACCCGCTCCCTCGCCAACAGGCCCCCGTGTGTTTTGTTCCCCTCCCTGTGTCCATGTGTTGTCATTGTTCAGCTCCCACTTACGAGTGAGAACACATGTTGTTTGGTTTTCTGTTCCTGTTAGTTTGCTGAAGATGATGGCTTCCAGCTTCATCCACGTCCCTGCAAAGAACATGATCTCATTCCTTTTTATGGCTGCGTAGTATTCCATGGTGTATATGTACCACATTTTCTTTATCTAGTCTATCACTGATGGGCATTTGGGTTGATTCCATGTCTTTGCTATTGTGAATAGTGCTGCAATAAACATATGCGTGCATGTGTCTTTATAATAGAACGATTTATATTCCTTTGGGTGTATACCCAGTAACGGCAAACTTTTAAATATTGTGCTCTGTTTCTATGATATAATCATTACTTTTTAACATTAGCTAGCAGCTATCATAAGGGTTTTTCAGTTAACAATTGCATACAAATTACTCAGCAATCTTTCCTGCTGACCCTCTAGTTCACGAGGCTAAGCAGAGCCAAGGTGCTGCCTAGGATAGAGCTTGGCACTGCAGTGGGTCAGGGAATGCCATTTTTCTGCAGATATCTTAGTGCAGCAAAGGAGAGGCACCAGCAGACAGGGTGTAAATCCTGCCTATTCCAGCTGTGCAATCCTGGAGAGATTATATCATCTCTCTGAGCCTGCTTCTTTATATGTTAAATAAAGATATGAATAGTAGCCAGATGTGGTGGCTGATGCCTGTAATCCCAGCACTTTGGGAGGCAGAGGGGGGCAGATCATCTGAGGTCAGGAGTTTGAGACCAGCCTGGACAACATGGTGAAGCCTCATTTCTACTAAAAATACAAAACTTAGCCGGGGATGGGGGTGCACACCTGTAATCCCAGCTACTTGGGAGGCTGAGGCATGAGAACTGCTTGAATCCGCAGCCTGGACAACAGAGCGAGACTCTGTCTCCAAAAAAAAAAAAGATATGAATAGTAATTATCTCAGAGGATTAACTGGGAGACGGAGTGAAGGATGATTATTTTCTCAGGGAGGGGAAGGAAAGAATGATGACACTGGCAGGTGAGCAGTGGAGACAGTAGAGTCGGGGACATTTTATTCACTGTTGTCAATATGGAATTGGTGTGCAGAGGGCTATGATTTTTTTACAGGTTTTCCTACATGATGGATTTGCAAAGACTGGTGAGAACAGTCCTCATACCATCTTACAAAGTTTTCTTCAGTTGCTGACTGATGATTTAGAACAATACGCTGAACCTTCAAGTGAAAGGATGAGTCTGCAGTTAAAGTCAAATAGTAAGACTGGAATCACCCACACAGGGTTCAGGTTCGAGCAGCAGCAGTTGTAGCAAAGGAGACGCAAGGGCAAGAACTGAGACTTATGTCTAACCTAATGGGTGTGGGAAAGCTCACCGAGGCTTCCTAGGTCAAAGTCCAGGAGAGCAGTGACCAGAGCCAGGAGACATACAGGTGTCACAGTAGTAGGCAGTTCCTATGTGAACTTGGGCACCCTTACCAGTCCTAGGCCCATGTTCCTTTGTCTGTACAATAAAGATGAGATAGTGTTGCCTTCAAAAGGTCAGTGAACGTGATTCATAATGCCTTGCTAGCAGAAGGCACTCAAAAATTACAAGGGGACCAGGTGCAGTGGTTCACGCCTGTAATCCCAGCACTTTGGGAGGCCGAGGCGGGTGGATCACCTGAGGTCAGGTGTTCAAGACCAGCCTGGCCAACATGGAGAAACCCCATCTGTACTAAAAATACAAAAATTAGCTGAGCATGGTGGGACACGCCTGTAATCCCAGCTACTCGGGAGGCTGAGGCAGGAGAATCACTTGAACTGGGATGTGGAGGTTGCAGTAGGCAGAGATTACACCACTGCACTCCAGCCTGGGTGACATAGCAAGACTCTGTCTCAAAAACAAAACAAAAAAACAAGGTCTATATTAAGGAAAATATAAAGTACGAGATAAGTAAGATGACAATGGGGTGAAGGTAAGGACTGCCTTGTTAACCACTGAATCACAATGCCAGGCACAATATAGGTGCTCAACGACTATGTTTTGAATGAAGCATTACTCTTAAAAGAGGCAGAAGAACCTGGTTAAAATGGATGTCAAGGGTAGGAATGAGGGGGAAGAGGTATCACAAGAAGGACCCATGCAACTATGGAGGGCAGCAGGTAGGAGAGAAAGTGAGGCAGGAGAATAGTGTCTGGAGACAGGGAACCTAAGGCTGATTCATGCTGACTGGATAGCAGAGGCTACTCCCTCTTCAACTCCTCCTTTTTCTGCGTGGCAGTTGGAAAATGGAAGTACCTGATTGGTCCTCTCCCACAACCAATCAGGCTGGTTGTGGGCCACTACTTCATTGGCACAGACTGAACCAATGGAAACCTCTAGAGGGTATTTAAACCCCAGCAAAAGCTGTAACTGAGGCTCTTGAGCCCCTTGCTTGATCCCGCTCTCACCCTGTGGACTGTGCTTTCATTTAAAATAAATCCCTGCTTTAGCTGCCTTGCTTTGTGTGTGCATTTTGTCCAATTCTTTGTTCAAAATGCCAAGAACCTGGACAACTACCCTCAACTGGTAACATTTCCAGTGAGGATAGGCTTTCCAGGGAGAAAATGTTTTCATAGGAAGGAGTTTTGCACTGTCTTTTAAAATCAAGTGGAAGTTAAAAATATAAGTTATGTTTTCCATGCTTATGTATGTTTTAGGAAATGAATCTGGAGATTTTTTAAACTTTTTATTTGGAGACAATTGTAGATTCACACAAAGTTGTAAAAAATAATATAAAGAGATCCAGAGTATACCTTCCTCAGTTTCCCTTACCACCAATCAGTTCCTCATTTTTATAATTTTGTCATTTCAAGAATGTTATATAAATGAAATCATACTGAATAGAATCTTTGGGGGACTGCCTTTTTCACTCAAAATAATTCTCTGTAAATTCAACCAGGTTACTATACATATCAACAGTTCACTCCTTTTTATTACTGCATAGCAAGCCATGGCATGGTTTACCACAGTTTGTTTAACCACTTATCATTGAAAGTTATCTTAGTTGTTTTCAGTTTAGGGCCATTATAAATAAAGCTGCTACAAACATTCATGCACAGGGTTTTTGTGCATACACCAGTCTTCATTTATCTGGACTGTTACATGAGTGAACAGCAAACTTCTTCAAGCCATTGCATATTTGGGTCTATCTGCTACAACATATCTGTATGTGTTACATACATATCCTAAATAACCCAAGAGTTTCTTCTATACTGGGCACCGCAATGATGTAATAATCACTATCAGTTTTCGAATGCTTATTATGATGCAGGTATTGTGTGTAATCACATGCTAATGGCTAATAATGGAGCACTTACAATGTACCAGGCACTATTCTAAGTGCTAGATAGACTAATACACAAAATCATTCTATAAGGTAGGTATTGTCTTATCCCTCATATTACAAATGAAGACACTGAGGAACAGAGAAAACTTGCCTAAGGACATAGCCAGAAAAGGCTGAAATTAGGGTTAAAACTGAAATGGACTGATACCAGGGTTAAAACTGAAATGGGGGTGGGTTTTTCCCATGCTGCTCTCATGATAGTGAATGAATCTCACAAGACCTGATGGTTTTACAAAGGGCAGTTCCCCTGTACACACTCTCTTGCCTGCTGCCATGTAAGACATGCCTTTGTTCCTCCTTTGCCTTCTGCCATGATTGTAAGGCCTCCCTAGCCGTATGGAAAAGTGAGTTCATTAAAGCTCTTTTTCTTTATAAATTATACAGTCTTGGGTAGTTCTTCATAACAGTATGAAAATGGACTAATACAATGTCTTTTATCAGTTTTCAAACATTTCTGCTGTATCTCTTCAAATAGTTCTTATGCCCCATTCTCTCTGTCTTTTCCTTTATGAATTCCAATTTGTTTAGTCATGTGCCACACAACAACTTTTTAGTCAATGACCGACCAATTATACGATAGTAGTCATAAGATTATAATAAAGCTGAAAATTCCCTATCACCTGGTGACACTGTAGTTATTATAATATCATAGCACAATGCATTACTCATGTGTTTGTGAGGATGCTGGTGTAAACAGACCTACGCACTGCTAGTCTTAGTACATGCAACTATGTACAGTGCATACTACTTGATAAAATGATAATAAATGACGTTACTGGTTTGTGTATTTACTACACTATATGTATATATATATATATATTTTTTTTTTTTTTGAGACGGAGTCTTTCTCTGTCCCCCAGGCTGGAGTGCAGTGGCGTGATCTCGGCTCACTGCAAGCTCCGCCTCCCGGGTTCACGCCATTCTCCTGCCTCAGCCTCCCGAGTAGCTGGGACTACAGGCGCCTGCCAACACACCCGGCTAATTTTTTGTATTTTTAGTAGAGACGGGGTTTCACTGTGTTAGCCAGGATGGTCTCGATCTCCTGACCTGGTGATCCGCCCGCCTCGGCCTCCCAAAGTGCTGGGATTACAGGCTTGAGCCACCATGCCCGGCCTACGCTATATTTTTTATTGGTATTGTAGAATGTACTCCTTCTACTTAAATAAAAAAATATACATTTTAAAAACTTAACTGTAAAACAGCCTCAGGCAGCTTCTTCAGGTGATATTCTAGAAGAAAGCATTGTTATCATAGGAGGTGACAACTCCATGCATGTTATTGCCCCGGAAGACTTTCCAGTGGGACAAGATGTAAAGGTAGAAGGCACTGATATTGATGATCCTGACCCTGTATAGGCCTAGGCTAATGTATGTGTGTGTGTTCCTAACAACAACAACAAAATTAAGTTAAAAAGAGAAAAGTGTATAGAATAAGGTTATAAAGAAAGAATATCTTTGTACAGCTGTACAGTGTGTTTGTGCTTTAAGCTAAATGTTGTGACAAAGAACCAATAAGTTTAAAAAAAGATTATAAAGTGAAATATTTACAGAAGGTAATATGGTAGGAGTTATTAACAAATTATTGTAGGCAGATAGAGAGGAAAGGGGTCCTTGGAAACTTTTCATTTTTAAAGCAGCTCCAGAAACATTTCTTGTCTAGTTGGAAAGCCCTGGCTCTTAGAGCCGGGCTGGCAACATTTGATACGCAAATGCAAGCCATTAGAAACTGGATCCACCCAAACATAGTGATTCCCGTGGCTTTCTTGCCCTTGCCCCACACGTGCCTGGCAACATGGCTGCCCCCACATAACCCCACGTGTGTAGAACATCATGGTGCCCTGCATTTGCAAATTAAAAGCCTAGGGTGGGAGAGCCAGTGTTTTGCAGGCTACGTGAATGACATGCCTGGTCAAACCAATCCCATGAGCCCTATGCAAATCAAACACCACCTCCTCCAGCATCTTCATATACCTGGCTGTTATCAGTGGCATATAGGGTCTCCTCTCTTGGCTTTGGAGCCCGCCTCCCTCTGTCTCTGTATGAGGGAGCTTCTTCCTTCTTTCTTGCCTATTAAACTCTCAGCTCCTTAAAACCACTCCATGTGTGTCCGTGTCATTTTATGTAATTCAACTTGAGACAAGAGCCATGGTGTTCCTCCACTCATCAGAGCTGAATCAGTAAGTTTAATTTATTACTGAGAAAAAGAAAAATATTTTTATAAATTTGTGTAGCTTAAGTGTACAGTGTGTATAAAGTCTACAGTAATGTAGTAATATACAGTAATGTACAAAAATATCCTAGGCCTTTACATTCACTCACACTCACTTACCAAACACCCAGAGCAACTTCCAGTTCTGCAAGCTCCATTCATGGTAGGTGCCCTATACGGGTGTACCATTGTTTATCTTTTATACTGTATTTTTACTAAATTTTTTTGTGTGTTTAGACACACACATACTTACCATTGTGTTCCAATTCCCTACAGTATTCAGTACAATAACATGCTGTATAGGTTTGTAACCTAGGTGTGTAGGAGGGGATACCATCTAGGTTTGTGTAAGTACACCCTATTATGTTTACACAATGACAAAATCACTTAATGACACATTTCTCAGAACATATTCCTGTTGTTAAACAATGCATAACTGTATATAAGATTGTTGGTATTGGCCGGGTGCAGTGGCTCACGCCTGTAATCCCAGCACTTTGGGAGGCTGAGGTGGTGGATCATGAGGTCAGGAGATTGAGACCATCCTGGCTAACATGGTGAAACCCCATCTCCACTAAAAAATACAAAAAAATTAGCCAGGTGTGGTGGTGGGCGTCTGTAATCCCAGCTACTGAGAAGGCTGAGGCAGGAGTATGGCATGAACCTGGGAGGTGGAGCTTGCAGTGAGCTGAGATTGCACCACTGCACTCCAGCCTGGGCAAGATAGCAAGACTCCATCTCAAAAAAAAAAAAAAGATTGTTGATATTGTCTCATGGATCTCAAAGGCACTGTTCTTTCTTTCTGTTTCCTCCTCTGTCCTTCTTTCTTTATCACTCACACTCTCTCTTCCCCTCTCCTAACACTTAGAAAAAAAATCACTCTTTCACCATTAAGCATAAAGTTAGCTGGAGGCTTTTCACAGATGTCTTTTATCAGATTAAAGAAATGCATTTCTATTCCCAGATGATTATTTCTACTAGGAAAGGGAGTGAGGTTTCATTTTTAAAAATCTGTATTTATGAAGATGAACTTATGGTTTCTCTTGTACATTTAATAGTTTTTTAATGAGTCACATTGATTGATTTTTTTAATATCAAACCATCCTTGAATTCTGGAGATAAATCCTACTCAGTCATTGTAGACATATCTCAAGGTGGCCTCCAGGATTCCTGTCTCTTGGTAGTCACATATGTGTATTATCCCTTCCTCTTGATTGTAGACATGAACTGTGACTTGCTTCTAACCAATAAAATACAGCAAAAATGATGGCATATATCATTATGTGATTATATTAGATAAAATTGTAGCACTTGTCCAGGAGTCTCTCGCTTCCTTTTTACCTTTCAAGAAGCAAATGGCCATGTTGCTTCCCCACATGACAAGGAATGACAATTGGCCTCTAGGAGCTGAGGCTGAGCTCCAGCCAGCAGCCATAAAGAAACAGAATTTCTCAGTCCTGTAGCCACAAAGGACTGAATTCTGCCAATGAATGTATGATTTTGGAAGTGTATTATTCCCCAGGTGAAAACTTTGCCCCAACTGACCCTTTAATTGCAGAGGGACCAACTAACCATGCCCAAACTCCTGACCCACAGAAATTGTAATATGATAAATGTGTGTTGTGTTTTAAGCTGCTAAGTTTCTGGCAACATTGTTATGCTGCAGAAAGTAAATAATACAGATTTTGTACTGGAAGTGGAGGGCTGATATAATAAATACCTAAAATGGAAGTGGCTTTGGAACTGGGCAGTGGGCAGAGGCCAGAAATATTTGAAGAACATCGAAAGCCTGACTTGCCTTGGACAAGCCATTAACAGAAATGTGGGCATTGAGGATGCTGCCAGTGAGGACTTGGAAGGGAGCAGCATGTGATTGGAAACTGGAGGAAGAGGGGTCCTTCTTAGATAAGTGACAGAAAGCATAGCACAATTGTCTCTTGAAATGTATGAAAAGTAGAAATTGAAAATGATAAACTTAGTTATCTAAAGATAATTCCAAGCAAAATGCTCGAAGTTACCATTTGGTGTATCCTTGCTGCTCATAATACATTGTGTAAAGAGAGAGACAGATTGAGGGGAAAAAAACGATTGAACTAATAGGAAGCAAGACTTGGTTCTGAAAATTCTCAGCCTTTCCAAATGGAAAAATGTGCTAAAATGGAGAGACAGCTTCCTAGCACTCCAGAAAACCACACACATGAGAAAAAGTCAAGGCTATGACTATACGATCTTTTCCTAAAATCTCAGAAAGAGCAAAAGGCCAGAGAGTTCAGCCACACAAAGGGCTCTTTCAAAAGATTAAGGGTATGCCTCACAGATCTTCTCAATCAAACCACAGGGCCTCTAGGAAAATGAAATGCATTGTCCTTCAGCAACCTCGGCAGAAGCCCAAGGTAGAGAAGGACTTTTCTAAAACACATCTGTGGGTGAAGACGTGTTCTAATGGAGTAAACCCCAGGGAAGTTCATGGAAGGTCCACAAAGTTCTTGAGAAAATTCTTTCAGAAGAAACACTGCCAGCTTGGACTAAGAGGGACAGAGATAGGATCAAATGAACAGAGACCCTTGTAACTCCAATTCTACTAATAGGAAGCAGGTTGATAAAATGACTCCAAACATGAGCTGACTTTCATTTAGAAAAGGAAGAATGACTCAGATGGTAGAACTAAGATCCCAGAAAGCAGATTCTAGAGCCACGGAGAATTATTTCCAAAGTTTGAAATTTAATTAAAGAAATCTGAACATTTTCTCAGTTGTATTTTGGAATTATTATGGACCAATGATTCCTTTTTATCTTCCATTTCCCCTTTTTTAAAGAAAAATGTCTGCAGCTTCTTTCCTATATCTCTCCCAGAATTGTATCTTGGATGTTGGGGGAAGATAATTTGTCTCTTTCATTTACAGATTCATCAGGTGAGAGGAACTATGTGTCCATGGAGCCTCACCCACACCTGGCCTGATTTAGATAATGAAACTCTGGTCTTGGAGCAAATGCTGTTATTAGATTACATTCTTGGGGATCTTGGTGGTGGGGAGGGGGTGAAAGTATTTTGCGTGTAGGAGAGCCATGAATCATTGAGGAACAGAGGACAGACTACAACCACCACCATTTAGTATCCATGCCCTGGCATAATTCCTGCCCCTTGAAGGTAGGTAGAAAGTGGGACTTGCTTCTAACCAATTGAACATGGCAAAGGCAATGGGTGATTGGGCACTATATGTGATTGCATGTGTATGACTGCTTTCCATAAGAGTTTAGCACTTGTCTTGCTGGAGTCTTTCATTACCTTGTTGGCTTTAAAGAATAAAATGGGTCAGGCATGGTGGCTCTTGTCTGTAATCTTAGCACTCCGGGAGGCTGAGGCAGACGGATCACCTGAGGTCAGGAGTTTGAGACCAGCCTGGCCAACATGGTGAAATTTTGCCTCTACTAAAAATACAAAAATTAGCCAGGCATGGTGGTGTGTGCCTGTAATCCTACCTACTCAGGAGGCGGAGGCATGAGAATCGATTGAATCCGGGAGGCAGAGGTTGCAGTGAGCCAAGATTGTACCACTGCACTCCAGCCTTGGTGAAGAAGTGAGACTCTGTCTCAAAAAAAAAAAAGAAGAAGAAGAAGAAAATGGCCCTTTTGGGGAACCCCAGATGGTTAGGAACTGTGGGTAGCCTCTAGGAGGTAATAAAAAAGCCTCTACTCAGTAGTCATCAAGAAATAAAAGCCTTCAATTTTACAGCCACAAAGAACTGACTTCAACTAAAAATCTGTGTTTGTAAGCAGATTTTTCTCCAGTCACGCCTCCAAATGAGGAACCTTGCTGTTACAGGCTGAATGGTGGCCCCAAAGATATGTCCATATCCTCATGACTGGGACCTGTGAACATCACCTTATTTGGAAAAAGGATCTTTGCAGATGCAATTAAGTTAAGAAACTTGAAATAAGGAGATTATCCTGAATTATCTTGGTGCACCCTAAATGCAATCACAAATGTCTCATTATTTTAAAGACTGCCTTAGGGTGTTGGTATACATCTCTAACTTATCATAGTATAGCTTCAAGCAATATTATATCACTTCATGTATAGTATACCTTACAATAGTGTGTTTTATTTCCTTCCCTACTGGCCTTTGTGCTATTGTTATGTATTTTACATCCATATGTAAAAAACCTCACCTTATTATTTTCATTAAACAGTAAATTAGCTTTTAATGAGATTTAAATAAAAAGAAAAACATTTTATATTTCCTATGTATTTACCATTTCCAGTATTGTTCATTCCTTTGTGTAGAACATATTTCCCTCTGGTATAATTTTTCTTTGGTCTTTATTATATATGTAGTAATCTTTAATATCTTGTAATGTAAGTCTGGAGGTGATAACTAAAAGAACTAAATTCTTTTCGTTTTTGTAAGCATGAAAAAGTCTTTACCATCACATTTGAATGATTTTTCTTACTGGATATAGAATTTTAGACTGTTTTGTTTTTCTTTTCTATAAATTAGAAGTGTCACTCCAGTTTCGTACCACTTGTATTGTTTCTGACAAGAAATCTGCTGTCATCCTTACCATTGTTCTCTGTATATAATTTCTCTCTTCTTTTTTTCTGCCTGCTTTTCAGATTTCCTTGGTTTTATGCAGTTTAATTAGGATGTTATTTGTAGTTTTCCTTAAGTTTTTGGTTCTTAGAGTTCGTTGAGTTTCTTGGATCTGTGGGTTTATAGCTTTCATCCAACTTGGAAATTTTTTGACATTATTTTTTAAAATATTTTTTCTGTCCTTCATTTTCTCTTCCTCTTCATAGACTACAATTACAACTATCTTAGTTTTCTTGCTATTTTCCTACCACTCACTGGTGCACTGTTAATTTTAAATTATTTTATCTCTTTGTATTCCTTTTTGGATGATTTCTAGCAGCATGTCCTCAAGCCTGCTAACTTTTCTTCTGACATATCTAATCTGTTGTTAATATCACCCTACATATTTTCATCACAGACATTGTAGTTTTCATCTCTAAAAGCCTAATTCAGGTCTTTTTAATACTTTCTATGCCTCTACTTTATTGTTTGATCTATGGAATACAGATGAAATGACTGTTTTAATGTCATTTTCTGCTAGTTGTAACACTTGTATCTGCTCTGGTCAGTTTTGATTGATTGATTTATCTCTTCACTATGTGTTATATTTTTCTGCTTTTGTACATGCCTGGTAACTTTTTATTGTGAGAACTATGAATTTTACCTCATTGGATTCTGTATATTTTTGTACATCTATAATATTCCTGACCTTACTTCTAGCATACAACTATGTTATTCAGAAACGGTTTGAACTTTTTGGTTCTTACTTCTAAATTCTGTTACTCAGAACCAGACCTACTTATCACCCACTTCTGAGACAAGACTCTTCCAATTTGCTATGGACTGACTTGTGTCTCTCCCAAATTCATATGGCGAAGTGCTAACCCCCACATGACTGTACTGGAGATAGGGCATTTAAGGAAGTGATTAAGGTTAAATAAGGTCATAAAAGTAGAGCCCTGATCCAATAGAACTTGTGCTTATAAAAAAGGAAGAGACACCAGAGGTTGATGTCATATGAGGACACAGCAAGAAGGCGCCTTTCTAGAAGCCAAAGAAGAGAGCCCTCACTAGAAACTTAGCCTTGCCGGAACCTGAATCTTGGACTTTCCAGCTTCCAGAACTGTGAGAATATACATTTCTGTTGTTTAAACCAATCAGTCTGTGGTATTTTGTTATCATAGCCCAAGGTCACTAATATATAAGTACACTACCAAGTGTGATGTATAAGGTTTTCTTCTCTAGGCCATGGGGGGAAAACATCATTTTTATCCCTACATGAGCACCAACTACTATTCCTTCTAATATTTTGGGGTGATTTTTTTTGCCTCCAATCCTCAGGAGAATGCACAGACATGCACTGATCAATATTCTCCTTGATACTTAATGGAGACTCTCTGTAGCTCTCCGGAGTTATTTCTTTATTCAATTTCCCTCTCTGGTATTCTGTCCTACACACTCTAGCCAAGTTGGTATCCCAGACTTTCCACTCCATCTCTTCAAATCAGGAGTCTTCTGGGCTGCAGCTGGGTCTCTTTCTCTATGTCACAGCGTGGAATCTGTTACAAGGCAATAAACTGGAACATTTGTAGGATTCATCAATTTTATTATCTGTGTCTTAGGCATCATTGCTCTTGTTGTTTAATGTCCATTGTCTTGGAAATCATTGTTTCCTATTGTTTGATTTTTTTTCATTTGTTTCACACAGAAGAGTTAATCAAGTCATGGTTACCCCATCTCAATCAGAAGCAAAATCTCACTAGCATTTCTTTTACTTCTTTTTCATAGTTTCTATTTCTATACTAAAACTCACATCTGTTTTCCTGCAATGTTTACCTTTTCCACTACATCCTTTAAGCATATTTATTGTTATTTTAAAATTACTGTCTACACTATCTCTAGGTGCGTTTTATTGACTCTTCTCTTGACTATGGTTAACATTTATTTTCATCTCAAAGTTCTCACAAATTTTATTGCCTAACAGATATTTTATATAAAAGGACACTAGAAAGGGAAATAAATAATACTCCTAAGAAATGTCATGCCCTTTCTTTTCCCAGGCTTCAAGACTGGAGGGCTAATTCTATCTGATAGGTGTCAGTTTGGGTCTGAGCTTTGTTTCAGTTTTAGTTTGATTCAGTTTCCCACTGGCTTCAAATGTTTTGAGAGAGAGGTAAGATTTTCCCCTTCAGCAGGTTCTAGAATCTGAGAATTTGAGAGTCCACAGATTTGTTTATGTTATACACTACGCTGCCAGTTTTTCCAACAAACCGTAGGAGATCTCCCTCTGCCTTACAGCCTGGCTGCAAAGATCACTGATGACCTCTCTTTGCTCTCCGTGCCTGTCCTCAAATTTCTGTCCCTCTGAAATCTGAAAGCAAGGCATGCCTGCCCCTCCCTTAATCTTTGGTCATTAAAAGCCCATAGTGCCTTAGATGCTTTTCTCTCTGCTCTCCTGGTCTGTCCTCCACCTTTAGACACTGGCTGCCTTGCACTTGGGGAAGACCCATCACACTTCGTGAGGATCCCTCTAAGCTATCCAGTCCCAGTGTTTAACATAACCACCCATGAACTTGGTGAAAACCTACATTAAAAAGCTGATAAGTGGATACAGATTTGCTCTGTGGATAGAACTCCTTGACATTCTAATTTTTCACATTATCTCACACTTAGCCATTACAACTTTCTTACAAGTTTGAAGGGTTTCTCCCTACCATCTAAAGTAGATTTCTCCTGTCCCACTGATTCTTCTTGATTTGGTTTTTAGGGCAAGAGTGGCAGACAGCTTCTTTTGACTTTCTACATCATAACCAGAAACAAAGGTCCCCTAACCCTTCCTTGTAACCCTCTGCCTCATCAAAAATGAAAAGTGCCTCTTTGTTACAGATGTCTCTGTCATAGATGACATTCCATCTCTCACTGTGTTTGCCTGACTCCCCTGAGGGCTGGGAGGGCTGGACAGAGACCTGGGGATTTCCAGATTTGGAAGGAAACTCTGGGGTCATCCTTTCCAGGATGTTTCTTACTTGGAAACTTCTTCCTTGGGCTCTCTCACACCCAGCTACCTTTCTGTCTGTGTATTTTAGTGTCCATGTGTCATCTTCTCTGTGTCTGGCTGCAGGTAACCTGGTGATTCCCACCCTACTGTGGGCTCAACTTTTTTTTCTCCCTCTGAATTTTGAACGTAAAATCAAAACAATATCTAGAAAACTTACTATGTGTCCAAGCAGTTGTGTCTGGTTTAGCCCACACTTTGGGCTGGGACTTGGTCAGTGTCATCTTTTTATCCAAAGTGGCTCAATCCATCTGAATTCAGTGTCCCTGGTCTTATTTGATGATGAAGTGACTAAGTGCTTAACTTGGGTTTGGGGTTTTATTTATTGTTTTTTGTTGTTGCTGTGATTTGAGCTATGTCCATTTATTTTGGTTTTGTCTTGTTTTTCACTTGGTAGCCTACTGTGGCAATAAAAGTTTAAAGGAAGCCCAGCTCCTAGTTATAGCAAAACACTCTTTAATAATGACTTTTTACATAATTAAAAACAGGACCTGTAAATTTCTGAATAATTCGTCATTTTATTGGCCAAATGGAACTGTACTATGGTTAATGTAGGAGAATCACTTGAACCCAGGAGGCAGAGATTGCAGTGAGCCAAGATCTTGCCACGGCACTCCAGCCAAAGAGAAAAGAAAACCATTTACTAAGAACTGGGATTACCTGGCAGCAGTAATACAGCTACTATCACATATGAAATTCCTATTATGTGTCAGGCCCTACAATAGGTATTTTATTTGCATTATCCCACTTAAACTTCATAACACCCCTAATTAACAGTCCAAATGATTACCTCAATTCAACAACACAAAAGCTGAAAGCATCCCAAGATGACAGAGCTAGTGAGTGTGTCTGCAATGCCAGGGCTGTCAACCCCAGCGTCTTCCTCCGAGGCCAGGCTGCCTCCTGTCTTAGGGGCAAATCTCTCTCCTCCTTCTTCTCTCCTCCTCTGCACAAAACACTCCTTAATCCAGCGAGATTCCTCTCCTATCCTGGTTACTCGGAATCCAGCTTAATGCCTGCCCAAAGCAGATCAATGGCACTTTAGCCACCATCCTCATCTCTGAGCTTCCTCTCCTCCTCTTTTATCACCTCGGCTATATACTCTGCCCCCACAACAGGTGTATTCAAGAAAATGCTGTTGTAGGAGTTATTAAGAAATTATTTTAGGCAGATAGACAGGAAAAAGGGGTCCTTGGGGAGTTTTTGTTCTTAAAGCAGCTCTTAAAGCCAGGTCAGCAACCTTTGCTATTCAAATGCCAGCCATTAGAAACTGGGTCCATCCAAACACGGCGATTCCCGGCCTTCTTGACTTTGATCCACATGTTCCTGGCAACATGGCCCCCCCTCCACATATCCCCACGTGTGTAGAACATCATGGCGCCTGCATCTGCATGTTAAATGGCTAGGGTGGGAGGGCCAGCTTTTTCGAGGGCTATGTGAATGTCATGCCTGATCAAACCAATACCCTAAGCCCTATGCAAATCAGACATTGCCTCCTCCAGCCTCTGCATATACCTGGCTGGTATCCACCACACTTGGGGTTGCCTCTCTCAACTTTGGAACCCTCCTCCGTCTGTCTCTGCACAGGGGACCTCTTCTTTCTTTCTTTCTCTTTCTTTCTTGCCAATTAAACTCTCTGCTTCTTAAAACCACTCCAGTGTGTCCATGTCGTTTTATCTAATTTGACTCCAGACGAAGAACCTTGTGTTCCTCCACTCTTCAGAGCTATATCAAAGTGGGCCTGGCAGAGAAGGGGGAGGGTGGAGGGCTAGTTCCATGATGTGAGGGCATGAGATGCAAGCGTTCCACCACCAGTGTCTACCTGGGTAGACAAAGGCTGTGGAGAACAGAAATCAGAACAATGATCGTCTCTGGGATGGGATGGGGGAGCTGGGAAGGACAGGTGGAAACTCCTGGGGTGGAAATGTCCTAGATCTTCTTTGGAGTATTGGTAATTTGTTTTTGTTTTTTTTTTTTTTGAGACTGAGTCTCGCTCTGTCACCCAGGCTGGAGTGCAGTGGCGTGATCTCAGCTGGCTGCAAGCTCCGCCTCCCAGGTTCACACCATTCTCCTGCCTCAGCCTCTCCCAGTAGCTGGGAATACAGGTGCCCGCCACCATGCCTGGCTAATTTTTTTGTACTTTTAGTACAGACGGGGTTTCACCGTGGTCTCGATCTCCTGACCTCATGATCCGCCCACCTGGGCCTCCCAAAGTGCTAGGATTACAAGCGTGAGCCACCACGCCTGGCCAGAGTATTGGTAATTTGGATACATTTGTCAGAACTATAGAACTCTACACTTAAAATCTATCTATTCTATGCATAAAACTATACATCAATAAAATTTTTTTTATTTGTGTATTTATTTATATATTTTTAGAGATGAGGTCTTGCTCTGTCGCCCAGGCTGGGGTGCAGTGGTGTGATCCTAGGTCATTGTGGCCTCAAACTCCTGGGCTCAAGTGATCCTCTTGCCTCAGCTTCCCAAGTATCTAGAATGACAGGCACATGCCACTGTGTCCAGCTAATTTTTTAAAAAATTATTTTAGAAATGTGGGTCTGGCTATGTTGCCCAGGCTGGTCTTGAACTCCTGGCCTCAAGTGATTCTCCCACTTTAGCCTCCAAAGCATTGAGATTAGAGGCATGAGCCACTGATTCCAGCCCAAAATATTATATATACATACACACACACACACACACTCTCTCTCACACACACACACACACACATACATATATATTTTGAGATGGCGTCTCACTCTGTCACCAGGCTGGAGTGCAGTGGCATGATCTTGGCTCACTGCAACCTCTGCCTCCCAGGTTCAAGCAATTCTCCTGCCTCAGCCTTCTGAGTAGCTGGGACTACAGGCGTGCACCACCAAGCCCGGCTAATTTTTGTATTTTTAGTAGAGACAGGGTTTCACCTTATTGACCAGGATGGTCTTGATCTCTCGACCTCATGATCCACCTGCCTTGCCCTCCCAAAGTGCTGGGATTACAGGCATGAGCCACTGCACCCAGCCTAAAATATATATTTTAAAAGAATGCAGGTGCTATGGCACCCAGATGGCTACCTTTCAAATGGCATGGCTTTTGCCTTTGACAGCCTGCTCCCATCCTCACGCAGCCCCCTTGCTCCAGTTATACTCTTGAGCCAGCTTGGTGACCCCTGATTCTCATCAAAAGCGCTTTACAAGCTTTTGGGGGAGCGGGATTCAAGGACACCAGGCCAAGAAAGAGCCATGTCCAAGAGCACCCGAGTTCCTGAAAGAAGAAGTGGGCACAGTACAGAGGCATGAATGGGGCACCTACAGTGGACAACCTTAGCAAAAGGTTCTCTTGTCCCTGTCATGACTCAAGAGGGACAGGCCAGCTCTACTTGTGCTCTTCTAGAAACCAGAAGAGGTGAGGGCAAGGGCTGTGGATCAGAGGACTGCCCACTCATCTGGCCACTGGACTCTGCCCTGAGGAGGTGAAGTCTCCATCATTCCCCTCACCTTCCCTCCTGTGAAATGTTCTCTAACCTCAGATGCCTCATGCCCTTGGAAGGAGTAAGTGACCAGCATTGTGAGGCTCCGGATAAAGCCATCCCCTGACTCTTGGCAAGAGTTACTCTGAGGAAGCTGGTGCCTCAGCTGCTGAACAACCCATCGGTGTCTCTGTGCCACAGTGGGGTCAACCCTGCCCCAGAGCAGTGGAAATCCCAGAAACACCCTGTACTGGGCCCTCCTCTCTCCTACCCCTCTGCCCACCATCTCCCAACTGGTTTGCCTTTGATCTCAGCATAAAAAACTCAGGCTCATTATAAACCTGTTGATACTCTAATGACAAGAATACAGACAACAGTAATTAATGATGAACATCAAATGGCACAGCCCAGCTGCCCAGCAGAAACCGGAAGGATAGTCATAGTGAGTCACCGGCTCTGGCAACAGGAGTGTGCTGCAGGCTTTCTGGGATGTGGCTTTGTTATGCCCAAGGTCTTTTCTTAGTAGCATGACACCTCAGTGAGGGCCACTTTAACAGAACAGTGAAGCCTTCTACCTGCCTCCAGTTTCCTCTTTAAACAATTTCCAAGGACTCCACCAAGCTCTTGCTCCTATTTCAGGGGCCTGGTGAGACACAGGCATCTTCCCCCTTTTCCTCTCCAGTTTCAAAAACAAACTCTGATATCAGACATTTACACCTAAGTGAGAATTAAAAAAAGAAAAACAACAACTTACTTAAAGTCTAATGTGTGATAACTGAGGCAGGAGAAGAGGGCCTGGAGGCAGGGAACATAAGGCCCATCCACACCTTTAGTTCCTAGAACTAAATCAAATGAAAGCACTTCAGCAATGACAGGAATGTGAATGGCTTTGTAACTTCACTTCCTCCTCTCCATTCACACCATTTACACTTTGTAACTTCACATTCATCCTCCCATTTACATACACTACACACTCCAAGTAACAGCCTCTCCATTTACAATAGGGCACATTCTGAGTAAATGACTCTGTGACTTCACTTTATTCTTCTCATTTACATAGAATATTCACCAAGCAGCCAGGTCGGTGGCTCACACCAGTAATCCCAGCAGTTTGGGAGACCGAGGCAGGCACATCACCTGAGGTCAGGAATTCAAGACCAGCCTGGCCAACCTAGTGAAACCCCATCTCTACTAAAAATACAAAAATTAGCCAGGCATGGTGGCACCTGCCTGTAGTCCTAGCTACTCTGGAGGCTGAGACATGAGAATCGCTTGAACGTGAGAGGTAGAGGTTGCAGTGAGCTGAGATCACACCACTGCACTCCAGCCAGGGAGACAGAACGAGACTCTGTCTGAAAAAAAAATAAATAAATAAATTCGCCAAGTAACTAACCAGAAACCTCTAGAGTACTGAAACTCAGAAAATTCTGTAACTGGGCTCTTGAGCCCCTACGCTTGGGCCCGCTCCCACACTGTGGAGTGTACTTTCGTTCTCAATAAATCCCTACTCTTGCTTTCCTTGCTTTGTTTGTGCGTTTTGTCCAAATCAATTCTTTGTTTAAGAAGCCAAGAACCTGGACACCTTCTACTAGGAACAATAGCCACCCAACCAAGTTCTAGGTACCCAGGAGTGAATTAAAGCAATCACTCCCCATGTCAGCTTCAAGGAGAAAGGCATGACATTGCAAAGCCACTTCTAAGTGTCTTGCTGGGTAATAGCTGCACAATTCATGTTCTGAAAAATACAAAGCATCAATTTCACTGACACAGTAGGCTGGGTATGGTTGATTTCTGTCTTTAGCTGTACTACTGAACCAAGGTGCTTTTAATAGGAAGGCTGCACCCTTTTCTATGACTTTTTTTTTTTTGCACAATAACTTGCTGTTCTGTGCCCTGTATACTACTCTCCTAGGGGCTCTGTGAGCTTCTATGTTTACACTGGAAAGAAATATTGAAAGCAAAGAGTTTCTTTCTGTCTTTTTTTAAATAACCAAGTACAGCACTATTCCCAATGGTCCCAATCTAAGTTGATTTCAGTCACCAGGAAAGAGATTAAGCAGTCCCTACCAACTTTGCAGTGCTTTACTCTGAAGCATGAACCAAGCCAAGGTCAGGCTCACAGGCGGCATCTTTCATTACTGTGGGGGCAAAGCTCCAGTCAGACCCATCAGAGTGGAGGCTTCTGGTCTCCAGCAAGTCATTATGTACTTAGGATTATCATTAATTTTCTCTCCCTGAAGTGCTTCTGATGACTGTGAGAGCTAAAGCCGACTATGCATTTGCTAATAAAAGGTTCTGTGTTCAATTTTCTAAAAGTGCCCTTAGAGAATCCCCAATTTCCTGCCTCTTCCTAAGAAGAATCTGAGTTTGTGCTGCCTTCATAAAGGGAGAACTGAATCATCTTGGTGTAAAAGCTTCCTGAAGGTTGGAAGGAGAGGCCCCTGGGACATTCAGGAGACTTGGAATTTTCTGGGGCCTGGCAGTGTAGATAGAGCAGTTATTATTTATTGCAGACTTAAGAACTGTACACCCATGTCTATGTGGCTCCTGTTTCTCCATCCCATTTTCCATTTGCAAGCCTTCAGTCTCCTTCCTGGGAATCTTAAACAAGCTCCTACAAGTCCTGTTGAGCCCAGTGCATAAAGCCCATTTAGCTCTCTATGATGGGGTCCACACTGCCCAGGGGGGTCACCTGAGTCAGTGCGTTCTTTTGGCTACATCCTCAGTTGTCACCTTTGATTGAGGACATCAGCTGTCTTAGATATGCTAGGGATAGATCTGTGCATTAAAGCAAGCAGCTGGGATGCCTTTTGCTCTCCAGGAGGGAAGGACATGCAGGCTCTGAGTAGAAGCAGCTTTGAGTAGATGGTGCATGTGTTCACACCCAGAGCCCTGTAGCATGGTCTTTTATTGAGACATAGAGACTCTGAAGCATTTTTTTGCTAAGCTTTAAAGCTTTAATTAGCTTATTATCATGAGCTGGAATGGGCTGTAGACGTGTTCAAGGGGTTGAAACAATGCCTTCTGTGTGGGGACCTTTTGGAAGAGAACTCTGGGGCTTAAAGTACAATGGCTTCCTGTGTTCCAGGGCCCTGGTATGTCCTGTTCTTCCACCACTGCCTGGGCTACTCCCAGGCAGCATCCAGGGTGTCTGTTGTGGGGTTTCAGCCACTGCTATGAACATTAGTGCCATGCATTTCCCCCTCATGGCACAAATGAAGGCCAAGCTGCATAGGCCGGCATTGTCCAACACCTGCCTAGATGCCTAGCTTATGGCTGCACACAGCATCACAGATGACCAACAGATGCAAGCTCTGCAAAGATCTCTGTAGCAAACAATGAAGTTCCTGAATCTCCATACATGCTGATAGAGTTCAAATTAATCTACCACACTGTGGATCTAGCAGATTCTTGTCTTTGTTTTTATTTCATCATCCAAGTGAATACAGTAATTACACTTGGGCGCCAGAGTGTAACAGCTAGTTCTCAGCCCAATAGTCTTGGCATGAAGGACCAAAGTAGGCTCTTTAGGTAAATTGCATGGTAAGGGGAAGGCCTCTGCTCTTGACAGAAGACTTCCATACATTCCTGGGTGCTGTACTGAGTGAGAGTTGCTAAGTAGCTAACATGGACAGTCCGACTTCGGGAAGAAGTGAGGAGTTTCTTTAGGAGAGCTAGAAGTTCAATAGCTACATGTTCTGGACTGGATGAAGCCAAGACAGGCCCTATTCAGCCTCTGACACAAATGCACTCCCAGATCTTGTAAGGCATTCTCTGATCTTGAAGTTGAGGTTTTCAACCCTAAATTTGCTAACGGTTTTCTGGTGAGTTGTTGGATTTTTTAAAGAATTTCAAGGATGTGGGAATCAAGACAGAGGACCAGTGAGACTTGACCCAGCTACCCCCTAATTTCAACCAGGCCATCTCCAACCTGAACTCTCTTATAGATTGTGGCTGAGTGGGATTTATTTTAAATAAAGGATTTTACTGCTTAAAAAGCACTACCATGTTATAGCTTGAAACCTTCTGGATTAAACAATCTCAAAGGCCATGCCCCCTTCTAACAGTCTAAGATTTTAGAGAGTTCTGTAGTTGTAATACTCACAGGTGTCAGCTGGGCACGATGGCTCATGCCTGTAATACTAGCACTTTGGGAGGCTGAGGTGGGTGGATCACCTGAGATTGGGAGTTCCAGACGAGCCTGGCCAACATGGTGAAACCCCATCTCTACTAAAAATACAAAAAATTAGCTGAGCAAGGTGGCAGGCACCTGTAATCCCAGCTACTTGGGAGATTGAAGCAGTAAAATCACTTGAACATAAGAGATGGAGGTTGCAGTGAGCCAAGACTGCGCACCATTGCACATTGCACTCCAGGCTGGGCAACTACAGCGAAACTCTGTCTCCCCCCACAAAAAAAAAAAAAACAAGTTAAGCCAGACCATTGTGGGAGCAGATCATAGCAGAGTTAAAAGACTATAGTCTTAGGGAAGTGAGAAATTTAATTAGATCCCCTCACCTTGCAGAAACTTTAGTTCCAAGACAGAGAAAAAAGGAGAGATTTTGATAGTATAGTAACGAGTTTTTTTTTTGGATTCCCATTCACCAATCCTCTACCCCCTGCCAGCCTCTAAGTTCTGCTAAAGTGACTGTCATGATATTCTAGTAAGTTTGGGATGCTGAGAAAAAGATGTGCTGTTGTACAATGTTGGTCAACAGTTTTTTGTTCTGGATTGTCTGACAAGTCCAGGTAATCTCCTACTAATTCTTTTCCCTAATAGCCTCTACCTCCAGCCCATTCAACTCTTGTCCCTTTACTAACCTGAACAAATCAATAGCTAGTCTAACACCCATAACTTTAAAATTTTACCTCCTAAGGAACAATTTGACACTGTAGTAATATTTACGACTCTAAAAGCCAGCCTATTTTATCAAACGATTGATTAGTTTCCGGAAGCTCTTTGTCATATGTAACATCAAACAACAGATTGATTGGCTTGAAAACAATTTTCAATTAATTCCTTGGAAGTTAGGTAGACACAGCCTACTTTTGAGAATAGCTGTCAAAAATGCTGTGTCATTAAGGCATCGTGTGTTCAGTATTGGGTACCAAATACACAAATTTCAGGCACAATAGGAAATCTAATACGCCCTTTGGAAAAGGAACAGATGGAACTAAACCTTTTATCTCTGCTAGGATGTGATTTACATAGTACTTCTATGCTTTTGCATATTCAGTTATAATGCTTTGTGAGATAATGAATCTTTCTCATTATTGTAATTGTGCTTGAATTCAGTACTCAGGGCCAGAAACAGGTGACATTTAACGCTTGCTTTAAGATAAACCCATCGGGCCAGCGCGGTGGCTCACACCAGACGATCTAGAACAAAAAATTGTTAACCAACATTGTACAACAGCACATCTCTTTCTGAGTATCGCAAACCTATTGGAATATCATGACAGTCACTTTATTAGGGATTAGAGACTGGTAGGGTGTACAGGGATGGTGAATGGGGAAAAAAACAAACAAACAAACTCCTTAACTATACTATCAAAATCTCTCCTCTTTTTCTTCTTCTTGGAACTAAAGTTTCTGCAAGGTGATGAGTCTGCTTTAATCCCAGCACTTTACGAGGCTGAGGCAGGTGGATCACCTGAGGTCAGGAGTTTGAGACCAGCCTGGCCAACAAGGTGAAGCCCTGTGTCTACTAAAAATACAAAAATTAGCCTGGCGTGGTGGCATGCGCCTGTAATCCCAGCTACTTGGGAGGCTGAGGCTGGAGAATTGCTTGAACCAGGAAGGCAGAGGTTGCAGTGAGCCGAGATCAAGCCACTGCACTCCAGCCTGGCAACAAGAGCAAAACTCTGTTTCAAAAAAAAAAAAAACAAAAAAAGATAAACTCGTTTTACTGTAGAAGGGAAAGAACTATGAGTCCAGTGACACAGATCCAATCCCGGATGTTACAGTGTATCTGCAGAGGGAATTGCTCCATTTCTCTTGGTTAAAAGCCTTGCTCAATTGTAGTTAGGAGCACAAGGGTGGAATCAAACAAAGCTGGGTTTGCGTCACTTATACGATGAGTGATCCCGAGCAAGATACTTAACCACTCCAAGTGTCAGTTTTATCCCGTTTAAAGTGGGCATAATAATTATACCTATCTCATGAGGCTGCTGTGAAGATTAAAGAACATAGAGTGAGTGCTGAGTAAGTGTTCATTATTCTTATTATTGTAACTGATTTCCTATAAAATGGTTTTGTATAACACTACTTCTAAGATTATTCTCCATTTTAAAATTCTACGATCCTCAGGTTTGTGGAGATCAGGCTTCCTCCTCTAGAGTTCAAAGCATCCAGCTGGTCCTGGGAGCTGTGCTGAGGACAGCCTGTTTCTGCGTCTTCTTACTGGGGTGACTACAGTGAAGTCGTTATGAACCTGCCTTCAGACACTCAGAACAGGCTGGCCCAAGGCACCTAGAGGAAGTGGAGATCAAAGTTGACAACTGTGCAACAAGTTTCTGGCTAGCTGGAGACGCACAAGCACAGAGGTCTTGAGCGATGCCTTAGAGTGTTTGCAATTAAATTGGGCAAGAGACAGTGCTGGTGTGCTGCTACTCACAGCGTGCTGGACTGTGGACCAGAGCATCAGTATCATCTGGGAGTTGATTGCAAATTTAGTATGTCAGGCCTTGCCCCGGATCTACTGAATCAGAATGTGCATTTTAAAAGGACTTGTGTCTTTTAAAAGGACGGAACGTTGTGTCCTCCCAAAATTTCTGTGTTGAAATCCTACCACCCAATGTGATGGTATTAGGAGGTGGAGACCTTTGGAGGTAATTAGGATTCAATGAGATTGTAAGGATGAGCCCTTGTTAATGGAATTATTGCTTTTATAAAGGTCATGAGAGAGCTTGACTCCTCTCTCTGTTCCCCACCATGTGAGGGTACGAGAAGTCAGCAGTCTGCAACCCAGAAGGAGATCCTCACCAGAGCCCAGCCGTGATGGCATCCTGATTCAGACTCCAGCCTCCAGAAGTATGAGAAAGACATTTCTGGTGTTTACAAGACACCCAGTTGATGGTATTTTTTTATAACAGCCCAAAGACAGGACTCCTCAGTGGTTTGCTGATATACTATTTTATTCCACTGAAAGTAATGGCAAAAATCACAATTACTTTTGCACCAACCTAATAATGTTTGAGAAAGCGCTTATTCAGTGGATTCTAGCAGGAAGTGTCTGTTTCATGTTTCCGTCCCCTAAAATCAAGATGCTTCAAGAATAAGGCGCAACAGTGGCCATGAAACATGAGCTGAGAATTGCCTTCGAAGTAAGAGGATCTGGTGGCCTTCGTTTGGAGACCTTTCTGCTCAGTGTCATCTGGAGTGTACTTTGGGGCAGAAAGGCTCTTAAGGCACAACCATTTTTACTCCCATTATGGGATGTGATGGGTGGCACTGGAAGATGAGTGAAAATTTCACCAGCATCCTGCTTCATGGCTGGATGAGAGGTATTATAGGAAGGAGTGGACACAGGAAGCTGCCTCAATCTTCTTGAGGCAGAGACACTTATACTGAAAGACGAAAAAAAAAAGTCAAGTAGGAAACATATCCTAAGTAATAAGCACTCAGCCAAGAAACTTAAACAGAGAAAACTATGTTGGGTTTTGTTTTCCCAAAAAAACAAAATTTGAAAGGTATCTTCTAAATGTTTTTCCTATGCAGTGCAATAAACCATCCCTACTAGTGGATGGTGCAGAATGCAACCAGTATCAGATTGTCTGTGATTCTAAAAAGGGATGGAGATGCCTGGCAGAGAAAACCCAAATGCAATTCTGCTCAATGAGCCCACAACTGAGTCTCTGCTTTCTTTCTATAAAGGAGCTTTCTGGAGGACACCAGCAGTCAGATTCTTGTCATCAGCAGTTAACAATCTTTAGTTTCAGGATACTTTGATGGAATCCATCCAGGGCTTGTCAAGAGGAAACACGAGTTTTGCCTTCTCTGTCTTGCCATGTGTCTCACCAGTGCTCTTTTGCTCATGACAGCCTCACCTATCTTATGGGTAAGGAAACTAAGTTTAGGAAACTCGCCCCATGGGATAACTCCTGTGGCTTCCAGAACTCGGACTTGAATGAGGGTCTCTCTTTCTGCAAAGCCTGAAGTCTTGCTTCTCTGCTGTATTGCCTCTCACATCGTTTGTTCGTTTGGGGTTAGACGGGGTGGCCATCCTCAAAAACCTTAAAATTCTTGTTCCAATCGTTGTTCCAATTTCAATAGAGTAGACATTTGTTTCACCTCCCCCTTTTCAGCATAATCCTTTAACCCACATGTAAAGACATGAAATAACCAAACCACAGGGCACTGAAAAAAGTTTTATTGAGCTTCAGCTCAGAGACAAGGAGTTCCTTTGAGGTAGAGATGCTTATATTAAGACAGAAAAACAGTCCCATAGGAAATATTTTCTGAGCAAAGGGAAAGCACAGAGTCAAAAAACTTAAAACCATTGAGATCTGAAAAGATCGTCCCATCCAAAGAGCCCAGGACAAGTTCACTTTCTTTCACAGGTGTCCGTAATGAGGAGCACACCCTCCAGAAGTTTCTGGGTTGCATCAATTTGTACAACATCAGTCAGGAGCATAGAGTCTCAAGATAAATGAACCTTTCAAGGCCTTGCTCTTTAAAGTCTAGTTTCCCCATGTAGCATCACCCAGGGACTTGTAAGAAACACAGATTCTCAGCCCCACCCCAGACCCACTGAATCTGAACCTGAATTTTAACAAGGCCCTTAGTTACCATGAGCTATGATCGTGTTACTGTATTCCAGCCTGGGCAACAGAGTGAGATCCTGTTTCAAATAATAATCACATACAAAGAACTCTCGACAAAACACAGCAATAAGATAACAAGTCCACAGGTTACTCGTGTATACCTTCAAGTATGAGAAACTCTGTGTTAAGGCACTGTTATCTATGGGTACCTAATGCTGGTTGATCCCGGTGATACTTGGAGTCATTGTCCCGGCATTTGATAAGCAGTATCCTTCAGGCTTTAATTCCTGAGTGGGGGCTATTCCTACTTGAGTGAGCTCTTTAGTGGGTGAGTGGCTAAAAAAATAATCTGGCTACTGCATTTAGTTTATGTCATATACGATGCCAATTTTGGAAGATCTAAAATATAATAAATGACCTCACAAACTGAAAATTACATTGAAAATGGAATCTGTGATGGTCATTGGGCATTCACTGGATCTTGCAGGGCATTGAAGTCATCTGAGGAACATCAGTTCTCTTTGTACAGAAGATGTGAAAAGCGCCAACCAGTAGAACATCCCAGCTGCTGGAATGCCCAGGCAGAGACAGCTTAGTGCATTGCGTGAAAGAGCCTGTGGGTGGGTGGTGGGTGCCTGGCGGGGAGGCCAGTACTCACAGCCTGCCAGTAGGAAAGGATGAGAGTATTCTTCACACTGAAAGGGCTGGTTTCTCTGGTCAGATTGGTTGGAATTGCTGGTCACCAGGAATTTAACCTAATTAAGGCTAAGCCTCTGAATGGGAATTCCTTTACAATCAAATTCTGCCTGCAGGCTGCGGGTGGCTGTAGGATGGGGAAGAAGGGGGAGATCCTCCCCTCCTAAGCTCTGTTAGCCTTCATTCTGCTGAGACCCCCATCCATCCTATAGTGCCTTTTGCTATTTTCTCCCATTGCTGTGGACTTCAAGATTTGGAGATGCCTGGGCTTGGCACATCTGACTTAGGATCCAGACACCAGTTCCCTTCTGCTCCATCACCCAGGCTTGCAAAGAATGAATATAATGGTGTAAATTATGTGTTTGAAATACCTGGATCAGTTCTTGCCTCCAGTGCCTGTTAGCTGAGAAAGCTACTCACCCTTTCCATGCAGGAATTCTCCCAACTGGGAATAGAGCTGACTGTAAATAGCCTTAAGAAGTGTTCCTACGAGGTTGTTCTGAGGATTAAATGAGTTGATGTTTGCTACTGTGTTATTATGTGCAATGCATGGGCTAGTACCTGACACGTGGTAAGGGTGGCTATCATTTTTATACCAAATCTCGAACTTTAACTCAGGCACTTTGTTACCCATAGGGAAAATAGAGTTAGATTCCTCCTAGCTGCTAGAAAATTGAGGCTATTCTCCTTTCTGCCCTGGGTCTCAGGATTCTAGAAAGTCCAAGAAGAGAATGATCCATTTTTGGTGAGTACAGGCCTGGAGTTTGGGGGCTACCTGAGAAGCTCTGAGGGTTTAACACCAGTTGACTTCCTGCTCCCATGAGTGAACTCTAGGGGCTACGCAGTTAGGCTATTTATAAACAAACACAACATTTTCTAGGGAAAGGTTACAGGTTTATTTTAGGTGGGCTCCTGCTTGGCTGGGAAGGCCTGTACTTGTTATAGCTGCTTGGCTTAGCTCTTTGCAGCCTGGCAATGCGGAGTTCAGCTTGAGGTCAAGCTCTGTTGAAGTTGGCAACTTGACACAACTCAGGCGGCTGGAGCTTGCGATAACCCCAGGGCTTCCCTTGGAATTTGCTGCTGTCCTGCTCTCCAAACTGGCATTGCAACCTCAGAAATTTATCCTGGGATTGGACTGGAACAGCAACATGAATGCTACAAAGTTAAAACAAGCAAGATCTTTTAGGAAGAGAAAGCAACTTTAGCTACGGGATAAATCAGCTACCTTAATAGTGGAAGGTCAGGTACATGCGGTGACATTTTCCAAGCCTATACAGATGGGGATGTCTTGGTATTTTCTGCTTCTTGCTGATTGGACCCTGCTGCTTTGGGTACCATCAAGAACCAAGACACATTAACTCTGAGCAGACTTAGCAGACTGATTTTTTTTTTAATCTCTTTTGGATTTGTTGTTTTGTGATTCTCCTGTTGAGATTTATGTTGCAAACTCAGAAAAACAAAGAAACCCACAATTTTCTACCTTAGTCAGTCCTTATAATAACTTCACGTAATAATAGACAATATTTATAAGAATCTGGCAGAAGTGTCATCTCTCAGAACCCAAACGCAATCAAAATCTCACTTCTACTTTCATAAGGGACAAAGTAATAGTAAAGCCCTTTGCAATAGGAATAAAAATTCAGCAGTTACTATTCTTTGATTCTTAGAAAAGAAAAGAAAGAACTGGTTGGGCAGGCGCAATGCCTCACGCCTGTAATCCCAGCACTTTGGGAGACTGAGGAGGGCAGATCACCTGATGTCAAGAGTTCGAGACCAGCCTGGGCAACATGGTGAAACCCCATCTCTACTAAAAATACAAAAGCTAGCCTTGCGTGGTGGCGCATGCCTGTAGTCCCAGCTACTTGGGAGGCTGAGGCATGGGAATCATTTGAACCCAGAAGACAGAGGCTGCAGTGACCTGAGATCGCACCACTGCACTCCAGCCTGGGTGACAGAGCAAGGCCCTGTGTCAAAAAACAAGAAAAAAAGAGCTGGTTTATGCTTCTGGCCTATAAAAACTAGTAGATAAGAAGTCTTGCTTGAGACATTAATGCTGAATGATTATGCATGCATAGAAAATTCCTCAGTTAGGTCAACATAATGATTTCAACGAAGGCTTGAAATAGATTTCAAAACCTGGGTATTCAAGAGCTTCCAGAGAAAGTTGGGAAATCCAAGGAAAGGTCTTGCAGAAGAGTAAGGGAGGAGATATGGGAATATACAGGGCAAAATTTATTTAACTTACCAAAGGGCATGTGTATATATTCATGCCTTTGTCACAACCTATTTGGGAAAACCATAAATGTCCTTGAATGACAAACTTGTGATTATATTTATATTAGATATGCACAAATTTGCATAATAATATTTTTTGGATCAATTTATAGACAGTTTGAAATAACTCTGATTAAAACTGTCAAGGGTCAAATAGAAAGCCAATAAAAACCAATATGTCAACAAACTGCACTTTCTAATTCCACATAAAAATATAAGTAGACTCTAGATTTAAGTTAAGGTTGTCTTTAACCCAGACACTGAGGGCAGGACTCAAAATGGATTACTAAAGAAAAGGGTGGATCTTATAAAATGAAGAAAAATCAATTAGCATTCACAAAGGATGAGTAAGTCCAATCACTTTAATTTCCATTTTGGACAAGCTGACTGGACAGGTGGTCAGGAAACAGGTAAGTCTGACCTTCAGCAAGGCATGTGACAATATATTTTGGGTTATTCTGCAGACAAGACAGAGAAATACAGATTGAAAGCTAAAATAATTAAGTGCATTAGTAGCTGATGGAGAACAAAGGATATGAATGATGCTGACTGCTGTCTTCTTGCAGAATAGTTACTTTTTATTTTTTGAGACGGAATTTCATTCTTGATGCCCAGGCTGGAGTGCAATGGCGCAATCTCGGCTCGCTGCAGCTTCTGCTTCCCAGGTTCAAGCAATTCTCTTGCCTCAGCCTTCCGAGTATCTGGGATTGCAGGCACCCACCACCATGACTGGCTAATTTTTTTTTTGTATTTTTAGTAGAGACACGGTTTTGCCATGTTGGCCAGGCTGGTCTCGAACTTCTGGCCTCAGGTGATCTGCCCACCTTGGCCTCGCAAAGTGCTGGGATTACAGGTGTGAGCCAACGTGCCCAGTTGCAGGATAGCTACTTTAGTGATATATTCTTAGTTTTAGGTTTTACCCTGTTTAACTGTTATCAGTGAGTTAGGTGAATATGTACAAGGCATTCTCACTACATTTGCAGGTAACATGAAGCTGGGAAGGATGGGATATATGTTGAATGAGAGATGTGTTGGCTATTTGTCCCATTTCCAAAAATTCAGTAGTTTCTTTGACATTCCTGAAAAGTTAATGAGATACTTACACGAGGAGTCAGTTTTCATTAACTACCTCTGTATCTTACACTTTCATAGATAAATCTACCTTAAAATTGAGATCACTTGTATCTATCATTAACCTTTAGTTAGCCCTATCTTCTCTGGGGATTCTAGGGTCTATGACCTCACTATATGAATTGAATATGAAAGCTCTTGCAAAACCTATATTTTAATTCTACCCCGAGAAACAAGATCAACTGGATTAAACTCGGGAGAGGCAAAATATTTCCAAGTAGTGTAAAACATTTGAGTTTTGATTTCTTATTATTCTTACTCTAAGGATTTAAAACTCTTCCAGATTAACTGCATGCATGATCACTTACTAGAGGAAAAAAAGATGCCTTTCCATGTGCCATTGATACATTTTGTGAGCATGAACCTGGAGTGATCTTTAAAGTGACTCAATTATTGCCTGAAATACTGACTAATGTTAATGATGACAAAGTTAAAAATCATTATCCTTTATATGTAATCTCCAAATGCCATCAAGCCAGCACTTTCAATTGCCAGAGGTACATTTTGCAGTGAAAACACACAGACAGATGCAGTGGCTCATGCTTGTAATCCCAATGCTTTGGGAGGCCAAGGTGGGGGGATCACTTAAGCCTAGGAAATCAAGGCTTTGGTGGGCTATGACAGCATGACAGCACTCCAGCCTGAGAAACACAGCCAAACTCTGTAAAAAAAAAAAAAGAAAGAAAGAAAGAAAGAAAATAAACAAAAACACCCAGGCAAAACAGCAGAAGGCCCTGATGCTCAGAATCAGGCATTCCAAAGGAATGATCTGAGTCTTTTGTCTTCTGTAACTTTCTCCAACATATCAAATTCTTCTTACCTCTGAGCCTTTGCACATGTTATTCCTTCTGCCTTGATGCTGTTCTCCATATTTTACACATCCTTTAAAATTGAGCTGAAAGTGAAAGTCCATGGGAAGAAATTCCTAGAATTTCACCCTGGGGCAGATTCCCTGCTGAGCACTCTCCATGCTGCCTGTATCTTCCTTTATGACATTTACACCCTTTGTAATTATATATTCACACACGAATGTCAGTGCGTTTGCTCACTGCTGTGTTTGCAGCAATATGCTTCACCTGGGGAAGTCATTCAATGCATAAACAGAAAGGGAAGATTATTCAGACATGTGGTTTGTTCGTTCCTGGAGGGACTTTTCTTAGGTCAAGTCAGACCACCCCAAGACTGCCCTGGAGTATGATATTCTTGGCTTTTATTGGAGATTTCCAAAAGAAACTTTTCAGGGTCAGGCACAGTGGCTCATGCCTATAATCCTAGCACTTTGGGAGGCAAAGGTGGGAAGATCATTGAGGTCAAGACCTCAAGACCAGCTGGGGCAACATAATGAGACTCCATCTCTACAAAAAATAAAAAAATAAAAACTAGCCAGATGTAGTGGTGTGAGCCTGTATTTCCAGCTACTTAGCAGGCTGAGATTAGAGGGTCAGTTTAGCCCAGGAGTTCAAGGCTGCAGTGAGCTATGATCGAGCCATTGCACCCCAGCCAGACACTGTCTCTAGATTTAAATAAAAAAGTTTTTTCAGGGAAAATGTTTCCACCTCACTGGTGTGCTATTTTCCATCTCTCCAGGGAAGGAGGTCTTACTGTGTTATGAAGTGCTTCATTTACTTTAGCACCTTGGGGATCCAACACTTTTGTGTCTTTTCAACAGTGCCTGACCTCGAGAATGGGAGGCACAGCCAAACACCTGTTAAAATGAAAATGCTTATGCTAAGGTTTAAAAGCGATTCTTCTAGACAGCTGCAAAGAGAAATGGTGAGAACCCTGGATGAGAAGCCCAGTGATCAGGAGTCTTAGCTTGTGTTTCTCTGGAACCCACTACCTGGTGTAGAGCAAGTCAGTGCTGGGTCGCAGTTTCTAAGGTGGTAAGAAGAGTGGTATCAGACTAGATAACCTCCCAGGTCCTTTGAGACTCAATGCCCGCAATTCCATAATACTGCTTCCTGTTAGGTGTAGGTAAGCTGCCTGGGGTCCTGTTTGGCCCTGTTGAGCAGAGAGAATGACAGGCCAGGGTCCAGCATGCCAGGGGAGAATCAGGGCTTACCATCTCATGATGTGGAACTTTTCCCATTTTGCTTTGTGTATTAGTCTGTTCTCACGCTGCTAATAAAGATAAACCCAAGACTGGGTAATTTATAAAGGAAAGAGATTTAATGAACTCACAGTTCCACATGGCTGGGGAGGCCTCACAATCGTGGCAGAAGGCAAAGGAGGAGCAAAGTCATGTCTTACATGGTGGCACCTTTATAAAACCATAGGTCTTAAGTCTCATGAGATCTGATGGATCTTAGAAAACCATCAGATCTCATGAGACTTATTCACTACCATGAGAGCAGCATGGGAGAGACCTGCCCCCATGATTCGATTACCTCCCACGGAGTCCCTCCCATGATGCATGAGAATTATGGGAACTACAATTCGAGATTTGGGTGGGGACACAGCCAAACCATATCACTTTGGGGTTTTTGTTGTTGTTGTTACATTTATGTCTAAAAAGTAAAACATGCCCAGTGTGAAAAATCTGAAAACTAGAGAAAAGTTAAACAATTCAAATAAGCACCTGAAAAGCCGTTATCTTAACACAACTACGGATACTAGGTAAGCACATTTCTGCCCTGGCTTCACTTTACACATGTGATTTCTTCCTGAGACTGCACTGTGCATGGAATTGTGTGTCTTGCTTTCTGAGCTTACTATTGCATCCTTTAAAAAATTGTGTAGAGGCCAGGCGCGGTGGCTCATGCCTATAATCCCAGCACTTTGGGAGGCCGAGGCGGGCAGATCACGACGTCAGGAGATCAAGACCATCCTGGCTAACACGGTGAAACCCCGTCTCTACTAAAAATACAAAAAATTAGCCGGGCACAGTGGCGGGCGCCCGTAGTCTCAGCTACTTGGGAGGCTGAGACAGGAAAATGGCGTGAACCCGGGAGGCGGGAGGCGGAGCTTGCAGTGAGCCGACATCGTGCCACTGCACTCCAGCCTGGGTGACAGAGCGAGACTCCGTCTCAAAAAAAAAAAAAAAAATTATGTATTGAGTATCATCTGAGTGCCTGCATTGTACTGCTGGAAAGCTCAATGAACAAGACAGTGCTGCTTTAGGGAGTTCACAATCCCGCCTTTTCCATACCATTAAGAACTTTCCATAAGCTTAATTTGTAATGGCTGCAACTGACTCTTAAAACAATTTGTAGCTCTTGATATTTTGCTGTGTATTGTGCTGGAGGAGAAAATCCAGCTCATGAGAGAGTAGAAGGCTGAGTAAAGGACAAAGGGTGAAGAGTGATGAGGTGAAGTCAAAGTTGAAAACAAGAAAATGAGAAGGAAGAGAGAAGGCAATCAGGAAAGGGAGAAACAACCAGTAGAAGCAGGGAAGGTGACCCACTTTAAGACAACTGCTCTGACCCCAGGAATTCACTGTTTGATTTTGCACTGAGAATGAAGAATGCAGGCTCCAGTACCACACAGGCTGCCAGATGTGGGCTCTTGGGCAAGTTCCTTCACACATCTGTGCTTCAGTTTTCTTGTGTGGAAAATTGAGATAATAATACTTACCTTCCAGGTGGGTAATAATAAAGATTAAATGAGACAATGCACGCCAAATATCTAGTACCTAAGTACTCAATACATGAGACTATTAGCCCTCATGAATTACCACCATATTTCAATATTGCATAATACATTGGACCAAAGGGATAAGGAAGAGACTAGACGAAGCAATGAAAAGTCTGATTTACTGATTTTTTTAAAAGTACAGTTACCTCCTTTAATCTACATAGCTGCATGTGCCAGAAAAAGAAGACACTCAAATGTGATAATTAAACAGTTGTTTTAAATAAAAGGAGGTTATATGAAAGTAAGGGCAAGGAAACCAACAAGGCTCCGTAAAGCCCCTCTGGGGCTAGCAAAAGGGAAGTGACTGCCACCCTTAAACCTACAAGCAAGGATGCAGATAGTTACAGGACCCACCAAGCTCTAAGACCACTGGATAGCAGCTGTGGCTTTCAGCAGAATGAGTCCCCCTCTGCTCTGCTACAGTGGTTGTCATTGGCTGAAACCACAAGAAAGCCAAAGGAAAGGGGTCTCAGACCCACTTGATGCAATCTGCAGAGGTCAGCTTCCTGAGCTCAGAAAACAAGACAGAAATGCCGACAGGGGATCTGGAAGGAGAATGGAGATCAAGTTCAGCGCACCACCAGTTTCTGGGACATAGAATTCTGGTTATCCGTTGGCACTTATGAATTCACTTATCGAATACCATTTGTAAATGTCCTCATCATTTACGTAGAGCCCGAGTGTCACTACAGACAACGTGCCTTCATCCCTGTACACATCTGTGCTGGCTGCAGAGAACAGTGACCCAGATCACAATTTTAAGAGCTACCACCACTCTTCTGAAATGGAAAAGTTTCCCTTGTCCCCCTCCCAGGGCGTGCGATGAGGGTGTGCCCCGCTGCTCAGACCTCTAGGGGAGCATACGGATGGGCAGGCTGTGGGGCTCCGACCCCACGACAATGTCTAGGGTGAATGTTTATAGCTGAAGCCCCAGTGGGCATGTGTTACAGGGTGCTCTTTTAGCTTGCCGTCTACAGGCGGCCTGTGCGAACCAGCTCAATGAGACCCCCTTCCTTATCAGAAGGACAGAGGGATTTCAGTATCCTGGGGTTTCTTGTCTTGGTGTACCAGAAGAATCGGATCACACGTGGGCTGGGAGAATGAGTGTAAGGCTTTGTTGAGTAGAAGTAACTCTCAGCAAGGATGCAGATGGGGGAGCCAGAAGAGAGATGGTTTTGTCCTGGATTCGGGCTGCGGGACGGCCTGGGCTCTCCTCCGACTGCTCCAGCCAAACTCCGCGTCGTTCTGCCAGTCAATGGCCTCCCAGCCAGCCGGTGCCTGTCCTGCTCTTCTGCCCGCGCTCTCCTCTAGAGGCCCTCTCCACAATCCAGCCGCTTGCGCCTTCTTCCGCCAGTGTGCTCCTCTCCACGTCCAGCGGCTTGTGTCTCTGTTGTGCTAGGGTCTCCGGTTTTTATACACCCAGGACGGGGGCATGGTGGGCCACAGTGGTCTTGGAAAATGCAACATTTAGGGGGCGGGCGAAAGCAGGAGTGCCTGTCCTCACCTAGGTCCGTGGGGGTGGAGCCCTAGCCAGGGACCTCGCCCTCCCCTACTCAGCACTTCCCTTCCTCGGTTCCCTATCATTTAAAGGGACCACGCTCTTCCCTTCCCAGCACTTCCACATCACTTCTAATGGCAAGGAGAAATCATGGATGTAGATTGCAATAAAAACATGGTCAAGTGCTGCAACTCTTGTTGGTGTGAGGTTGATTTAGTATTGTAAAAACATACAGTTGTGTGAGAAAACTACTGTTTATATTTAAATATTCCTTACGCTAGACCAAATGTGTTTATTTGTAAAAAATATTAATATAGGGATGGGGGAATATATTAATCTATATTTAGGTTTTTTAAAAGAAACTCTAACCTCTCGCAGGTTACCTTTGAACTAGTAAGTCTGTTATTAATTTAGAGAGGGTAGAAGGGAGCTGTGCATTTCAGGAGCTTGTTTTAATTTGTTGGTTTTTTTTGGTTATTTCTGTTTTTATTTCATTTATATATTTACTGCCAACATCAGTAGCCTCTGCCATCTGAGAAGGCCTGGTCCTTCATTTCCAGTTTGGATAGAAGTAAAAGATGACAGAGTTAGTAGAAAGCACATATGGTAAAAGAGAAGGCCCTTAAGAGATTTCTTCCTTCTCACACTGCCAGGCTGCCCTCCAGGGCTGGCAGATAGACATCAGGACTTTGTGTATTTTGGTTTGTGTTCAGAGATAAGGGTATTTCTGCCATGATGCAGGAATGAGCGGAATTTAGCCATTGTATTCATTACTGGAGTTTCAAATAACTTTGTTCTAGGCTTATTAAATTTCCATAATAGTCTCTAAGTTTTACCAAATGCAAACTGTTTTTTTCCTGAAACCTTCTGATTGGTTACCAATATCCCAAATTCTCTTGTGACTGTTCTTAATTTTTTTTCCCAAGCTCTTTGTTATAAAAATGATTCACTGACGATATTTTTTTCAAAAGAGATGTTAAGCTTCAGCATCCGATTCTAATCGTAATTCATGAGATATTTGAACATGCTATTATTTACCACACAATTACAAAAAGTTTAAGCACCCCACCAATATGTACCACTGGTCTAAGAATGTGATAGGAGGTGAGCAAACTGATTTAATTTAAATACTTGCACAGATTCTTCCCTCTTTCCCAGGACTTTACCCATGATTGAAATGCAAATGTTTGTTTTTAAAGCTTTAAAGCAATTTGGTTGGCTTTCTTTGACTGTATTTTTTTAGCCCTTTGGAATTTGCAATATCAGATATAACAGTACTAATACCAGAACTGAAAAGTCCAACTTGATGACATTTTCTACCTCACTGGAAGCCAGATAGAACAAACATCCCTTGGTAAGGAGGACTTAAGTTTTTTGCCCAGTTATTCATACACAGAACCACATATGGCAAGGCAGGGACCCATACTGGGTGCTAGTCAGAGGCAAAAAATTCTCCTGGACATAACTCATCATTTGAGAATCTTTTAGGAAAAAAAAAAAAAAAAATTGAGAACGAAGTAGAAGTTTTTTGCTCTCCAAGCCCAAAGGACAAGTTCATTGGAGAATCAAATCAGAAAGTAGATTTTAATCAAGAAATGAAATTCGTGGCTTATGACTGTAATCCCAACACTTTGGGAGGCTGAGTCAGGCGGATCACTTAACGTCAGGAGTTCGAGACCAGCCTGGCGAACATAGCGAAACCTCGTCTCTACTAAAATATACAAAAATGAACAGGGCGTGGTGGTTCATGCGTGTAATCCCAGCTACTTGGGAGGCTGAGGCACGAGACTTGCTTGAACCTGGGAGGCGGAGGTTGCAGTGAGCCGAGATCGTGCCACTGCACTCCAGCTTGGGTGACAGAATGAGACTCTGTTTTATTTGGATTTTTTTTTAAAGTCAAATTCAAAATGGCCTTTCTACTTTTCTCAATTTGGAGTGTTTATGCACAAGGACAGAGTGACTATGTAGAGGCGATTCTCCCAAGTAACCTAACGGATGACTGTTCTGTGGGCTCACATCTAAAATAACCTGCACATTCAGTGTAATTGGAGTTGGGTCTTGTTTTTGTTTTTAAAGAATAACTTGTATTCTTCCTTCTGCCAGAAAATATTTTAGGCAGGTTTCAATGAAATGTCACATACACAGTAAGTTTGTTAAAATAGACAGAAAATCAAAAAGCATATAAAAGGGGAAGTTTAAGATAGTTACTGCAACTGAACATTAAATTTAATTCTGAGCTTCCTTGCAGTTTAGGGAAAGAGTAAAAACAATGGGTTACATTGTTTTCTGCCTCCAGTGAAAGGAAGCATTTCACTGCTTCAGAAGATACTTGCTTTTTTCCTGCCACTGATTTTTAAGAAGGTTGTAGCCAATGAGCCGTTATATGCTTTACAGAAAATACAAAAAAAGGCCTTCATATGACTTTTTTCATCCCCAAACAAAATTTGGAAGCACAATACTAAAAATAAACCCAAGGAAAGTAAAACATTGCCACCCATAAGGGTGGGACTAATGAGATTAATGTGTTCTTTAAAAATCATCTCAAGGCACTGGGGAGTATATATTCTAGATTTCCTATAAGAAAAATGTCCCTGATAGCACTTTTTAAGTATATACAAATACTCTTTTTCATTTACTTCAAATAAAAATAATGGCAAAAATAATGGCACTCACTTTCTGAATCCGTATTTTTAAAAATTCTGAGAAAACTAAGAATTCTATAATAAAGGTAACCCAAAGTAGTCATGATAGCACATAACAAAACATGAGGCCCCCATGTGTGCTTAATATAATATGGAAATGAGTTTTCTTCTATATTATAGCTTGTCACAGAACTATTTTTTGTTGGGGCTCCTTTATTTTTGAGAATGCAGTGAAATAATGAACACCATTATCCAGGGTTTGTTGACATAGAAAAGGGGAACGCTAAATTTATGAGTGGTCAGAGGAGTTTAGTGATCTCAGCAGTACTTCATGTTGTAGCAGAACCAATTTGGATTTCTATTCTGAAGGCACTATATCGAAGGATCAAGATGGTTTCCCGTGGGCTCAAGCTTAGCTGTAGGGGAAAAAGTGACTCGGCCCTCCAAATTTAACTTAATTGGCATTGTGGGAAAACTTCTTTTCCACAAAGCAGCCCACACTGTGTACCCTTTGTAAACCGAGGACTCTTGTTGAGGGAGCTAAAGATGGGGCGTGGCTTTCTACCACAGTTTCCATGATCCGCCATCTTGGGCAACAAACTCACTCAGCAAAAGCCAACACAGCCACATCACACGAGGACAGAATGCTGAGGAAAATAAGATTCATTAAAAGAGGGGTTAGCTTTTAATTTATATATATTTAAAGGATTCCATTGTTTTTCTTTTGGGGCTGTTCTGTCTTCATTCAAAGCTGCCTTATTTTAATATTTCTTTGAATTCCCAGAACAGTCATTCTTTTAGTTCTTTAGATAATCTCTTAGGTCATGATAACTTTCCAACAGTCACAGTACTTTGCAAGTTATTGAAGGATTTATTAAAGCATGTCTTATGGCCAGGCACAGTGGTTCACACCTGTAATCTCAGAACTTTGGGAGGCTGAAGTGGAAGGATCACTTGAGGCCAGGAGGTTGAGACCAGCCTGGGCAACATAGCAAGACTTAATTTCTACAAAAATTTTAAAAATTAGTCAGGCATGTTGGCATGTGCTTGTAGTCCTAGCTACTTGGGAGTCTCAGGCAGGAGGATTGCTTGAGCCCAAGAGTTGGAGGCTGCAGCGAGCTATGATCACAGCACTGCAAGGTGACAGAGTGAGACTCTGTCTCTATAAATAAATAAATAAATAATTAAAGCATTTCTTCTTTCAAATATTTATTAAATAAACTTAAAAATATCCAACTAACACTAATTTGGGGGGACCTTGCCCTCTTTTTTTGTATCTCATTCTATGGCCATTGCCTATTCTTCATTGGGCTCCCTGAACCATTCCTTGTGTATTCTAATGCAATTTCACATTTTTCCTCATTGAATTTCATTCATTGTTTTGCTAGTTTAGTGGTCAAACTGTGAAACTAAGTACTGAGGCTTTCTTTACTACTCAACATAATGGCCCCTGATTAGCAGTGATTTAATTCACACTTCACCTATTTATTAAATATCTACTATGTGCAGGGCATATTTTATCTGCTAAGTGAATTTTAGATTTAAAAAGTATTCGTTGTAATTGAAACTAAACTCAAAAGCATATCTATTACGTGAACTCTTGCAGTATCACCTTCTCCCTAGTAGATAACAGTAGAAAGGAAGAGAAGTGTCATTGTGCATAAAAATATTTTAGTAACTTCTTTGGATGGTGAAGGCTGTTTCTGCAATGGCCCACGGCAAGGCAAAGAGGGACCCTAATTGCTGTGCACAAAAGTGTTGTTAGAATATTAGTTTATAGCAGCAGCCAGGAGAAGAGTGAGGTGAAGCTATAAGTAGTTCCAGAGACTAAAAGGCTGGAGGCAATATCAGGGGCCTGTAACACGTGGTGGGAGTGAACAGCCAGTTAGAAATTCCCAGCAACAGAAATGGCGTAGGTGTTTTTAAAAACAGCATTGTCGAACATTTATTTGAAAATCATTTCTCTGTCAAGTGGAATGTGATCTTCCTGTTACCCTCTAACTTTCAGAACTTAGATCTGTATATTCAAGACAGCCCCGTATTAACAGTAGTTTTATGGAATTAATGAACAAGGGGGCTGGGACATTTAGGGTGGGGTGAGGTGCAAAGTGGTGACCTGTAACTAGAGACAAGATCTGATGGATCAAGAATTAAATGGAAACGGGAAACTCGAACAATGCACAACTTAGAAACACACGTTCAAGAATCCGTAGGTGTTGGATCCATCGAGTTTTAGGTGGACTAGAGTACGTTGCATTTAAATTACATGTAACCATCAAATATGCAAAACATTATGTATCGACCCAAAATATATATGTATAATTTTTTTAATTTTCAAAAACTTTAAAAGAAGATTCACCCTGAAAGTTTAAACGACTTGAGGCATCAAGGATGCTGATATTTAGAAACCACTTTGGATCTCTTTAAGCCTTGACTTCCGCATCTATAAAATGGGTATAATACATTAAGATAATTATGAGAATTAAATGAAATATTATAAACACACTGTTTTTGGACAGTAGGTAAACTATTAATAAATACTACTTTATTCCTTCCTTAAGATCTTCACATATAGGTTAAAAAAAATAAAGCCCAAATGATGATTTATGTCTATAATAAGGCTAATATTAATAGTTATTGACAAGTTTGGTTAATGCCTGGGTAAAAAAACAGTTCAACGTGTAGCCTGTCATATTGATGTTAGTGAGTCAGCTGACATTAATATATTTAGGCGATTTTGAAGTTTAGCAGTGGTGGATTAAAAATGGCTCCGTATTCTTCAATACTTCTCCCATGAAGAGGTGGTGTCTCTGTTCCCTCCCTTTGAACTGAGGTAGGCCCTTGGTTAGTTTGAACAACAGACTATGGTAAATATGATACTGTATCCGTTTCTTGGTCCAGGCCTTAAGAGACTGGTAGATGTCACTTCCTTTCCTTGAAATACTTGGAACACTCCAAAGCTGTACTTCCATTTAAGATGTCCACCTAACCTGAGATTGCCATATTGTGAGGAAGCCCAAGCTTGCTATTTTGGAGAGAGAGAGAGACAGTGAGAGAGAGAGAGAGAGAGAGAAAGACAGAGTAAGAGGGAGATACCCATCCAGCCTTCAGCTGTTTCAGCCCCCAACCATTCAAGTCTTCCCATCTGAGACTCCAGGCATTGCTGAGCAGAAGCAAGTCATCCTGAGGCATGCAGAGATGTTGGTCAGTGGGTACAAAGTTACAGTTAGACAGGACGAATAAGTTCTGGTGTTCTATTGCACAGAACAATAGGGAGACCGTGGTTGATAATATTGTGTTGTATATTTCAAAATAGCTAGAAGAGAGGATTTTGAAATGTTCTCATCACAAAGAAAAGATAAATATATGCGGTGATGACTATGTTAAATACCCCGATTTGATCATTGCACAATGCATGCATGTGTTGAAACATCACACTTTACCACATAAATATGTATAGTTACTACGTGTCAGTTAAAAAATAAATAAATAATAGTGAAGGAGAAGAAAAGAAGCATGCTGTTGTACTGTGTTCCACCTGAGTTTTTCATCCACAGAATTATTATTATAATAACAAAAATTATTATATTAAAGCCACGACACTTTGGGGTAACTTGTTATGCAGCAATAGATAATCAGGATATCAATGTCTTAAGTTTAATTCCCAATATTGTTTTTGGTTAGCTTCAGGATTAGGTGGTCCCTAAATTTAACTTTAATACCTATTTTAATTTTCTTAAACTCACATAAAGTAATCAGGCAGAAAGTCCACTTGAGGGAACATGAGTGAACTATGAAAGCAGATCCATTTGGTGTTAAATCTCAGCTCACCTACTTATTAATTATGTAAAGTTGGGCATGCGAAAACATGTAACGTACCTGATATAGACCACATACTGGGCAGATGCCAATTCCCGCCCCCTTTCATCTCCTGGTCCCTTTCTTATGATATATTATTGCTGTTTTAGAGCTGGGAGGTGTGGACTAGCATGGATTCTGCAGTCAAAGACACATGGAATTCAAACCTATGCATTATGTACACGGGCTTAGAAAAATCACTGAAAATCAGAGTCTCAATTTTCTCAACTAAATTACTGAGAAGATTAAGTGAAATAATTCATGTCAAGTGGCTAGCACTGTTCCTGGCACAGAATAAATGTTCTTTGGAAATTCCCATTGTCATTATTATAACGAATCATGTCAAGCATATATGTTAATCAGATTACATTAGGAAGTTAAACATACATTTAATGACGCTTTGGGAGAACAGAAAAGAACATTTCAATCATTTCACTACTTTTCTGTGATGTGATTCTCTTCCTCCTAAAATAAAAAAGAGAATAATATGTGCTCCCATAGATTCAGCTCTATGGAAACTGCTATCTCTTTGGAAGCAATGTCTTACATCATCAGAATATAAACATAGTTATGGGGTTTAGCACCTCTGCAAGGCAACTGTAAAGAGAAAAAAAAAAGAAAGCATTCCCATTTTCATCAGCTCCTTTCTTCCTCCTATTTATCTGTTGTGACTACTGTGTTCATTCTTATCTCAACATCTTAGTTTAGTCCTGCACACATGTTTCTTTTTTCAATCGGCGTAGCCAAGGGACTTTTAGGACACATGTTTCTACAGAGAGCGGCATTCCTTCTCTATCAGAAAAATAGGGAATTAAATCAGGATGACCAAATACAGACCATGTAGCCTTCTAGAAACCTTTAGAGGACAAAGTACCTGCTTACTATCAGCTGATTTTGAACAGAGCCAACTGCTGTGTTGTTGAAAAGCTTTAGAAATCCCGTCATTTGCACAAATAAAACATTGGACAGAACATTCTTCCTCCTTTTGTATTTTCTAGACGTATGTTCGTGCTGAAATGGGGCATACCTAAATCCCTTTAGGAAGAGTATGGGGTCTGTCTGAGATATCTTTTGCTCCATTCATTTAAAAGTTTTTTTTTTTTTTTTTAGAGAGGGTCTCACTCTGTCACCCAGATTGGAGTTTAGTAGTGCCATCATAGCTCACTGCAGCCTTGAACACCTAGGCTGAAGTGATCCTCCTGCATCAGCCTCCTGAGTAGCCAGGACCACAGGCATGCACCATCATGCCCAGCCAGGCTGATCTCAAACTCCTGGCCTCAAGCAATCCTCCTTCCTTGGCCTCCTAAGTGCTGGGATTACAGGTGTGAGCCACTGTGCCTGGCCCCATTTCAAGGACTGATTTGGAAAATATTTCTCTAATGAGTGGGTGCCTCCTTCCTCACTTACCATTCTACTTACATCCTCTGAAAGCTGTGTTCATGGTGGAGGAGGACAACCTTAATCAGAGGTGCACATGTCCCTATGATCCTCTGCTAGAACTGTCACATCCACAAAAGCCTTGCATACACAAGCAAAATGACAGCCTTGGAAAGGAAGACACATCTAGGGTATGGCACACAGTAGACAGGTTCTTAGTGTTGGTTCTTTTCCCTAGCTACTATGAGCCCTACCCTGTACATGTCTTATGTCATTCCATACTCACAGCAGCAGGATGATAACTCTGGAGTCATAAAAAGCGATGTTTGTGTTCCAGATTTGCCACTTGGCATGCTGTGTGAAGGCTGTGAGTGTCAGTTCTCATGCCTATAGAATAAGGAAATCATAAGGGTAAAATAAAATGATGCATGGAAAGCTCTTAGCACAATATCTGGCACATAGTAAGTGCTCAATAAACATTAGTTAAAAGTGATGAGTTAAATATTATTGCCTCCACTTGAAACATGAGGCAACAGGGTTCAGAGAGTTCCAGTAGCTCATCCAAGTCCTGCATACATAGTTTAGGAATGGGAGGAGGGGGACAGAACTTTGATTCAAGTCTCTGTGACTTCAAAACCCCGTGATGAATCTGCACTGTGTTTTGGGATCTATTGTGTGCTGATATAACAGCAAGGATAAGCTATCTCTGTATCTACCAACTGGAATAGAAAGTGCTTCCTATGGCCAGTCATGGTAGCTCATGCCTGTAATCCTAGTACCTTGGGAGGCTGAGGCAGGAGGATGACTTGAGCTCAGGAGTTCGAGACCAGCCTGGCCAACATGGTGAAACCCCGTCTCCACTAAAAATACAAAAAATTAGCCGGGTGTGGTGGTGGGCACCTGTAATCCCAGCTACTCAGGAGGCTGAGGCATGAGAATCACTCGAACCTGGGAGGTGGTGGTTGCGGTGAGCTAAGATTGTGCTTCTGCACTCCAGCCTGGGTGACAGAGTGAGACTCCATCTCAAAAACAAACAAACAAACAAACAAACAAACAGAAAGTGCTTCCTACAATGCAGTAAGAACCTAGGAATGGATATTGATTCCTACTTTATTCTCTTCTACTCCCTTTCCTAAGCTGACTTGCTGGAAACTCTGTATTTTGACACTGCTTATTGATGGGATCCCAGTTTGCCAGCTCAGAGAAAGCAAGGTTCAGCCTGAAGGTACTAAGGTCCAGGATGCTCTATGTTATGTTACACTCTTTCTCCTGTTTTCTTAGACCATTTAACAAGGCCAGTAGGCCAGGCGCGGTGGCTCACACTTGTAATCCCAGCACTTTGGGAGGCCGAGGCGGGTGGATCACGAGGTCAGGAGATCGAGACCACGGTGAAACCCCGTCTCTACTAAAAATACAAAAAAAAAAAAAATAGCCGGGCGTGGTGGCGGGCGCCTGTAGTCCCAGCTACTCGGAGAGGCTGAGGCAGGAGAATGGCATGAACCCAGGAGGCGGAGTTTGCAATGAGCCGAGATTGCGCCACTGCACTCCGGCCTGGGTGACAGAGCGAGACTCCGTCTCAAAAAAAAAAAACAAGGCCAGTAAATTTAAAAAAAAAAAAAAAAAAAGAGGAAACAGAAAAAAGGGGAAAAAAAAGTTAGCAAACATAAGACAGAATTAGATTTCACAGCAGTCCCTGTGGACTTTTGTAAGTCTAATTAATGGGATTCCTTGATTGCATAAAGACAAAACACTCACCCGGAATATCCATCAAATGTCTTTTGGAAACAGCAGTGGGATGGGTTTAAATACACATGAGTCAGGAACATCCGGATTACATTTCCAGGGAATTACCTAGGGATTTAAAAATTTAGGGGAAGAGAGTCTTGGCAACTAGCATTCTGGGTTTCATACAAAGCTTTCCAACCAATCAGACCGCGGGCCTTGCCTTGCGCAGAGATCGTTCATTAAATAGTGCCACCTAGCCCCAGGTGACGGCGTCAGAATGGTTCACAGTCACCATTTACTGTTCACAGCTTCATCCGTACTGCCAGTCAGTGTGAGCTGATGGGAAGAGGACGTGTAGGAGCCACACCCTCCCTTTGCTCTGAGAGGCAGCTCAGAGTCTCATTAGACTTCAGTGCAGGACCACTTGTTCCCTGAAGGCATCTTTTGTTGATCTTGCTGTTCAGAGACAAAATTATCCTGGAACAGATTTTTTTCTATTTTTAGGTACATTGTTGATTGTGAAACTGGAGTCTCCAGTGATCTTTTCATAAACATGCCAGAGACTGTCTCAAGAGACAAACAGACTGATGTTCTTGCCCTGAGCAGTTTAGGGTGAGCTCAAAGGAATCTTGAGGAATCTGACATCTCGTGTTTCTGGGAGGAGAAGGGGACCGTGTAGAACTAACCTAGGAACCTATGGACTCTGTGGATGTCCCTCTGGTTTTGTTATTTTCAGTTCTCCAGGAAAATTATGGGTGGCAGGAAGGACAAACTTTCTGAGCGTGAATGAAGAAACCTGCAGACGAGGCCCCGGTCTCATGGCTCTCCTGAGCGTGAGTCCACTCTACAGGCTGTAAGTCTTCACTAGCCTCCTGCCTGCAGAGGCCCTTGTAGAAGTCCCAGTGGCTTGGCCGGCCACCTTGGCCCCATTGCTGAAAGGAGAAGGCAGATGAATGCGAAAGTCAAAATCAGATCCCTCCAACCCTCTAATTCATGTTCGTCTTTAAAATGTCTTTCATCTGCAGCTTCATTTATTCCATCCTGGCCCGGCCTGTTTGTTTTCATGATTCAGAGGAAGCAGCACAGAGCTTATCATTCACGCACAGGCAGAGCTGCAGTGGCCCTGGGAGGAGGCCCCAACTGGGCTCATGCTCTGCAGGGGCCCTGGCTTCGGGCCCAAGCCAATTGTGACCACTTTGTCTTCTTGGCAGTCCCCACGGGTTCAGACTCTGTTGTAATTTATGGGCAAAACTCCTGCCTCCCGTCCACATCCTAAATCTCAAACTTGGTTTCTTCTCAACTCCAGACACAGGATAAGCAAACCGAAACCACCAAAAGACTCCAACCTGGAAAATTTCGGCCTTCACCCCACCATCCCAACATAGGGTGCATTAGAAGAAGGAGCTATGTTCCTCAATCCTGAAATCTTTTCTTTTTAGCAGTCACCCTTTGTGGGATTGTGTTCAGATACCCAGGACTGCATTTTGAGACCACAGCACTTTCTAGAGGAAAACTCCAGATTGCTACTAGATTCCCTGTTGTACTCCATGGCCAGCTTCTTTTGCAGATGAAGCATCTAAGCTTTAAGTCAAGTCTGCAAGTTTGAGCATGATTCAAACGTTGAATAAAACCTGGAGATGACAACATTAATTATTAGGAGGATGCGTCACTTTTATATTATATTCAACAGTACTTAAATCCAATTACAACCACGCAGCTTACTTCACCTTTTCTTCAAAGCTATTTCTGCGAGGTAGCAAATGAACCATCTTGTAACTGCATCAAAAGGAAGGTGAGGCCTTCCTACAGTCAGCTGAACCTCGGCCTGACTCTGACCTGTGCTTCATGGGAGGTAGAGGTTGCAGCGAGCCCTGATCACACTGCTGCACTCCAGCCTAGGTGACAGAGCGAGACTCTGTCTGGAAAAAAAAAAAAAAGAACACTTTTTCCAGAACAACTGGGGCAATTCTTCTCATCTTGCATAAGAGGACAAATTGCTGTTGGATGGAGGGTTTGGTGGAAGTGGGAGGTAGTGATGTTAGCCCCATTTCTTTTTTTAGGATAAAGAGTAGGCAAGCAATATTTGATCACAGTAGGTAGTAGTGAAAGGGACATCAGCTTTCTTATTTTCATTCTACCCACTTTTGTTGACAATTATGGTCAGAGCAATCATTTTATACATGCATCACTATTGTACAGTAATCCATTCCCATGTCAATACTAGAATTCACATGTATTTTTTCCTTTTAAAGAGGTTTCAAAAAGTAATAGAATTAGAGAAATACTGATTTACTGAGTATGATGCACCTGATTCTACCCTTAGAATATCCCACTTTAGGGTGGGAGGAGGTCCTTTTTGCTCCCTGGGGGTCCACTGGGGACCTTTCCTTTGAACTGGGGAGAGAATTTAGTCAAATGGCCCCTAGTGGCCTGAAGGAGTTACTGCAGTTTCCCTAAAATACGCATCTTCATTATTGGTCCCTGAATTCAACAGATCTCCAGTGTGTGTTTACTAAGGATAATGAACTCGTTACACAACAAAGAAAACAAATGCACCTGGAATTAGTACGCTGCACTGACTTGCAGTATCACTAGGAGGAGCCCTTGCTTTTCGCTAACAGTTATAATGGCAATGGTTACAAGAATAACTTTGTGCTTTAAAAATATGTAAAAATTGGCCTGGTGTGGTGGCTCACGCCTGAAATCGTAGCACTCTGGGAGGCCGAGGCGGGTGGATCGCCTGAACTCAGGAGTTCGAGACCAGCCTGGGCAACACGATGAAACTAAAAAAAAAAAAAAAAAAAAAAAAAAATTAGGCTCACCCTACTCGGGAGGCTGAGGCAGGAGAATTGCTATAACCCAGGAGGGAGAGGTTGCAGTGAGCTGAGATCATGCCACTGCCCTCAAGCCTGGGCAACAGAGTGAGACTCCGTCTCTTAAAAAAAATGTAAAAGTTAATTTCTAACACTTATCAAAATAATAAATTTATATTCTTGCTTGTTTCAGAAAGATTTTAGGATCGTACAGGAATATGTAAATTACAAAAGAATACATAAAGGCAAAGTAAAAACATAAGAAGAATGTAAATGAATGCTCTGAATGAAGTTAATTCTCCAAAAGATAGTATGCCCTTCTGTTTCAGAAATTTCTCTCTGAGATTATGATTTTGCTACTCATCTAATGAGCTTATTGTCAGATTTGCCCAGAAATGAGGCGCACAACTATTAATATTATTCTCCACTGCCCATTAGAACACTTACTCTGCTAAGTACATACTAATGATCCTAAGTTTCATAGTGTCCACAAAACTCTATGGCATAGCTTAAATTAAAAAAACAGACAAACTATAATAACAAAACCCAATATGCCCCTACTTTCTTCCTTATGTTACAAACATATTAAGAATTCCTGGCCAGGAGTGTGCTATCTGTAAGCATTTTGGAAGGCCAAAATGGGAAGATCTTTTGAGGCTAGAAGTTTGAGAACAGCTTGGTCAACGTAGCCAGACTCTGTCTCTACAAAAAAAAAAAATTTTTTTAATTTAACCGGGTGTGGTGGTGCATACCTGTAGTCCCAGCTACTCAGGAGGCTAGGGCACGAGGATCACTTGAGCCCAGGAGTTCGAGGTTACAGTGAGCTATGATTCCACTACTGCACTCCAGCCTGGGCAACAGAGCAAAGCTGTCTCTTAAAAATAAATAAATAAAAATAAAATAAAGAATTCCTTAGCTCACATTTGGTTAGGGTTGGGCTAAAGAAGAAATGAACTCACTTTTTCACCTCTTATTTCCAGAAATCATGTATTAGGCAAGAGTATAAAGCCATATTTTTCATTTTTCAAAAATCACAAGAATAACACTCTAATCCAGAATAACAAGAAAGGAAGAACAAAACTGAAATCACAGGGCTTAAGAAGACTTTGTGAACCCAAATTCCTAGGTTTTTCACAGTTTTCCCTTTTACGTAAGCAAATACTTCCAGACCAACTTTTTATTCTGACTCCAGATTTTTTGATTCAGGATTATAGGCAGACTTTCTGACTTCTGTGACTTTTTTCTCTTAAAAACTCTGGTCATTCACAATGACTAGGAGGCTTTTTTTGTGTGTGTTAAAACAATTGTCTCTTTTCACAAACTGGCATTTCTGCCATTTTGCATAACATTACGGAGCTCTTTCTCTATGGATATGAAAAGGTAAGGCTAGAGTTGTATTCTGTCACTTCTCTTTTTTCCCTCTGTGAACTTTGAAAATTTCAGACAGGTCTCCAGTTAATTTAGACAGTTTATTTTGGGCTGGGTGCAGTGACTCATGCCTGTAATCCCAGAACTTTGGGAGGCAGAGGTGGATGGATCACCTGAGGTCAGGAGTTCAAGACCAGCCTGACCAACATGGTGAAATCTCGTTTCTACTAAAAATACAAAAATTAGCTAGGAGTGGTGACACGCACCTGTAATCCCAGCTGCTTGGGAGGCTGAGGCAGGAGAATTGCTTGACCCTGGGAGGCGGAGGTTGCAGTGAGCTAAAATCATGCCACTGCACTCCAGCCTGGGCGACAGAGCAAGACTGTCTCAAAAAAAAAAGAAAGAAAGAAAGAAAGTTTATTTTGCCAAGGCTGAGGACCTGCGCTGGTGACACAGCCTCAGGAAGTCCTGATGACATGTGCCCAAGGTAGTCAGAGCGCAGTTTGGTTTTACACATTTTAGGGAGACATGAGACATCAATCAATATATGTAAGAAGTACATTGCTTCTGTCCACAAAGGCAGGGACAACTCGAAGCAAGGAGGGGGCTTTCAAGTCACAGGTAGGTGAGAGACAAATGGTTGCATTCTTTTGAGTTTCTGATAAGCCTTTCCAAAGGAGGCGATCAGAATATGCATCTATCTCAGTGAGCAGAGGGATGACTTGACTAGAATGGGAGACAGGTTTGCCCTGAGCAGTTCCCAGCTTGAATTTTCCTTTTAGCTTAGTGATTTGGGGGCCCAAGAGATTTTCCTTTCACACCTCCCTATCTGGTCTCTTCCCTGTTTTCACTTGTTGACATACAGCATATCGGATTTGAGATCAATAGCACATTGTGCTGAGACATAAGCCCCAGAAGCAGTAAAGAGGGCACGAGGTGGCATCTCTTGGCCAGAGATCACAAGACTGCAATCTTCACCCATCTCTTCAGTGAGAGTCGAGACCACCGATTCTCAATGCATTTGGAAAGAGTTAGCTCTCTTTTATTCCTTTGTTATGAATAAATAATATGTTTATGAAACATATGTTGTTTAGAAAAGGGTCTACTTAATTAAATTTACTGCTGCTATTCGCTTAACAGGATAACAAGCTGGGGAAACAAAAAATACAAATATGCAACTCCAGATCACATGAGAGACACAGAATATTTTTCTACAGTGAAGTATCTAAAAATGTTACCTCTCTGTTAGAATTAAAACTCTTGTGTCTCTCTGAGTCCATCTGAAAGGCAGACAAAATCAATTAGCAACCCTTTCACGCTCTGGCAAAAGAGGAATTTCTGCAAGAATGCCTTCCAGAAGCTATCGGTTGTTTGGTTATTGGCTGTTTGGCTGTGTGTAGGCTTAGACACAACTTTTGGGCTTCCCTGGGGGACAGGAACGGGCTCCATCCTGTCTCTCCTCTACCTTTGTCGGCTCAGTTCTCCACCCCTGGGGCGAGGACCACTGCTCGTCCCTATTTGGGGTCAGCTGTCAGAAGACAGATCTGTTTAATATTTAGCTTTGAAGGAAATTGGCTGAATCAAAGATGAAAGGGGTCAGCTCCAAGTGATGAGGAAAAACAAAAACAAGTCTCAAGTGTTTCAACATTTTCATAGAAAAATAAAACGATAAAGTCAATGTAGGTGAAAGAGATAGAGAAAAAATGGAAAGAGAGAGCGAGCTGGAGAAGAGAGAGAGAAAGAGAGAGGGAGAGACAGAGATTGAGAGAGAAAGACAGAGAGACAGGGAGACACAGAGAAAGAAAGATCTCCAAATTCTCAAACACCGTGTCGAGCTGCAAGACTGGCCATTATTTGCAATGAATGAGCAATTCATTGTAATTAAACAGATCTCATTTTATTATTCTCACGTGTGCCTGGATGCAGGCATAAAGTTCAGAAACACAAGTGATTCTCAGCTCTTCAATGACAGTCCTAGAACACAGCTTCTCAACTTTAGCATGCATACTAACCACCAGGGAATCTTGTCAAAATGCAGATTCTGAATCAGTGGGTCTGGAGTGGACCCTGCAACTCTGCATTTCCACCAGGACCCCAGCTACTCCTCCTGCAGCTCTTCCCCCAGGGGACCATCTAGATACATTGTTTTCTTAAACAGCAAATGCATTTAGAGACTGCTTGTATATGATGACTTGTTTTAAAGTCATCCTCAGAAAAAGGTGAAGAAGTAGACTATAAAGCTACATACATGACAATAATATGACGGGAAGGAAAGTGGGGTTTTTTTGTTATTTTATTTTATTATTTTCTTTTTGAGATAGAGTCTCATTCTGTCTCCAGGCTGGAGTGCAGTGACACGATCTCGGCTCACTGCAACCTCTGCCTCCTGGGTTCAAGCAATTCTCCTGCCTCAGCCTCCCTAGTAGCTGGGATTACAGGCGCCACCACCACGCTCAGCTAATTTTTGTATTTTTAGTAGAGACGAGGTTTCCCCATGTTGGCCAGGCTGGTCTCGAACTCCTGACCTCAGGTGATCTGACTGCCTTGGCCTCCCAAAGTGCTGGGATTACAGGCGTAAGCCACCACGCCCCGCCCTTTTTTTTTTTTTTTTTTAAATGAAGGGGCCAGGTACAATGGCTCACACCTGTAATCCCAGCACTTTAGGAAGCTGAGGCAGGAGAATTGCTTGAGCTCAGGAATTGAAGACTAGTCTGGGAAGCACAGAGAGACCTCATTTCTACTAAAAATTTAAAAAATTAGCAGGGGGTCATGGCACGTGCCTATAGCACCAGCTACTTACGAGGATCGCTTGAGCTTGAGAGATTGAGGCTGCAGTGAGCTATGATTGTGCCATTGCACTCCAGCCTGGGCAACAGAGGGAGACCCCTGTCTCAAAAAAAAAAAAGAAAAGAAAAGAAAGAAAAAGAAAGAAAGAAAAAATAAATATTTTTCAAAAAAGTTTTGGGACAATTTTTTATGCAGCAATAGATAGTGAATACAATGGCTTGAGGTATTCTAAGATAAGTGGAAAATAGGCCGGGCGCGGTAGCTTATGCCTGTAATCCCAGCACACTGGGAGGCTGAGACAGGTGGATCACGAGGTCAGGAGATCGAGACCATCCTGGCTAACATGGTGAAAATCCGTCTCTACTAAAAGTACAAAAAATTAACTGGGCGTGGTGGCAGGCACTTGTAGTCCAAGCTACTTGGGAGGCTGAGCCAGGAGGATGGCGTGAACCCGGGAGGTGGAGCTTGCAGTGAGCCAAGATCCCGCCACTGCACTCCAGCCTGGGCGACAGAACGAGACTTGTCTGAAAAAAAAAAAAAGATATGTGGAAAATAGAAAGGACTCGTCTTACTAGACAATCTGCCCTGTCCCAGTAACGACTGCTGGATGATGGAGGTTGGTTTATGTGCCTGTGGCTCTGGAAGGGTCACCTGCCCTCTTAGAGGCCTTTCATCCTGCCCAATACCTCCTTGAGCAAAGGCCCATCTCCTGGCTCCTGATCCCCGTGATATTTCAGTGCCTGGGGAGATTTTTATCAGATTTGAGCTGCAGTGTCATAGTTTCTGACTCTCAGTTCTGTTATTTCCAACAGATCATTTGCCTGGTAAACAACCATGTGCCGGAATAACTGGAAGAACCAACATTTGTATCATATCTGACAGCTTTATTTATTTTCCAAATGTTTATTTGGAAACTTCTAGGTCTTTGGAGAGGACTGAGGTAACTGGCTAAGGTCACTCATTAAGGGAAAGGGAGATTTAAAACAGAACCAGGTATTCAGCCTCTGAGTCCTAACTCAGCAATGATAGGAATAAATGATTCATGGGCTAAGAATAAATAATTCATTATAATCAAACAGATATTATTGACATTAGTCTGCCTGAAATTATAGTTAGAATTAAAAGTAGTACAACTCATTTTATGTTTTTAAAAAGTTTATCATTTCAGTGGTTACCAATTTAAATTGCTCCACCTCAGATATATGAAATTAACACAATTCTACTACATGTCTAAAGGAGTTCTGGGTTGTCTGTTTACATCATTCTGATTTTCTTTTCATTCACCGTTAATTCTTTTTTTGAAATGACATTTATTGTAAGTCAGAAGTCAGGATTTTTTTTTTTTTTTTCGAGAAAGGTTCTCATTCGGTCTCCCAGGCTGGAGTGTGGTGGTGCAATCATAGCTTACTGCAGCCTCAAACTCCTGGGCTCAAGCAATCCTCTTAACTCAATCTCCTGTATAGGAAAAAGCCACCACACCTGGCTAATTTTTCTAATTTTATTTTTTGTAAAGATGAGGTCTTACTATGTTGCCCAGGCTGGCCTTGAACTCCCGGTTTCAAGCAATCCTCCCACCTCAGCCTCTCAAAGTAATGGGATTTCAGGCCTTGGGGCACTGTGGCTGGCCAGTCAGGCTGTTTTCTAAGTACTTTACATATCAAAACTTGTTTAATTCTTATTAAAAGTCCATGAGGTGGATTTAATTGTTTTCCCAATTTTATATACAGAGAAACTGAAGCACAAAGAAGTTAATTGACTCATCTCCTTATCAGTAATCTATTGCTACATAACAAACCAACCATATTTAGTGGGTTAAAACTATTGCAGCAGGGTGCGCTGGCTCACCCCTGTAATCCCAGCACTTTGGGAGGCCCAGGCAGGTGGATCACAAGGTCAAGAGATTGAGACCATCCTGACCAACATGGTGAAACCCCATCTCTACTAAAAATACAAAAAATTAGCTAGGCGTGGTGGTGGGCGCCTGTAGTCCCAGCTACTCGGGAGGCTGAGGCAGGAGAATCACTTGAACCTGGGAGGCGGAGGTTGCAGTGAGCCGAGATTGCGCCACTGCACTCCAGCCTGGCAACAGAGCAAGACTCCATCTCAAAAAAAAAAAAAAAAATTGCAATTGTTTCTTTTTCTCTCTAATCCACAATTTTGGCAAAGATCCACAGGAATCACTTATACCTGCTTTCTGTGGTATCAAGACGAGCAGCTCATCTGGGGGCTAGAGGATCCACTTTCAAGATGGTTGACGTGGTCGGTAAGTTGGTTTCTGATCTCCTGAGAGCTAGGGACCTCAGTTTTCTCTGTGTCAGCTTTTCCTCTGTGGCAAATTGGGCTTCCTCATAGTGTGGCGGCTGGATTCTCAGAGGGAGTATTCTCAGAGGACCAGGTGGAAGTGCATAGCACTTTTATGACCTAGACTCAGAAATCACAAATTGGTGGAAGCTGTCACAAAGGCCAGCCTAGATTCAAAGAGAGAAAAAATTGTCTCCATCTCTTGCTGGGAGAGTGGCAAGGTTCTAGAAGATTCTACAAGAGCATGCAGAATGGGAAATATTGCTGTGGCCATTTTTTGAAAAAGACATTTTTTGAAAAATCTGCCACACACTGCTAATTGAGATAGGGTGTATTCAAACTCAAGTCATCTCACTTCAGAGTCTATGCTAATTACACCCTAACACTCACTCCTCCTTTGATGCTTCTCCTGTGAAGAGAAGAGCAGACACTCATCATTTCTCTAGTCCATAGCAGAGGACTTTCTTATTGAGAGTTACGGAGATTTTGATCTCTGACTGAGAAAGGTATAGCTGTCTTCCTTTCAATTCCAAAAGTAAACAAAATAAAAATTTTAAAGTCCTTTTGAAAATAAAAACTGTGCAGGATGACCAGGCGCAGTGGCTCACACTTGTAATGCCAGCACTTTGGGAGACCAAGGCAGGAGGATTTCTTGAGCCCAGGAGTTCAAGCCCAGCTTGGGTGTCTCTATTTAAATAAATAAAACACAAAACAAAACTGCGCAGGAGTGTTCTCACTCTTTAGTACACATCACAATCACCCAAGGAGGCTGCGGAAAATGTAAGCTGCTGCTTTCACTGCAGAGATTTTAATTCATAAGATTTGGGGGTTGATGACCAGATGCAATGGCTCATGCCTATAATCCCAGCACTTTGGGAGGTAAGGTGGGAGGATTGTTTGAGCCCAGGAGTTCAAGACCAGCCTGGGTAACATAGCAAGACCCCATCTCTGCAAAAAAAATTTTTAATTAGCTGGATGTGGTGTTGCATGCCTGTAGTCATAGCTACTGAGGAGGCTGAGGAGGGAGGATTTCTTGAGCCAGGGAGTTTGAGCCATGGGATTTCTTGAGCCATGCAGTGAGCCATGATTGCACTACTGCCCTCCAGCCTGGGTGACAGAGTGAGAGACTCTGTCTCAGAAAGTAATAATAAGAAGAAGATTTGAGGATAAAGCCCAGTAATCTGCATTTTTCTTCAGCATCCTGATATATTATGATGCAGATGATTAGCACCATGCTTTGAGAAATGACTCCGACATTTTCCATTCTTTTTGGCTAGCCAGCAACTTTGAACACTCTTCCTGTGTTTTGAATTCCCTATCTTTCAAGTCCGCACCTTCCGACTTGCCCTTTCTCCCTTGCAGAGAAACATTCTTTTCAGTCTCATTGGCAGCTAGGATTCAAGGGATGTAGTCCAGACCTAGGCAACCGGATGCAGCCCCATAACACTGCATCTGGAGCAAATGTGTCCAGAACCCATGGTGCAAGCAGATACCCTTGGGGTTCCAGAGACAGAAGTAATGGCATTTCCAAGAGTAGAGTCCAGAACCCAGCATCAGAGGGCATTTCTCAGTGTCCGTGCCCTCTACTAGGCCACTGTGTTCTGAGTACTTTTCCTGGATCCATTGCTTCTAAGACTGTTTTTCTGGCTCTTCCAGGGAACCTGTGAGTGGTTATATATATATTTTTCAATAAATTTCATTTACTTAAACTTACTGCAGATGGTTTCTGTTGTTTACAACCGAAGAAGGCAACTACTAGTATAAAGTATTTCTTGCCTTGAAGTTCTCCTTATAATCACCCTCCCTAACAGCAAAGTCTATGCTTCATTTATAAAATGCTTCTGCTTTGGTATTGGTTTATGGTTGGTTGCTTCATATTGGTAAATAGGAAAGTATGTTTTTAGGATTTTTTTTTTGAAAGTCTCACTCTGTCACCCAGGCTGGAGTGCAGTGGTGCAGTCATGGCCGACTGCAGCCTCCACCTCCTGGGCCCAAGCAATCTTCCCATGCCAGCCTCCCAAGTAGCTGGGGCCACAGGTGCACACCACCACGTCCAGTTATTATTATTATTTTTTTTTTCCTAGAGACAGGGTCTCCCTATGTTACCCAGGTTGTTCTCAAACTCTTGGGCTCAAGCGATCCTCCCACCCCGGCCACCCAAAGTGTTGGGATTACAGGCGTGAGTCACTGTGCCTGGCTGAAACTATGTTTATATCTATAAATGTTAGTGCTTGTGCTGATTATTTTAAGTGTAAATTTCCAAAGCACAGGGCTTCTGTCCCTTTGGCTGGTTTTGAATAACCCTGAGCACTCCACTATACATGAACAACTCCTTTATTATGAAACAAACATCAGTTACACTAGGTCTCAAGGTAACATAAGGATTTCCAAAATCAATTAAAGGCTTAATTAACAACAGATGATACTTGGTATAACATATTCCACAATAATAAAAATAATGTATCCAGGCAGTGAGGCACATTTCTGAAGTCCCAGCTACTTAAGCATCTGAGGCTGGAGGATGGCTTGAACTCAAGAGTTTAAGACCAGCCTGTGTAACACAGTGAGACCCCTACCTCTAAAAATAATACTAATTTAAGAAGAAGAAGAATTTAGACAACACTGCAGTTTGTCATAATGAAATCTGATCTTTGACACTATTTGAGCCAGTCCTTCTACAATGACAAAGAAACAAAGGGACAGATAAATTCAGGGAACTGAAGCTAAAGAAACTTTATTTGTTTATAAATACCTAGATTAATCACAGGTCACCTAGGAGAGGCTCTCTCAGAGTCTGTCTGTATTTAGACAGGGGCTCATGTTAGAGTATGACTCACGGAAAGCCCCAGGGCCTCAGGAGAGTGAGCTGACGTTTCAGATGTTGCTAGTGTTGGAATACGGGACAAGAACTGTTGTCCGATGGTACATTATGAAACGGAGTGTCACTGAACAATCTAAGTTAAGGTTATTTCATCAAAGAATAAAATAGAGATAGGTTGAAAAGGAGAACAGAAGAAATAAGCCTTTGCTTCTTAAAGTGGCTTTTTCAATGATCCCTCTGAAGGTCCACTTTCTTTTGCTAGATAGTATTGTACTCACATTACTTTTTCTTTGTTTTTTGTTTTGTATTGCTTTGTTTTTTGTTTTTTGAGATGGAGTCTCACTCTGTTGCCCAGGCTGGAGTACAGTGGCACAATCTCCACTCAGTGCAACCTCCACCTCCTGGATTCAAGCAATTCTCCTGCCTCAGCCTCCCGAGTAGCTGGGATTACAGGTGCCTGCCACCATGCCCAGCTAATTTTTGTATTTTTAGTAGAGACGGGGTTTCACCATGTTGACCAGGCTAGTCTCTAACTCCTGACCTCAGGTGATCCACCCTTCTTGGCCTCCCAAAGTGTTGGCATTAGAGGCGTGAGCCACTGCGACTGGCCTCACATTTTGTATAAAGACAAACTAATATAAACTCCTGGGGCATAAACACAGCTCATTATCTTAAAACTCCAATAATCCATAGTGACAGCATATAAAATAAACTAGACCTCAGTGCAGATGGTAAACATGGTGTGCTGGTTATTAAAACAAAGGCTGTCGAGTCTAAACCCATCCTATTGTCATCGGCTTCCTGAGGCTGGGTGGCGTTTATCCTTTGCCAGCTAACTTTGTCTGAGGCTCTGCCATTGGGGGGCGGTAGAGAGGGGCTGTGAGGCTGGATGAGAGAGAAGAGAAAGGCTGCTTCCTGTTTGCGTCTTTCTCTGGGCAGTAGCAGTTAGTTCTAATAGCAGCCACTGATTCTAGTCGGCAGCTTTTCCAGCACTCCCAGAACAAGCTTTATTATGCCTTCTGAGCAGCACCTGACAGGGACTGTCCTCGGAGGCTGAGTGTGAGCCCCTGGGGCCCCTCAAAGTTCCTGAGGCACCAGCATGGCCCCCTTCTCACAGGTCTAAATTTTCTCTCCATGGACCCTTCCTCCAAACTTCTATGTTTTAGTCATTTCATCCTCTTTTCTTTGATCTTCCAGCTTTAGGGGCTGTAGCTGCCACGAAGCAGTTGATACCTTAGTATTCCCTTTTTGCCTTTAGAATTCCTCAATACCTGGCTAACAATTGCTTCTATTAAATTCTCTCTTCTAAAAAAGCTGGTGTGGTGCCTACCTCCAACATGGACCCTGATGACACAGAAGGTCTCCTCTGTCCTCAGGTACATGAACACTGAAATCAGCACTTGCTTGAATCTAAGGACACAGTTTCTTGACAAACATACTGGAATTAGAGGCAGGCTTAATGCAGGCATGTTTGTCACTTTTAGTCAATTTAAACTTCCATAAGTTTAGGCTGGTTGCAATGGCTCATACCTGTAATACTAACACTTTGGGACGCTGAAGAAGGAGGATTGCTTGAGCTCAGGAGTTTAAGACCAGCTTAGTCAACATAGTGAGTCCCCATCTGTATTTAAAAAATTAAATTCAATTTTTAAATTTATAAATAAACTTCCATGATTTAAAGAACTCTGTTCTCAATGTATTATAATTTTCTCTTTGCAAAGTCCTGAGCCAAGAAATCATTGAATTTCCTGATGTAGAAGAATACCATCCCAGAAAGCTGAGGTTATTTACCCAAATGTATACTGTGCATTAGTACCAAGGACAATAATTCTATAGAGTTCTTTTACTTATACCATTTATAGAACCTCAGAAAAAAAGTCTCAGTGGAAAGTTTGGCAATTATATTACTCTTGGGATAATTTGGACAAGTTCTCTTGCCAAAGACAATCAGAAAATCTGGGGAAATTATTTTTTAAATCTCCTTGAAGGTACCAAAAAGCTAACCAAGATAAGATTTAACTAAGCCAAATCATGAAGAAGACAGAAACCTCATGGGTCTGGGAGGACAAAAATAGGTGTTCCAGGCTCACGAAGTGTGGAACACTCTGGTAAGCCCATGGATCTTTAATTGAGACCCAGAAAGAGTGAACACTAGAAGAAAAAAAAGTCAGTCCTCAAATAGATTTCTGCTCAGTTTCAAATAGGATGACACAAAAAATTCCAGTCCCTAAAACTGGATTCAGGTGATTCAAAAGTACTAGCACACTGAGGTGACTGGAAGAAGAAAAAATCTTCTCTGGAGACAAAGTTCTTATGTAACTTCTACAAACAGTTTTACGAATATAATTTCCAGTACAAAATTAAAAGATATCCAGGCACAAAAAGAGACAAAACAACATAAGTAAGAACCACACCAAAAAAATAAATAAATAAAAAGAAAGAAAGAAAAAGAAAACAGACATAAAGAGACTCAAGATGATAGAATTATTGTAAAATAAGATTCTCTTCTAGAGCTTGAGAAAGAGAATGGATAGCCCTGTTGAAATCTTGATTTCAGACTTCTAGTCTCCAGAACTGTGCAAGAATAAATGTTCATTGTTTTAAGACAAAAAAAAAAAAGAATTTCAGATACATTCTTTAAGATAACTATGCTTACTATGTTCAAGGAAGTTTTTAAAAAGATTAAAATTTTGAAAGATAATTGGAACATATAAAACAAACAGGAGATCTGAAAAGGAATCAAATAGAAATTCTAAAACCGAAAAATACAAAACCAAAATTATGTGCTCAATGAATAGCTACAACAGCAGTTTAGACAGAGCTGAAGAAAGTATCAGTGAAATGGAAGGTAAACCAGAAGAAAATATATAGCATGAAACACAAATAATCAAAAGGATAGAAAATACAGAAGTGAGGATGAGAAAGAAAATAATCTCCCAAAGAAGGTTAGAGATGCAGGAAGAAATGAAAAATGACATGGAATTAAGTGGGTAAATCTAAAGTAAAGTTGACTGTACCAAGGTCAGAGGAGGAATGAGAAGATATAGGTCAAAGTATACAAAGTAGCAGACATGTAGGATTGACAAGTTGAAAGATCTAATGTTCAACATGAAGACTATAGTTAATGGTGTACTGCATTCAGGATTCTTGCTAAATAGATTATAGCTGCTCTTGCCACAGTGGGAGGAAATGTGTAACTATGTGAGATGATGGATATGTTAATTTGTTTCACTATAGTCACCATTTACTCTCTCTCTCTCTCTCTCTGTTATATATGTATAAATCATCATATTGTATACTGTAAATATATACAATAAAAATTATTTTAAAAATAACTGAACAAGACAACACTGTTAAAGTTTTGTAACCTTTAAAATATGTATAGAATTACAATTCCCACGCCCTCCTCATTTTCATTTTTTATTTATTTTTATTTTTTATTTTTTGAGACAGAGTCTCACTCTGTCACCCAGGCTTGAGTTCAGTGGTATGATCTCGGTTCACTGCAACCTCCGCCTCCCGGGTTCAAGCAATTCTTCTGCCTCAGCCTCCTGATTAGCTGGGATTACAGGTGCCCACCATCACATCCAGCCAATTTTTGTATTTTTAGTAGAGGTGGGGCTTCACCATGCTGGCCAGGTTGGTCTCGAACTCCTGACCTCAGGTGGTCTGCCCACCTCCGCCTCTCAAAGTGCTAGGATTACAGGCATGAGCCACTGTGCCCAGCCTCATTTTCAAAAGAAAATAAAAATAAAAAGAAGAAGAGAAAGAAAATTATGCCTAAAATATGACCTGATCAGAAATTCCCTCAGGTTGTCTTCCATGGGGAGAGCAAAGGCTTTCCTTTTTTATCTGCCAGTGACTCTTCAGCAGAGTTTAAGATTAGGTTCCAGAAAGTCTGGAAAATACACAGAAAGCCAAAAAGTAGAGGTGGAGATCTTTCTTGCTCCCAAGGAATAGTAAAAAGAGTTGCTATTATTCAGTGCTTACTATATTTCAGGCACTATTGTAAATGCTTTGTAGATATTATCTCATTCAATTCTTATTGCAGTCTGATGAAGTAAGGTTTAATTTTCACAGTCTGTTTTATAAATGAGGAAATGGAAACAAATAAAGTGTCAATAAATTATTAAAGTGACAGCCAGAGTGAGTGGAGACTAGAATCTGAAGCATCTTGTACTGCTGCTATTCACAGATCCCCTTCCAACTTCATCCCCTTCCAACTTCACTCCTCACAATTCTTCACATACAATATCCCTAGTAGTTTCTGCAACCTCAGACTATTTAGCACCACTGCTTCCACTGGAAAAGGGGCTCTTGTCTGGGTTTTCAGAGGCCATGGATTCTGACTCACGTTAGTTTTCATATTAGGGAAACTATGTGTGGGTCACTAGCATTGAGTAGCTAGAAGCTGCCAGCATCCAACTGATTGGTGGTCACCAGAGTGAATCCTAGAGGCATTTGAGACCAGTCATGATACCCAGAGTATCATTCCTCTTATGCTAAATACTGCCTTGGCAACAGAAAGAAGTCATTCTTCCCTCTCTTCATGGGATGATAAAAGCCAGAGAGAGAGAGACTAAACTTCCATATATTTTTGTAGCAGGGGATGAGGTCTTCTAATTTCGAAGCTGAACTCCATTGGCCTCTGTTTGGAGACAAGACCTGGGCTACTGATGTGTTCTCTCCTGTTTTGCATTCTAGTATCCTAGAGATGTGACCTTTGCTGTGATACCACTAGTCATTTGTGCACATATTTACTAATACTTCTATCTCAGCCTGTTTTGCATTGATAGAATGCCTGAGTCTAAGTAATTTATAAAGAAAAGAGGTTTATTTGGCTCACGATTCTGGTGGCCAGGAGGTTCAAAAGTGAGCAGCTTCATCTGGGGAGGGCCTCGGGCTGCTTCAACTCATGGCAGAAAGCAGAAGGGGAGTGGGTGTGTGCAGAGAAATCACACAGCAAGAGAGGAGGCCAGAGAGTAACTGAGGAAGCCAGACTTTAACAACCTGCTCTCTCAGGAACTAATCCATTCCTGTGGGAGCCAGAACTCACTCCTTTCCTGGTGAATGGGGAGGAGGAGGCATTACTCTATTCATGAGAGATCTGGTCCCATGGCCCAAACACCTTCCACTATGCCCCACTTCCCAACACTGCCACATTGGTATTGAATTTCAACATGAGTTTTAGCAGGGTCAAACCACATCCAAACCATAGCACCTTACATCTAAATGGAATTGAACTTTATTAAAAATTGAATTCAAGGAGGAAAGAATAGGATCTAAAAGTTTGGTGGGGGCCCATTCCCTACCTCCATCCTTTAATTCGGTTGCTTTTTGTGTTTGCGGTTTTGCCTGAGGACACGCAATTGCCCTGTCATGACCCTCACCACTCAGGAACTTCCAGATTCCTTCATTCAGGTGGATCTGCCCTACCAGGATGAGGCTGGCCCATCTGTCTCAGTGCTCCCACAAAATCCTGTGACCTCAAAGAGATGGGGGAGGTCTTCACATTGAGGGCCACTGCCAAAAAAATTGTAATTTTGTTGGGCATTTTAAAATGCATTTTTTTCAGGAGTGAACATCTGGAAAGCTCTTTCCCCAGAAAGCTGCATGGCAAGAGCTATTCCTTCCCCTAAGTCTTTGGCAAATGCCTGTCCTAACCACTCTATCAAAAATTATAAGCACCCCCCAACTCTCAGTGGTCTACACCTGATCTTGTTTTAGTTCTCTACACAGAACTGATCATGGGATGACACATACAATATTATACTTGATTATTCCCATCTCCGGCCTTCCAAAGGGAAGGATTTTTGTTTTGCTTACTGTCATAGTCGCATAGCACAGAGGAGTGCCTGGAACTCTGTAGAAACTCTGCAACTATTTGCTGAGTGAATTATTGTATACTTCTTAAAAATTAACCCAATATTATGCTCATTGAGGCACACATGCACACACACACACTTTGAAGTGCAAGGATGTTTGTGCCCCAGCATAGTTTGGATGTTCTGCGTGTAGATATATTTTAGTCTTGGAGAACGCTGAAATACTAAGGGTTTATCCATGTAACTATGGAGTCTCACGCAGGATCAACTTACCTCATTGCAACAACTTGGTCCCTCTCACCATGGCCCTTTGCCTGAGGTGAAATGTATTCACCTTCTCTTTTTCTTTCCTCCAACAATCTGTTTTTCCTCCCTGACACACACAGTCCTTGATCTTCTACCCTTGGTGAAAGCGCTGATTCAGTCTTTACAGAGGATCTGGGTGCCGTGAAAGAGAGGGACGGCCACCTCTCAGTCTGGGAGATGCAACCAGGATTGAGTCTGAAGGTGCGTCGGAGATGTGGGAAAGTCTGTGATCATGCCAGACACTCAGCATGGCACTGGACTTGGGTCCAAATGCCTTCACATTAGTCTGACCACAATTCATGCAAAGGCTTTGAGGATCTAATTCTGCATTCATAGATCAGCCTTGTTTATAAAGCAGCTCACAGTTCAATGAACGTCATTGAACCCCCAGAGATGTGCGTTGGGCACAGAAAACCAAGTTTGGCAGCGTGCTTCTCTCAGAGCAATAAATATCTGACACACAAACAGATGACAGCAACGAAAACGGGGCTGTCTTTGGGGAAAGAGCCAGATAGCAAAAGGACAATTTCGGAAGTGGCCCATTATCTGCTGTATCCAACTTAGAGCCGACAAATACATCAGTTGTTCTATACCTTTTTCTTCAAAATTCTACCTAGCAGGGACTAAAATGAGTTTTTCCTTAATAAGGAATGAAATTCCTTAAGAATGTAGGAAGATCTAGAGGAATCAAATTTCTCTAGATTCAAATGTAGCTCTTGAGGGAATAACACTCTTCTCTTCATCACATATTTTCTCACTCGTCCTTGAAACTTCACACCAAGCCCTCAAAACTTGTGACAAATGTGTTTGCTCCTACTGCTGTTGGTGTGCTAGGTATCTGGGGTCCCAGCTCTAAAACATCCCTCTAGGCAGCAGAAACAAGGCTGCCCTGGTGACGTGGGGGCATGCACTTTGTCTGGGGTTTATGGTTCAATAAGCAGAAGTGACTCACTGAAATAAGAAAGTGGCTTGAACCCGACAGGGGTGCAATCAATATGGATATTTTGGGCTACCCTTCATGCTTCAGCAAGTATCCCGGATGCCTGTTATCGTCCTCTTTGTTCACCCTTATTGTCCGGACAACCTCACAATAGAAACTGCATACACTTCAGATCCAATCACAGTTTAATAAACCCACTCTTCCCCGCTAGCTCTCAGGAAAATGTATACACTGGCACAGAAAGGCCTGTCTGTTCAGCTCAGTGATAGGAGATGGGAAGGGAAAAAATGCAAAGCCATTTTGCTTATCATCTCCTTTTGCTCCTGTTTCTCCAGGCACCCTCCGGCAATCTCAGCTGAAATCTGGCTTTAGAGCTACTTAAGCCAGGCTCCATTTCCTCCTGGTGACACATTCCTGATAGCCCTGCCCCGATGGCAGTCAAACACTGGAGAGCTATGGGCTCTCTGCTAGGCCAGTTGACTTCAGATCTCTATCTTTGTGTTCTCTCTTTCCTGCTTTCATTTATAGCCCTCTCATTTCACGCACACACACACACACACACACACACACACACACACACACACACACAC